>NC_064428.1:37492896-37821646 GCF_023375975.1 Astyanax mexicanus | reverse complement strand
ACTCACACTCTATACTCACACTGTGATGAAATAACTACAGTTCTTATAAAACACCACCCGTTCACCCAGTATACACTATTACTCTCTTCACTATACTCACTAAACACTATACTCACACTCTATACTCACACTCTATACTCACACTCTATACTCACACTCTATACTCACACTCTATACTCACACTGTGATGAAATAACTACAGTTCTTATAAAACACCACCCGTTCACCCAGTATACACTATTACTCTCTTCACTATACTCACTAAACACTCTATACTCTCACACTCTATACTCACACTATACTCACACTGTGATGAAATAACTACAGTTCTTATAAAACACCACCCGTTCACCCAGTATACACTATTACCTTCTTCACTATACTCACTAAACACTCTATACTCTCACACTCTATACTCACACTATACTCACACTGTGATGAAATAACTACAGTTCTTATAAAACACCACCCGTTCACCCAGTATACATTATTACTCTCTGTACTATACTCACTAAACACTCTATACTCTCACACACTCCATACTCACACTCTATACTCACACTATACTCACACTGTGATGAAATAACTACAGTTCTTATAAAACACCACCCGTTCACCCAGTACACACTATTACTCTCTGTACTATACTCACTAAACACTATACTCACACTATACTCACACTCTATACTCACACACACACTATTACTCTCTTCACTATACTCACTAAACACTCTATACTCTCACACTCTATACTCACACTATACTCACACTGTGATGAAATAACTACAGTTCTTATAAAACACCACCTGTTCACCCAGTACACACTATTACTCTCTGTACTATACTCACTAAACACTATACTCACACACTATACTCACACTCTATACTCACACACACACACTATTACTCTCTTCACTATACTCACTAAACACTCTATACTCTCACACACTCTATACTCACACTGTGATGAAATAACTACAGTTCTTATAAAACACCACCCGTTCACCCAGTACACACTATTACTCTCTGTACTATACTCACTAAACACTATACTCACACTATACTCACACTCTATACTCACACACACACTATTACTCTCTTCACTATACTCACTAAACACTCTATACTCTCACACTCTATACTCACACTATACTCACACTGTGATGAAATAACTACAGTTCTTATAAAACACCACCCGTTCACCCAGTACACACTATTACTCTCTGTACTATACCCACACTCTATACTCACACTCACACACTATACTCACACACTATACTCACACTCACACACTATACTCACACTCTATACTCACTAAACACTATACTCACTAAACACTATATTCACACACTATACTCACACACACTATATTCACACTATACTCACACTATACTCACACTATACTCACACTATACTCACACTCAAACTATACTCACACTCTATACTCACACACACTATATTCACACTATACTCACACTCAAACTATACTCACATTCACACTCTATACTCACACTCTATACCCACACACACACACTATATTCACACTATACTCACACTCGCACTATACTCACACTCAAACTATACTCACACTCTATACTCACACACACACTACATTCACACTATACTCACACTCACACTATACTCACACTCACACTATACTCACACTCACACTATACTCACACTATACTCACACTATACTCACACTCTAAACTACGGTGGCCGAGAAAGCCCAGCGCAGTGCAAATTGAAAAGCGCTGCAAAAGCACAAAACACATCCATCAAAATTACAACACAGGCGCAGCAAATAGAAAAACGCGCTGCAAATAGAAAAATGCGCTGCAAATAGAAAAACGCGCTGCAAATAGAACCACAACACAACGGAAGTGAGTCACAACACAACGGAATTTTCCCGGGGGACCTTAAAAGATACTGTACCAGCTAAGCTGCGTCTTCAGTAACGTCTCGGACTTCACTATGTGTACAAAGGACAATAAGTGGCAAACAAGGCGTTTTGTGAAGCAGAACTTTTAATAATATGCACACAACCGTGGCAATCACAGGTAATAAACATAACTTACTTTTCAGAAGCTTGTTTGCCACTTATTGTCCTTTGTATACAGCTGGTACAGTGTCTTTTAAGGTCCCCCGGGAAAATTCCGTTGTGTTGTGACTCACTTCCGTTGTGTTGTGGTTCTATTTGCAGCGCGTTTTTCTATTTGCAGCGCGTTTTTCTATTTGCAGCGCGTTTTTCTATTTGCAGCGCGTTTTTCTATTTGCTGCGCCTGTGTTGTAATTTTGATGGATGTGTTTTGTGCTTTTGCAGCGCTTTTCAATTTGCACTGCGCTGGGCTTTCTCGGCCACCGTACTAAACACTACACAAACACACTATACTCACACTATACTCACTACACTCACACACTATACTCACACTCACACTATACTCACACTATACTCACACTCTAAACACTACACTCACACACTATACTCACACACTAAACACTTACACTAAAAACCTGTATTATCTCCATTCATTACTCTGTAGGTAGAATAGAGTATAGATACTAGAATTTATTAAAATACTTCTGTAGAAGTTAAAGAAGAATCAACTCAAGCTTTTTACTCTTTAAAGTAAAAGTACTGGAATCAAAACTACTTAAAGTATAAAAGTAAAAGTAATATAAGAGGAAAAAATAAAGCCATTAAGAACAAAAGCTTAGGCCACGCCCACAGAGTCCTATAGTGCACTCCCCCCCAACCAACATTTCTACTTAAAGTAATGGGAAGCCATATCAATAGCCCTGACACACACACACACACACACACACACACACACACACACACACATTTACAGGCTGAACTCTGTGCCCATTCCCTGCGTATGGGAAACGTGGTGTATTTGGAGGTGGTGTGTGGTTCTCATGGCCTTGTGTGTGTGTTTTGGCTTCGAGGGGGCCTTGGACAGGTTTCATATCTGTACACACACACACACACACACACACACACACACACACACACACACACAGTGACTGCTTAACGTCAAACCATAAACCATATATTATATTAGACCATAAGAAATCCAGTGTGTGGAAACATATTTATCGTACAGCACATAGGAAACACTAACTGTCCAAAAGTTTGTGGACGCCCCCTTCTAATGAACCAATCAGCTTTTATCCACTATCAGACTGAAAACCTCTGGAATATAATCAAGAGGAAGATGCTTGAATTTTTGCACCAGGAGTAAAGCAGCATAAAGTTATCCAAAAGCAGTGTGTAAGACTGGTGGAGGAGAACATGATGCCAAGATGCATAAAAAAAAAAACTGTGATTAAAAACCAGGGTTATTCCACCAAATATTGATTATTTCTGAACTCTTAAAACTGTATGAATCTGAACTTGTTTTTTTTGCATTGTTTGAGGTCTGAAAGCTCTGCATCTTTTTTTCTCATTTTCTGTAAATAAATGCTCTAAATGAGAATATTATTATTTGGAATTTGGGAGAAATGTTGTCTGTAGTTTATAGAATAAAACAACAATGTTCATTTTACTCAAACATAAACCTATAAATAGCAACATCAGAGAAACTGATTCAGAAATGAAGTGCTTTATTCATTTTTTCCAGAGCTGCATATACACATATTGTATCTACACAAACACTATGTGTTATTTTGTATGTCTGGCTTTTGCGCGCGCGCACACACACGCACACACACAGCTCATTAATCTTGTTGTTCAGACAGGTCTGTCAAACACTTAGTGGACTGTAAGAGACACCTGCTTGTGCCGTGTGTGTGTGTGTGTGTGTGTGTGTGTGTGTTAAGCAACATATCATTAAGAAGACTCATATTCCAAACTGCATTCCTTTCCTTTTCTAAAATGAACATTGTTGTTTTATTCTATAAACTACAGACAACATTTCTCCAAAATTCCAAATAAAATATTCTCATTTAGAGCATATATTTACAGAAAATGAGAAATGTCTGAAATAACAAATAAGATGCAGAGCTTTCAGACCTCAAATAATGCAAAGAAAACAAGTTCATATTCATAAAGTTTTAAGAGTTCAGAAATAATCAATATTTGGTGCAATAACCCTGGTTGGTTTTTAATCACAGTTTTTTTTCATGCATCTTGGCATCATGTTCTCCTCCACCAGTCTTACACACTGCTTTTGGAGAACTTTATGCTGCTTTACTCCTGGTGTAAAAATTCAAGCAGTTCAGTTTGGTGGTTTGATGGTTTGTGATCATCCATCTTCCTCTTGATTATATTCCAGAGGTTTTTAATTTGGTAAAATCAAAGAAACTCATCATTTTAAATGCTCTCTTATTTATTTTATAGAGCTGTATATAGGTATAGGCATACCCACTGAAATGTGAAACGTGAAGAAATGTGTTGTGTGTGTGTGTGTGTGTTTGTGTTTAAGAGACAAAGATGGAAGATATATTTAATCTATATTTCAGTATGAATAAAAAATCATCTACCTTATGAACTCCTTAAAAATGCTAATATTTCACCGGTAATTTGTATTTGTAAAATAATTAATCATGTTAAAATGTTAAGCATGTTAGTTGAAATTATATGCATTATAGCATTGAAATTAGCAGCACTAGTATAAAAATATTTTTAAAATATAAGATGAAATTGATCTGTTACACTCACCGCATCCTGAAAGCACAGGTACTGTCCACAGCTCTGAGATACAGCCTGATTCTTAGCAAAACCCACTGTAAATAAAATAAATCACATTAATACAGTGTGTAGAAATTAAACAACTACAAATATTTAATTTCCACAACACACTTCTTGTTTCTAAACCAATTATCAATTATTATTTCAGCTCCACTGATCATATATTTGTGTAATAATTACACAGACTGTATTTGTGTTATAATTATTATCCTCCTTATTTTCATCCTGTTCTTAAATACCCAGAACCCCACAGGATGGAGAACCACCACACAGCAGTGCTGCTGGAGTTCTTAAACACCTCAGTAAAACTGCTGCACTGAGAACAGTCCACCAAACTACACCAGAAAAACACAAATGTCTTATTTATGTATTTATATACAACATTTTCTTCAGTACAGGTTGTATATATATATATATATATATATATATATATATATATATATATATATATATATATTTACTCACCTCCTTTAGGCTTTTCTGATTTATGGCCTGAAATGACCAGAGAAATTCCTCTTTCCTCCAGTTTATCCCTCCATCCTTCAACAATCACTCTGGAGTTATCCTGATATAAAAACACATATAGAGAAAAAGCTCTTTAATATGTATAAGTTAATATGTAAATTTTATCAAAAATCGTTTAAAACATTTCACAAAATTTTATTTTAACTATTTTCTATGTTTTTATATAAAATTCCAATATCAAACTATTCTTAGTAATAAAAAAAGTGTTGCTCTATAAAAGTAATGTGTAAATGCATTATTATGCCATCACAGTATGATTAAATGCTATAAATTATTTTAAAATAACTATCTTTCTAATATTTTTTTAATGTCAGTTATTATAACAGGCCTAATATTAGATTTTTGATTATGTTTATATTAATATAAATTATTTTTTTATTATCTTATTCCTTATTTGGTGGAATTTGGTGTAGTATTTGATGGAATAACCCTTTTTCATGCATCTTGGCATCATGTTCTCCTCCACCAGTCTTACACACTGCTTTTGGATAACTTTATGCTGCTTTACTCCTGGTGCAAAAATTCAAGCAGTTCAGTTTGGTGGTTTGATGGCTTGTGATCATCCATCTTCCTCTTGATTATATTCCAGAGGTTTTTAATTTGTTAAAATAAAAAAAAACTCATCATTTTTAAGTGCTCTCTTATTTTCTTCTGGAGCTGTATATATATATTATGTTATATTTATATATTTTAATTTCTTGCTATTAAAAGATTAAAGGATTCAAGGAGACTTTACTGGTCATTTCACATCACATGTGCTACATAGGGTGGAATAAAATAATATTTCTACAATCCAGTTACACTCAAAAGAGAAACATATTGTTAAAATTTAAACATTTAGCTTTTAGTTGTACTGTATATATCTGTTTATGAGAAACTAAATCTTTGATCTGATATATAGTAATAAATATATAGTATCAGATGCAATATAACGTAGAAGCTCCAATAGATGAGTGGTAATGGTTTATATAAGTATAATAATGTAATATATATTTAAGAGGAGTCGTACCGTACTGGAGTCATCATACACCGAGAGCTCCATACTGCCCTGATAGTCCTGATCCACCACCGCCTGCAGACACTGATCCAGCCAATCAGATCCATTATACACCGGTACAATCACTGACTGCAGAGAGAGAGAGAACACAGAGAAAGAAAAAATTGATTTTATATTATTTCATTTTATATTTTTATATTTTAAATATTTATATTGCATAATTCTGTTATATCCCAAAATATAATTAGTAAATATTGTTTATTATTCTAATAACACAGAATGCCCCTCACCACTTGTACGCTGGTGCCCCCTGCAGCCCGGTCCTCCACAGTGCTGTTTTCACTGGATCTCCTGAGGCAAACTCGCTTCACTGCAGTGCAGGAACCCTCAGAGACCCCCTCAGACTTCATCACTGCCAATAAAATCAGATTTATATCTGTTCATCTGCTCCACAGGGTCCTATTCTATTGGCAATACTTCTCTACTGCAAGATCTACACAAGCTCTCTGTGTATTTGCACATCTGTGTCAGCAGCAGGTGCAATATAATGAATATAATGCTCGTCAATCAGATTGGTGAAGTGATACAGCGATACAGTGTTGCAAAATTGCAGCAATACAGTGTTGCAGCGATACAGTGTTGCAACATTGCAGCAATACAGTGCTGGAGTGACAGAGTTGCAGCATTACAGTATTGCTGGGTTGCAGTGATACAGCGTTGCAACATTGCAGCAATACAGTGTTGCAGCGTTACAGTATTACAGCGTTACATATTACAGCATTGCAGCGATACAGTGTTGCAGCGATACAGTGTTGCAACATTGCAGTAATACAGTGTTGCAACATTGCAGTAATACAGTGTTGCAACATTGCAGTAATACAGTGTTGCAGCGATACAGTGTTGCAACATTGCAGTAATACAGTGTTGCAGTGTTACAGTATTACAGCATTGCAGCAATACAGTGTTGCAGGGTTGCAGCAATACAGTGTTGCAGCGATACAGTGTTGCAGCGATACAGTGTTGCAGCGATACAGTGTTGCAGCGATGTAGTATTACAGTGTTACTGAGTTGCAGAGTTTTAGTGTTACAGTTTTTCCAGCATTGTGGTATTACAGTGTTGCAGTGTTACAGTATTACATCATTGCAGCGATAAAGTTGCAGCATTGGAGTGATACAGTATTACAGCATTGTAGTAATACAGTGTTGCAGTTAAACAGCGATACAGGTTGCAGCAATACAGCAATAATGTGTTGCAGCAATGCAGTATTACAGCATTGCAGCAATACAGCGATAAGGTTGCAACATTACAGCAATACAGTGTTGCAGTGATAGAATGTTGCAGCAATACAGTGATACAAAGTTGCAGAAGTACAGAACTGCAGTGATACAGTGTTGCAAGATTGCAGCGATACAGTGTTGCAGCGATACAGTATTACAGCATTAGTGTTGCAGATTTACAGTAATACAGCGTTGCAGCAATACAGCGTTACAGTATTACAGTGTTATAGTATTACTGTGTTGCAGCAATATAGAGTTGCAGTGCATTGCAGTGATAGTGTTACAGCAATACAGTTCTGCAGTGTTACAGAATTACCTTCCAGTCCAGCGGTGCTCTTCTGCGCGCTCCTCGCGCCTGTATATAACTTCTAATTTAACGTGTAGTTTAACGTTTACCTCATCTTACAGCCATGCGGTCCTGCAGGAAGCACCACGCGCCACAACAACACCAACTCACTTCCTTGATTGGGCGGGGAAAGACTCTCATTGGCCAATGAAAAACACGGACAAGCGCTTGATTGGAGGAGCTGCTGTCAATCAAAGTTCAGAGCTTTGATTGGATAAAAAGAGGCTGACGACATCTAGAGGCGGTGCTAAGCACACGGTCCAGCCACAACCCTAATTCTGCAAGGAAATATAGCTGAGCTATACATGAATATATAAATATAAGTCTATATGAGTCTGAACACCTTCTTATTTAGTGTTTTTCTCTTTATTCCTTTATATAATTTATTTGAAGCAAACCAGAAAGTGGAGCGACTAAAATAATTCATTACAAACACAAAGTGAAAACACAAACAAGAGAATATATTTAAATAAAAATAAATTTCTGTTCTTTTTTTTCTCATTTGTCCATGATTAATTATATCAGTGGTATATTTATTTATGTTCAAAAGATAACACGGACACATTTTTGTTATAATAAAGCTTTATTTGTTTGAATAAACTTCAAAGAAAACATGACAATCATGATGAACACAGCATAAAGTGCATAAAAACAGTACTAGTAAAAAAATATAATTCATTTTTTTTATTAATTTGTATTAAACGCTGAAAATAAATCAGCAATGACAATATTTAAAAAAAATGTGATAAATGATAACATTTTAAAAATCCATAAAATTCTGTTATTTTTTTATTTTTTGTTATTTTTTCAACATTTCGTTGATAGTTGGTGCCACATACAAATTATGGTTCAAATATTAAACAAATATGGGAGTTTTATTTACTTAATTTAATAATTTTGAGTTATATCTTAAAATAAGGTGAAAAGTATGTCTAAATTAAGCAAAACGTTAATGTGGCATCATGAAAAGAAAACTATTGCAAGGCCACGACTTATAAAAGGCGTGGGAATGAGAAACGACTTTTCCACGCCTTAATAAGTTGCAGTTGTAGCAACACAATATATATATATATATTTTAAACATGATGTCACCTTAAGGGGTCCGTACACTTACACAATGCAAGAGTAAAACAAAGATTATAGTCAGAGACAAATATAAAGTTTATTGTCATGAAATTTGTTCATTTTACTTTTTAAGATTTAGTTACTTTAGTTTTTGCAGTGTGATAAATTGATTTATGGGTTGGTGGAGTTACTGTAGGTTGTAGCTGTGGTTGAGACACAGTAAGGCAGGATTTACATGTGTGTTTTAAACCAATTTTGATTTAAATCTATTTGTAAGAATAAAGAAAACTCCAGGCTTGGAATTTCTATGACTGCTATGTCTGTTAGCATCACAGCTGTTAGCACGGTGGCTAACATGAGAACAGCGTCAATCCTCTTCTTCCTGTATTATATAGTCTATACAGTCATGAGGGTCTATCCCGCAACGAGCCTCAAAACGAATATTTTCTGAATACTTTAGAGGTGTAGTAGTTCCGGCTGCTTGTGGAATTTCTGCCTCACTGAAGGAGGAGTTTACAGCGACAGAATCTGCAGAGAAAAATAACATTTTATACTGGAGGTGATTTATTAACTGTGATATATTTCACACTATAGACAGACCACAAATGAATGAAATGATCAGATATATCAGAGATTATTACCAACTAAAATAACGTATCTGTATCCTAATCTAAAAGATTACAAGATTAAAGATAAAACAGAAGAAAGACAATATGGAGTATTCTGAGATTTCTCAGTGTGTGTGTGTATGTGATAAGATACGTATAACATAACCCTAAATATCACCTAAAGTCTACTAAAGACTTTAAGTCAAAGACATTTTTTAAATCTTTAACACCTAAAGACTGATACACTTCATCTGATAATTTACCTGCTGCCACCCAGCTTTTGTAGTGTTGAGTGGGCTGGGGGTAATCGCTGGTGCAGGGGGGGTTCAGGTGACCTGTAAAAAAGAAAGAAATATTAATATATTGCATTTTGTATTTTGTGATTATGTACTTACCTGTTCTGTCCTAGGATGAAAGTAGCTATGATTAACCAGCTTTGTAAGTACAGGGGTTGGAGAATGAAACTGAAACACCTGGTTTTAGAGCACAATAATTGATTGTGGTGACGGACAGTTCTGGTGGAAACAGGAGAGTTGAGGTGCACATTGAATTCTGTGTGATTTGATCAGCCGTGGTTTTATGTTTTTTGGATACAATCCGGGTTAGCACCCGAAAATCCCTTTCAGACAGCTTCCTCTTACAGCGTCCACAGTTAATCCTGTTGGATGTGGTTGGTTCTTCTTGGTGGTATGCTGACATTACCCTGGATACCGTGGCTCTTGATGCATCACAAAGACTTGCTGTCTTGGTCACAGATGCTCCAGCAAGACGTGCACCAACAATTTGTCCTCTTTTAACCTCTGGTATGTCTCCCATAATGTTATAGTGTGCATTGCAATATTTAGAGCAGAACTGTGCTCTTACCCTGCTAACTGAACCTTCACACTCTGCTCTTACTGGTGCAATAATGTGCAATTAATGAAGATTGAACACCAGGCTGCTCCAATTTAGATATGAAACCTAAAATCCCACACTAAAATGATGAGAGGTGTTTCAGTTTCATTGTCCAACCCCTGTAGTTGATTGCTTTATATGTTGTATATTGTTCTGGTCAGGTTTACCCAATAGTATCTCTCTTTGGTTTAGTCTGGGGAGGCTAAAGGGGTATATAAGGGGGTAAATGGGACAATTAATGGGGCTCAGGGACGTGAGAGGCTGGATGAGGTTTTTATGTGAACTGATGATTACTGAGCTGATGAGCTCAAGAGACTCTGCTATGGACTGAGTATGCATTATCGTAAAGTCTAGCACAAATTCCAGCTGTTTTTTGTAAAAAAAAAAAAAATAAACCAACCCCAGCTGAGATTTCATACCTGTTTCAGAAATCCATCATTTTCCTCAATTTTTCTTTTCCTGCTATTCAAACAAGGTTCCTCCTCAACATAAGAACCACACTACCACAATGTGTATATACTTTTAATTGGAGTATTATAGGATTTCCCAGTGCATGTATATGTACCGTATTTTTTGCACTATAAGGTGCACTTTTAATACTTTTATTTTTCCAAAAATGATCAGAGCTCCTTATAATCCAGTGCTCCTTATGTATGAATTCTATCAGTCAGGTATTAAGGAGCAGTAAAGTCACTCCACTGAAGTACAGAGTTATACAAGAGTTTCAGTTTAGTTCTACAGCACCTAGACTGGAGCATTATTAGCATTAGCTGCTAACCACACTCGCTATTTCAGCTCCTGTTCAGAGCTGATTATTATCTGTCTGTAGCCTACTGCTAACTCCGCCTAGCACTGCTGGAGCAGTGTTAACGGTAATGGTAGCCACTATTGCTAATGCTCCAGCCTTAGTGCTGGAGAAATTTGGGAATCTAAGCTTACTATAAATAAACAGAAGCGCTTTACTCACCCAAATAAACAGTTTTCAGGAGAGAAATCTGTGTAGATTCACATCCAGCACTCGTTTAACTTACAGTTTTGTTTACTTAACTTAACGTAACTTAATTTAGTTAGCTACCCTGAGTCTTGTAGTCCAGTGTGCCTTATAGTGTGAAAAACACGATACTCTTAAACAGAGTATTCTGGGATATTTCAGTGTGTGTATATATCCTGATCCTAATCAAAAATCAATTTTACAGAGTATAACGGCATCATTGCAAACTTAAAGACAGTCTACAGAACATCAGAAGATACCTAAACTAAAAAGGCAATTTTAGACATATGTTAAGCTTAGTTACTTACTACTGTCAGCAGACAATGAGTGCTTTATCTTCTCCCACACTCTGTAGCTCAGGTTGTCCAGGTGCGGGACAACATTAATCTGAGGTTGTGAATTTGGATTGAAATCCGGCGCAGAATTCTTAAATCTGGAGATGAACATTTACACCACTTTTAGTACTTTACATTTCATAACAAATAAAAAAAAAACGTCACGTTAAATAAATGTGTTAATAAAAATAGTATTTACCTTTCACTTGCTGTCTTGGCAGCCTGTAAATCAAATTATATGTCATTTAATATTGATATCGATTCAACTCAATATGATTAGACACTAGCAAAGATGCTACAGTAGAATTTAACTATTTAACTCACCTGCAAAAACAAGGCAGCGTCCTTTTTCCGCTCCTCTCTTTCCTTAACTAGAGTGCTGATCCCCTTTATCTGTTTCTCCAGCTCTTCAATGCTCTTCTTCACACTCTGGCTCTTCTCCTCAACTTCCTGTCTCAGATCAGAGATTCGGACCTCCTCCTCTCTTCTGAGGAACTGGTGGAGCTTCTCAAACTCCTGCTTCATCTGTTTCTCCGTCTGCTGGAGCGTCAGGTCTTTAGCAGCTTTCGCTTTATTGAAATCTGAGAGTTTCTTGTTCAGCTGTGTGAGATGAGACTGAAGAGTTTCCTAAACAGACATAATATGGTGTTCAAATAACCAGAAATTAAATTAGTAATGATTTAGTTTAACGATTAATCCAAATCCGTGATATTTAGTACACACAGTAACACAAAAAATCCTTTAAAAACTTAACTTAAAGTTTGAGTAACTTTTGGGGGAAGCAAGCTAAATATTTTTACAGTCCACGTTTATTATTTCCACCTTGAACTTTTCATTAGTTTTCTTGAGAACACAACATATTTGTGACGCATCATAAACAACCCTGATTTAGAAAAAGTTAGGATAGTATGAACATTGCAACCTCATTTCATTTATGAATATACACACTATCAGGAAGCAGGGAGCAAGGAGAGGAGGTGGAAAACGGAGGCAAATGCAAGTGATTTATTAACAAATAAAACTAATAAAGAAACAATAAACCGAAACATATAAAACAGGGAATACACTGAGAAGAAAGTAGAAGAAAGTAAGGAAAACCATCAAACAAACAGACATAAAGACAAAACAAAAACCGATGAACTAACACTGAAAATACAGGGGCTTAAATACACATAGAGGGAACAGGAAACAAGAAACACCCGTGGAAGGTAATGAGAGGGCGGGGCTACAAATGAACACAGAACAGGACGAAAACCTGACACATACATTCCTGCATTTCAGACCTGATACACCACTTTTAACCACTTTAAAATGTTGCAAGAATGAACTACAACATTTTAAAGATGTTTAGGCACTGATGATGAAGTGTTTCAGGTGTTATTTAGTAACAGTATGGGAAAATGCAGTTAATGCAGCACATAGTTTTGCATTGTCTTGTGCATTTATGTTCATGGAAAAGATCTTTAAGGTAGCATGCTTTCTCTAAGATTTCAAACCACCATACCATGAAAGACTCTTATTAATAAAAAGGTGGGCCTGAAAAGTCTCTCTGTTGTTGAGGTACATGATAGTCAGTGTGTCTTTTCTATCGTAACGATGGGAAAAGTATGCACCCTGTGCATGTACTAGTTCTTTTAATTAATTATGGGTGTGTTTAGTTTTGGGCGTAATGTGAAATAAACCAATCATTGTGCTCATCATTCTCTTTAAGAGTAGATCAGGTGAGCTCTGTCTTTGGTGGATTGCTATTGTAACGGTGCAGCTACCTGGACGTGTTCAACAAACTCTTCTCAGCAGAGGAAACTGAGCTGCTGGTTGACGCTGTGAAGGAGCTCCAGCAGCTCATTTACGGGAACAGCAATGTTATTTTATTTACTATTCTGTTTATTGCACCTGTGTTGCCAAGATAGCGATGAACGTCTGACTGTTGGCGTCTGTCTAGGTTGTATTCAGTCAGTGGAGCTCCTGTGTTTTCTGTTACCAAGATAAACAAGCAAAACTCTAGAAATGTACCTGAACACACCTCATTTCCAGACCCCCACGCCCATCAGTGTAGATATATTCAGAAGCACTGTTGCTATTTTTAAACGATATAGGAGGAGCATGTGTAAATAGACTGATGGTGGGGTGTAAAATAGCAATGAGCGTCAAGATGCATCTTATGCAGTGTCCAAGATAAAGACCAATAGTTTTTATAGGCTGATTGTAAATAATATATGAATGAATAAATGCTTCTTCCTACCTTCTGAGAGTCGGCAGCTTTACTGAGGGAGCAGAAGCTATGACTCAGGTGATCTGCGCTCACACACTTCCCACAGATCAGCTGCTGATCGTCCACACAGAACAGATTAACCATCTCGAGGTGCAGAGAACAGAGAGCACCCTGTAAACTGGAACCCTCCTCTTTCTTCTTCTGCTGTAGAAAAGATTCACAGGTGTTCTTCAGAGTCAGATTGGACAGCGGATGGTCTTTTGATGACCGTCGCGAGCAGAGAGGACACTGTCTTCCAGGACTTCTTCTCCAGCTCCTCTGTACACATGTCCTGCAAAAACTGTGACTGCAGGACAGAATTACTGGGTCCTTAAAAATCTCAATACATACAGGACACTGGAGCTCTCGTTTTAGTGTGGAAAGAGAGAACGCCATCGCTGGAACTCTCCGGAGTGAACTCTGTACGATATTGCCTCATCTGGACTTAAAGATAAAGAAATACACGGTAATAAAAAAAAGACAAAGTCATATATGTTAGTAAATGATTAGCAAAGGGGTGGAAAAAGTTCATTCATTACTCTTCAGGTAGGAGTACATTTTAGATACTAGTGTTTAACAAAATACTTCTGTAGAAGCTGAAGAAAAATTCTCAACCTTTTTACTCTTTAAGTAAAAGTGTTTAAATAAAAAAGTAATGTAACAAAGTATTTGTACTCCATTACTTGGCTCCTCTGATGATTATTGATACACTCTCAATCAATTAATCAACCTTTATTTAAACTCAAAGTACATTGAGGGTGGCCCTCATTTACTACACAGGAAAGGGATTTATAAAAAAAATTATAATAAATAAATAAATAATAATAAAAAAATCATTTTATTAAGATATAAGGTATTATAAAAAAGATAAAAAATAAATAAGGTTAAAAAAATGGATTTAAGAGCAGGAATCATAAAATCATCTGAAAAAAAACAATAAAAAAGGTAACAAAAATTATAAAATGCAACTACAGATGAATAAATAAAATAAACTTGAAAAGAGTAAAATACAAATAAATAATAACTAATATTAATAAAATAAAAGAAGGAAACAATGAAAGAAATGTGAAAAACAGCTAAAACAAATCAAAGTTAAAAACAAGTTAACTAAAAAAAAAACTACTAAAAACATACCAAAGATCATAAAAACAAAACTGAAAGCTCTGAGTAGGTTCTAGCGGTAAACTCGAAATCACGCGAATTTTCTCAGCCAATCACCAACTCCCACCTGTCCTTAAAAGACCTCCCTCATACCTGTTCTCCCCTGCTTGCAGACGCTGACATACGTTTTCGGGCGCCGGTCGTTGCCGCGTGGCTTCATGGTGTTTCTGCCATTTGTCATTACCTTGCTCTCAGTTTGCCGTTTTCGCCCGTCTGCGTGGCTGCTCGTTCGTAGTTGGCTCGATTTCCTGCTCGTAGGATCCATGTTGGTTTGTATTGCTCTCTGTTCTGTCGCTGGCGTTTTGGTTGGATCCTCGCTGTGTTTGCTGTTGGCGGTCTGGGTTCCTGTTTTGCTGGATCACGTGACCGTGTCGCGCTTGCCTTCGAGGCTTGCTGCTCCGATGCTTTGTCTCGGCTCGCAGCCGTGTGCTGAATCGTGCTGGTTGTTTCGGCTCAGTGTCGATTTTGTGGCGTTCTGGTCTAGTGCTGAGGCTTTTCTTGGCGGTGTTCGGATAGTTGCTTGGTGTTTCTGCGTTTTCCACGGCTCTGTCCGGTGCCTGTGGCTGAGTTTGTACGCTTCGCTCGAGAAGTCTGGGCTGGATGGCTGTTTTTTAAACCCGCTCCTGCTGGCACCCGATAGTTTTAGCCCCGCGCCCGCCCTCCGTTTTTTACGTTTCTGTCGCTCCGCACGCCTGCTTGTGTTGCTTACGTTTAGTGCTCGAAATTAACTTGGGTTTTTTATTGAACCAGCAATGTGGCGCTGATAGCCTGCTCCCTTCCTACTGTCCACACACACACGCCCACGCCTCAGTGGAGCTGACCCTTCGGGCACTGCTTGCAAAGTGTTTCGTTCATGCAGCGCCAAAACCTAATTTGATATGATAAATAAACTTAGTGTACTTGGTTAATCCTCGTTCGTTGTGATCTCATTCTCGCGACGCTCCTATGGTTCGTTTATCGGTCTTGGGCTTTACCGTTGCTGAATGTTATTGATGTGTCGTTCGCGATCGATCCGGCTCAGGAGCCGACTCTTCGAAGTCAACTATTGGAACCGGCTCTATTATGGGTGCCGTTTTCTCCATTTTATATACCTTCGTATTTTACACATTAATTTAGAAGCACTGTTTGATATTTGTATTGTGGCACTTTTTTGTTTTGGAGCTGCTTTAATACTTTTTCGTATTGGGTGATTGTATTGACTGTTTCATTTGTTTTAAGTTATTTTGTCGAAGTGGCGCTATTTTGTAAATTTCATAATTGGTTGTAATACGTTTTTTATTATAAAGCATTGTTATGCAGCTGTTTTGCTCGTCGCAAGTGCCTATTGCGCTGCTTCTTATCTCGGACCGTACCCGTTCAATTGCTTTTCTGTACTCGCTTCCGCGCTGCTTATTGTCTAGGGCCGTGCCTGCTCTACTTACTGCTTTAATGTCTCGCTTTCTGCGCTGCCTATTATCTCTGGCCGTGCCCGCTCTAATGGTTTACTGTACTCGCAGTCCGTAGTCCGCGTTGTTTATTATCTCGGGCCGTGCCCGCTCTGCTGGTTACTGTACGCGCAGTCCGCATCGTTTATCTCGGGCCGTGCCCGCTCTAATGCTTTACCGTACTCGCAGTTCGCTTGTTTATTGTCTCGGGCCGTGCCCGCTCTAATGCTTTACTGTACTCGCTGTCCGCGTTGTTTATTGTCTCAGGCCGTGCCCGCTCCGCTGCTTGATTGGACTCGTGTCCGATGCTGCTTGTATAAGAAACACTCTCATGTACAATACTGCACAGGTTCTCGATTACGTGATTCGTGGACTGCTCTGACTCCGTACCTAGTCTAATTCTGGTGATTTGCTGCCTTTTATTGGGTTAATTTTGTGTTGCCTGTGCTATGTTTTGTTTTATGATTGGCATGTACCTTTCTTGCAGAATTTCTACTTTTACGATGCCGTGTTTTAACATATTAATCAACGCCGTGGGCAGCGGTTGCTATTGCCTTGGAACTTTTTAGTGGCCGAAGTTATGTGCATTTACCGATCACGGGTTGCTTTGACGTACTGCTGTGCAAATTACGTGCCTCAATGTTAAGTATCCGATCCGGTTTGTCGTTGCTTTATGTCTTATGGTTTGTGCTGATGTTACTTTCCCTGGTCCTTTGGTTTTGGGGGTGTTCTCCAAGGACAGTCTGTCCTTGGTTCTGCATTTGGTGCTTCCTGACATTTGTTTTGACATTAATTTCGCTTCCCCTGTTATATTTGCTTTGTTCGCATCATGACTTACAAGGTGTCTAATAACAATCATCAGTAAAATGTTATAGCAGTCAATGATAATGGAAAGTCTTTTAATTCTCGGGCCGTGCCCGCCCTAATACCCACTGGACTCGTAGTCCGCGCTGCTGCAGTCGCGGGCCGTGCCCGCTCTAAATACCCACTGGACTCGTAGTCCGCGCCGCTGCGATCGCGGGCCGTGCCCGCTCTAAATACCCACTGGACTCGTAGTCCGCGCTGCTGCGATCGCGGGCCGTGCCCGCTCTAAATACCCACTGGACTCGTAGTCCGCGCTGCTGCGATCGCGGGCCGTGCCCGCTCTAATAACCACTGGACTCGTAGTCCGCGCTGCTGCGATCGCGGGCCTTGCCCGCTCTAAATACCCACTGGACTCGTAGTCCGCGCTGCTGCAGTCGCGAGCCGTGCTCGTTCTTATACCCTCACCCATCTTGTTCGGGATACCTGATGTCTGAGTAAGTAATTTCTGTACATATATATCTATTTATTTATATATCTATTTAATATGTCTATTTAATTGCAAACAACTGGAGGCGGTTTTTATACAGACGTCAAATGAATATACTGTTATAACGTACTGCCACGACAGCTCGCGCTCGCTCAAATATCCTACTCCTTATGCTCCTAGATAGCAACACGGGCCGTGCCCGTTCCTATGCTCATTAGACTCCTAGTCTGAGTTTTTTTTCTGCACAGCGGGCCATGCCCGCCCTTATAGCCTTTGGACTCGTAGTCCGCGTTTTTCTACGACGGCGTCCAAAAGTTGTGCCCCTCAAGGCTTAATGTATAGTTAGTCCGCAAGTGTTTTCTCATGCTGATCACGTCAACGTTACGCTTATCATACGCTTCTAAAATAGCCTCAAGCAGTGTATACAAGTACTTTGTATACAACGAACCTAATAAATGTATGCTATCAAAACATGAGCGCAACTGTAATACACACGTACTCAGCAAATAACACTTTAATCTTGAACACCTTATTCAAGCTTGTTTATAACTGTTTTCCTTCCAGAATACGTGAACCAGGTAAAGGATCCTCCTGTGGGTAATTATCTTTTTATATTTTTGGGGATAGGCTCCGCCCCCGCCGTACAAGTACGGCAGGATCTGCGAGGTTCCAGACGCTGCGGACCTGGGCTTCGACGGGGCTTTCGCCAAAGACTCTATATACACTATATTCACTTACTAATTGTCATACGTGTTTATTGGGATTAAATCTTTCTTGCTGCACTTTGTTTAGAGTTTTCCTGCTAGAACCTAAAATCAGCTAAAATAGTGGCTTACTTAATTTTTAAAAGGTTTCTAAACTGAAGATGGTTACAAAACTCGTGACATTTAAAAAGCATTAAGAGCAAATCCACGAATTCCTTAAATTTTCTCTCAAGAAAGTTTCTCATTTTAAAGAAATGGTTATAGACTGCATGTTTTAATAATTGATATTTATGACAAAAAATCACTCCTGTTACTGGAACTCATTCCTGATACTTTTTATGTTTTGAGTAACAGGAATGAGTTTTTAGCGAAGAATTAGCAAAAACAAGAAAAGTAACTGAATGGCGACTATGCTAATTGCATGATGACACTAAGCAAATTTGAATGATTTTCACAATTTTTATTTTAAAAAAATAAACCAATAGGATGTAAGAATTAATTTAGGTAACAGGACTGAGTGTTGAGATTGAGCTCCACAGTCAGAGTTACATAGTTCGAACTGTTGAAGTTGATGATTTTAATGATATGGTTTTAATGATATGGCCATTCCATGTATATGGATATTAGGCCAATTAATAATGAGATCTGTTGGTTGGATACATTTATTAACAAAAACTCAGAAATCAGAATCCAAGCAACAGTTTTCCATAAAATTAAAGACAAAGAATAAAACTGTTAAAAAAAATTAAAAGCTTAGAATTTCTGAAAATACAAAGGTTTGTGGACACAGAGTGGAGAATCACAGCAGATAATAACACATGTTTAAGTAAATTAAATACTGTAGAACATGAATGGAACTAAAATACATACTTTATATTTTCTCAAACAAACTCAATCTAAAACAAAATCACTCAAGGAGATGTATAATTTACTAGTTATTTAGTAGTATAAATGTGCTCCAAACTTCACTCTAAGTAATGGCATAAGAGATCCACAATCAACTTTTTACAAAGAACCAAGTTTGTAATAGAAATGCATGACTAAACAATCTTTCAACTGATATAAACATTATTTACCAATTTACAGGTTCTTTACAATCACATCTATCAAAGTTCAACATTTAATTTGTAGCACTCCTTTTTGCTTTTATTTTTAACAAAATATTTTTATCCAGCACAAATCTCAAAGTTTTAGCATTCTAAACATGATCACAATAAAAACACAATGAAAGAAATCTACACGTTTGGAACCCACTGGTGCTGCGTCACAATCAGAATTTTTTATTTCCATGTTTAGAAAACATGTGGAATTAATTTATTTTCAACACTTAATATTAGTGCAAATTAAGCAATGCAAATAATTCAACATTTGTTTGTTAGAACCAGGGAAGCCAAGTTGGACCAATAGAAATGATGGAAATTGTTCTGGAAACTTGCCATTATTTGTATGACAGTCACAATATAAAACATGTATTGTATGTATATATGTTAAAAAGCATTTTTTTTCTAGTTGTTGTCTTTTACTTAATTAGTAAGTGATTTTACAGGTAATTAATCGGCTGGTGAGAGTTTCATTCGATTTTATTTGTGATTGAGGTCTGGAGAGGCAGGATTTTCAGTGGGTTTATGCTGGTATTGTAGAAGTACGGGTACATTTTCTTTCTGATTGGGTTTATAAAGGTGTGTAGGGCTGCTTTAGTGTCAAAGTTGGAGAAAGTCACCTGACCTGTCTCCCAGTTAAGAATCACAATAATTCTCTTCACAGTTGGTTCTGCTATAATCTTTTTATTAGAATAGCTAATTCCAGCAAAAAATTCATTGTTCCATCTCCATATACAGTAGAGCCCGTTCTCTGGGATTGCTCCAATTCTTTCCTTCCTGTTGACGGACTCTTCAGCTACTCCTACAACCCAGTTCTTATTGTCTCCAACCTCCACCACCCAGCTGTGGGTTCCTGAGGAGAACCCTTCAGAACCCAGAGCCACTTCATAAACGCTCATCCTCTCTGGATTATCTGGAAGTTGATGGTTTTCAGTAGAGATTGAGACACTGCTCAGATCTGCTGAGATACTGAGGGAGGAGTTTGCAGTGTTTGGATCCAAAACCACCGGATCTGCAGAGAAAACACAACATTTTTAAACTAGACGCAAATGAATAATTTGTGTAATTAAGATATTCAACACTGGTGGAAATGTATTCACTGTGAGGTATGATAAACAGATCCTAAATAATATACTTGTTGATGTGATACATTTTGTAGTATTGCATTTGAAATGTTATGCTGTTTTGTTAATTTGGTATTTATTAGTCTTCTGTTCCTTGTCAAAAACGTCCATCCCTCTTTAGCTGTTAATAAATTCATAAACATAAATTAACACCCAATGTTTTAATTGATCTGTAAGCAACTTATGTTCTTATGACTGTTACAAATTCAGAACAAATTCAACATTTATTTGCTCTTCATTCACCTGAGCTCATATTACTAACGTTGAGTAAAAAAAGTGCAGATTTTGTTCCATATTTTTTACTATAACAAAAACTCTGATGAAACGTATAGTGCTATTTCTCACAGACTGTTCCAGAGCACATTGGTAGAGATCTACAGTAAAAATGTAATATTAGACCCGTATTAAACAGTGATACTCACAGTATGGACAGCAGTCCTTCATTCTTCTCCACACATTAAAGCTCAGGTTCCCCAGATGTTTGGCCACATCAATCAGAGGCACTGAATCAGGTTTTGGATCTGGAACAGTGTACTGAGCTCTGAAGATAAACACCAACATTTACACCACTTTAATCCTGCAGCACTTTCTATTACATCACAAATACATTAATATTATTAAAACTAATATTTACCTCTGAATTGCTCTCTTAAAGTCCTATAATCAAATTATATCATATTATTATTTTAATTTATTTGTATTTAAATCCATGTAATTACAGTGTAAATGCAGATGCTGTGATTAAACTTACCTGCAGAAGCAAGGCTTCATCCTTTATCTTATCCTCCGACTCTCTGATTCGAGTGCTGATCTCCTTTATCTGATTTTCCAGATCTTTAATGATGTTCTTAATCTTCTGGCTCTTCTCAGCCTCTTCGTTTCTCAGAGCAGAGATTCTGTTCTGCTCCTCTGTTCTGAGGAACTGGTGGAGCTTCTCAAACTCCTGCTTTATCCTCTCCTCAGTCAGCAGGAACTGCACAAAATAAATACATTTTTTACTTACTAATTTGAATATATATTGATTTACTTAAAGCTGGTTTCACATAATTTTTGTTTACCCACCTTGATGTGCGCAGCCACTTTATCACTGTGATCTTTAACATTTTTAAAAATGTCAAGCTTCTTCTCCAAAGTTTGAAGATGGGTCTGAAGTTTTTCCTAAATCAATAATATAAATAAAATAAACCAATGTTAATACATTTGATCGATAAAATATTAACTGTTAAATATGATACTTAATGAAGTCTTAAACATTTTGCAGATGTTAGAGGATGCTGCTGATTGAGCTGAAAATGAATGGGTTTATCTTGCAGAGATTATCCAGCAGTGTCTTTATCTATATGTGTTTGCTGTAAATATAATTGTAATTGTTATTATTTGGGTGGTGGATCATTATTCTTAGCACTGCACTGATTAGCATGGTGGTGTATGAGGATTTTGCACCACTTTCCTCGGGTCGGGTCGGGCTTAAGAGAATGTTCGGTGATGTAGGCATCAAGCTATGGCGTGATAATCACAATAATGCAAAGTAACAAATCAAACTGGGTTTCAATAAAAAGTTGCACAATTTTTATTCAGTTTTTATGCATTTCTTAGGTGTTGTCATTGATCATAAATTAACGTGGAAGCAACATATTCGATACATAAAAGGAAAGATCGCAAAATCAATATCAATCCTGTATAAGTCCAAAAAATGTGCAAAATTATAAAGCTTTACATATAATTTATTGCTCACTAATACTTCCTTATATATCATATTGTGTGTGTGGCGGCTCAGTGGTTTAATACCTGGTGCTAATTGAGATGTTGAAATATTTTTTTAATTGGGCGCCAGTTATTAAATTAATTTAATTAGATTAATTAATTAATTAATTAATTAATCAAATTAATTAATAACACAAGACATCTCAGGGTGTGGTTTCTACAGGTGACAGAAATTTTCATAACCAAGTTATCCAGAAAAACACACTGAAATGACAGGTTTTGTAAAATAAAAGTATTTATTAAATCACACAGATATGAGTAAATAATTCATTAAAAAGTCATAAATGTAGCCATTATATATCAAATCATAGTGTAGAATAATAAATGAGAAATAAAAGAACAAACACGTTATAATGCTGATATGAAAGGAATAAAGATTAATAGAACTATTAAGTGAATATTTCTAAATAAGGGTCTAAATGTAATGAGGTCAAACTAATCAAATGAGAACACTAAAATAAGTAGATAAGTAAGATATTTTACGGCCTACAAAGATCATCCCTTTCGCCAAATAACTAAAAATTAATCTATACTACGAAGAGAGTTAAGAACAATAACCAAACTAGACTTGACCAACCAAAACACCAATTACTGAGAGAAATACCCAAACTGCCTTACTCTGAGACGTCTACAAAGGGGGGTCCCCATCGGTTCGGTCCGCTGTTTAAACCTCTTGTTCGGCTGACATCCTGCACCCCTAGAAGGTCCGGTGTGGACCCATCCGCAGGGTAAAGATGGTGCTCTGTGGGCCAGCGGCGCACCTGGACGACACCCGCTTCTAGTCTCTGCACAGGGAAGGCCTTCCCTGGAGCTGGCTCGGCTGGCGTACCCTCTCGGTGATCCGTCGGTTGGTCTAGTTGGTTTACTGAACTATATTAACTATCTTGGCAAGCAGGAGAACTCCGTAGATCATAAAATAGCCTAGTTATTTAAACTAGGATAGCTAATATTAATATACTTGAAGATTAAATGCACTAGTCTAAGAAAACCTCTGGATTCTCTGGGCTCCCTAACCTCTCTCCTCTAACTGTTTTCCTCAACTCATCTTCTCCAACTCCTTCTCCCACTCCTTCTCTAACTGCTTCTCCTCCAACTGCCCTGACCTAAACTCAACTGGAAAACTCCAAACTGGCAACTGAACTGTGTCTGCCCAGTTTTACTATTAGTCTCTGTGGCCTGTTTGGCCCCTGAGCTATGATTGGCCCTGTGGCCCAAATGTCTGTGTTTTGATTGGTCTAGGAGCAATTTCAAACTTTGGTGGGGATTCACAAAGGGCCATAAACCCCCCCTCGCTCACATGGTCAGCATGCTTCAGCATTTTTCTAATAGATCAAACCAAAAGAAAACTCAATTAAACAGTGGATCAAAATACATTTTTCAGCATATCAGTTTGTGAGGATAAATTCAGGAAACAAACAATCTTACAATTGAATCACAATAAATGTAATATATATATATATTGCCCACAAACATGTAATATTCAAGATAATCTTAGAAATACAACGATGGATGGTACTCTGTCAGAAAGAAATCAAGAGTCATGTTATTATTTAAACCCAATTAAATCACTTAAAAGATAATACATGGTTAAACCACTGATAACCAAATAAAGCTAAATTATCAAATGCTAATTAAACCTTGTTGATTCAGACTTGAATGTGTAGGAGAATTCAATCAGGACACATCCAAACACATATACCATATACCAGACACATATACCATTATTTAGTAAACATTCTATAAAACACCTTTTTTATATAGTCAATATATATGTATTTTAAGCAAAATCTTCTCAGTGAGAAATTCCTCTCCCTCTGCTGTGTTTAGATAAGCGGCTGTCGTCGGAATTTACGACCGTGGGGGAAGTTGGTGAAGTTGGTGTTGGGAATGTAATTTCCAAGCTAAGAGCATTCATTTTAACTTCATGAATCTTATTTCTAAGTGGTTGCAGAAAGCACAAACCCCTAAATTGGTATAATATATTTGGTGAATTTACAATTTCCAAGGCATTCATTAAGTTTTGAACCCTCTCTCAAGTCCCGTAGTCCCGTCCTTGTCCTGGTGATTGTGCTGTTGGCAAAACCACAATTGTGCACAGTTCCAGATGTTTAAACATTAACGGTCCTAAATCCAGATTTACGACTGACAGCGTCTGAAGGAATGTCAAAAAAGAATTTAAAAATGTTTACCCTGACTTGCATTTAGGGTTCTCGAGCGAGGCTGAGTGAAGAAATAGTCAGGAAATGTCATTTTGAAATTTAAGGCTGTTTGAAAAAGATAACTCCAAGGCTTTTAGAGTGTTCTGGGGGTTGAAGTTCCTTATAGACCATAAAGTGGGGGTAGTGTGTGTGTGTGTGTGTGTGTGTGTGTGTGTGTGTCCAAGCGATGCAGGAATCCTCTGTTTAATCCACTACATTCCCCCCCCATCGATCGATGGGCCACTGGACGTTGGGTCATCGGTCGATGTCAACGTGGATTTCTGTAGACAGAGCATGTTAGGGTACATCTTTCATGCAATTGGTGTCTTGTTGGTCATGCTTTCTTAAGACAATCTACTACAAGGTCGCTGACAGAGTTTTTGGTCTAATGGATATACAATTTCTCTGATGATCAGTTTTTTTTTTTGTTGTAGCTATTGGCTTTTGGTTCTGAATAGAATAGTTAATTTAATGTGATAGTGTGGCAACAAGCATATGAAAGGGTCACAAATAGTTTGCTAGCTATTTGTTCCTTTATAACTTTATCAAGACAACCTACCCATAAGGTATGCTTCAATAATTAGCCACTACTTAGTCAACAATTGAGAACAATATAGCGGAGCAAACGTAGTCAGAAGGGAAACAAAATATGTTTGGGCACCTGAAGAGAGGAGAAAGAGAAAAAAAAAATTGGCACCCCCCCTCTCCACGTATTTATTATACTGCTATGCTAATGGTTTGAAATGGTGATTCAAACACTAGGTTTAACAAAATATCCAATTTGTTGTGAGTTATGCTACTTGGATAGGTGAGTTCCAGACAGTGAATGTGTGGTACTTTCTCAATTTAACAATTGCGTCAGGCCAGAAAATGGTGGACAATGAACACTCAGTGTGTGGCCCAGTATTATGATTTAACCTAGGGCATTATTGGTCCCGACTTGTCCCATGGGGCTTTTGCATAGTTTAATTGGGTTACAGTGAACTTGTTTGAGAATCGGTTTAATAAAACACTGACGATGCGGGATTTGGTTCCAGATTCGAGGCAGTTTGTCTGCCTCTGCATGAGGACCAAACCAATGAGACCTGAGCTCGCGAATTGTTTTGCCAGTGCTGTGCTGGGACCTCACCAGTAGCTTTTCAGCAGTGTAGCACAATGGTTGGTAGCCAAGCGTGCTTTTTCCCAGTTTTGGGTGTTTCCGCAGTTCACCCCTAGAACGGTGAGATATACCAACACCTGAGAAAGTGTGGTTCAGCGAAAAAGTTGTGGCCTGAGCCATTTCAATAGGGTCTGGGGGACGTCCCCCCCATCTGGCAAATGCACCTGCCACGGTGATGAGATGTTTGTTCCTTCGAACAAATTTCATGAGTCTTTCGACCCAATCCATTTGTGGAATTGGCCATACACCACACAGATCTTCTGAAGATTGGGGCTGAAAACACACTAGCCTTTTTCCAACAAGTGGCAGATATGTCAATTGTGGGAATGCTCGGTGTGTTTTCCCCATCATTTTGTGGTCCACCCATGGGTGATCGAGGGCCTGGGCTAGGCTCTCCCCCCCATGGCTCTGAGGCACCACGAATGAAGATGAAGCGTGTGTATCTGGGGCATAAACAAACAGGCCCTTGAGCATCCTGAAAGACGCACAGTAAGTGGCAAGTGGATCAAGGTGAAATGCCAGTGTTCTGAAAGAAGTGTTGTCACATGCACCAATTGTCATGTTAACTTTCCATTTGATCTGAGCATTCCGAAAAGCACATCCATCTGTGTAGATGGTGGGAATGTTTTTACATTCATAAGAATCCAAAGGACTGTGTTTGTCTGGAACCACTGGTGCAGGAACAAGAAGAGAACAATCCTTTTGGTGCACGAACAGAGGATCACAGTTAGTCCGTGGCAAGGAACCTGCAGGTGGTCTGTGAACAGCTGACTTGTCAGCCCATGGAACAAAGATTTCACCGTTGACCGTTGTGTTAAGAGTGAATGACTTTCCAGCTTTTGGGTTGTACTCATCTACAGCCGTAGAGGGAGTCAATGCCCATGAACAGGTGTTTTGTTTTAGAATCATGGTAGGGGATTCTGAGGATGGTGGTTTCAGAACCCTGACAGTGAGCTTCTCATTGATTCCCGTGGAATTTGAAGGTTCAATGAGCTTGTGTGGCTCAATGTTGCTAGCAACATGATAGCATTGAACTCTATCCTGTGCCTTAGGACAGGGCAGGGGTTCGCAAACCTGTGCCCAGATTCTACGATGCTGAAAGTCAATCAATGGTTTGAACCGGTCAAGGAGGTCTTTGCCAAAGAGCAATGGGACGTTCTCCAATGGAGAAATGTGAATTGGATGGGTGAGGCTCATTGGACCGATGTCAACGTGCACCAGGGCTGCAGAATGCAGAGTGATACCAGTGTGCGAATATGGTTGAAGGTGAAGAGCACACTTCTTCAGAGGTATCTCTTTGTTGTTTCGGCGGGCTGTCGCCCTCACCTGGTCAAAAAGTGAATTTGACATTAAAGAAATGTCTGACCCCGTGTCCAAAAGAGCTTCATACCCGAACACATCTTCCAGCCAGGTGGCTAGGTAGAATTTTGGTGTTGAACCTTTCTCGGTTAAGAAACCCAAGAAATGTTTAGGTGGTGGATCCTCCAGGCTGAGGGAAGAAGCTTCCTCAGTGTGGTTGTTTTCAGCGTCTGGCTGTACAACCAAGGCTGCATTGGAGTGGATGGATTTCGCACCCCCCCAAGCAGGTTGATCTGGAGCATGGACAATTGGCAAGAATTCAGATTCAGCATTGTCCTGCTTGCGTACTTCGTTACGAAATTGTCTGAGCAGACTGCCGTCTTTAGTGCTCAGGTTAGTTGGATATGTCTCATGCTTGTGCCCTTTAGGTGGAAACCAACGTTTGTGGTGCTTTGGGCTCTTTCTCCTGAGCGGAGATTGAAGTTTGCTGGAGCTCTGTGCTCGAGCATGGTGCTGTGAGTGTTTGCCATTCCAACTGCGTTTTATCCTACCTTTCCTTCGATAGGAGGGCTTTTGGTCACTTTGCTGGGCCCAATGTAGGGACGAGCGACGCCAAGAGTGGAACACTCTCTGGTTTTTGTGGTTTAACTGGGTCTTAGGTGGCATTGGAGCCTTGTGTGCCCCTTTTTGCTTGACGTGGGAGGACTGCTCATTAATTATCAGGACGTCATTTGACTCTGATTTTTTATTAATGTTTTGTTGGAACATAGCAAATCCTCTGAGAGCCAAATCACGCAGCTGCCGGCTTGTTAGCGTACGAGGGCAGGCTGCGACTCCAAAAGAGCGACTGGTGGAGGGATGGAGGTTTCTCACGAACAATGTTTTGAAAACTTCCTCTTCCTCCATTCCAGGCTCATTTCTATAGCCGAAATAAGCGTGCCTGAGGCGGTGATAGTACTGTAGGGGTGTTTCCTGGCGACTCTGCTTTATTGCAAGAGCTGCAGCAAGGCCGGTTTGAACAAGGTGGTTGGAGAACTCATTCTCTAAAGCCTTGCAAAGAGCAGGATAATCTCTCTTAACCTGGGGTGGTTGGCGCTCAATGAAACGTCCAACTTCCCGACTAGAGGACACCCTAATGAGGTAGATTTTATCATTTACCGTGGCCTTGGGGAAACGGCGTAAGAAGAAGTCAATGTCGCGAAGATACTGGTGGACATCATTAGAACCGTCCGGTTCTGGTTCAAAGCGTGGGATGTTACGCGCAATTTTGTCCAAATCTCTATCAGAGGGTGCTTGAGGTTGCACAGAGGTCCCATGTGGCTGGGAACGCTGAGTGAACCTTGGTTCTATTGGCGCTTCAGCACCTTTAAGGGAGACTAGAGGGAATGTATTTGTGGATGGTTGTTGCTTAAGATCCGGAACCCCAGGGGTTCCTGATTTACCAGCTGGATTGATGGGGGAGTCTCCCTCCATCATCAGCTCAAATGTTAACTCTGTTTGGTCTCGAGTTAATTTGACTGCATTGTTAGCATGTGCTAATTCAGTTTGTAGCTCAACCTGTCTTGCAATAGCATGTTTTAGTTTTTCCTGTGACTGAGCTGCAAGTTGGGTAGCTATGTTGGCTTCCTTTTGAAGCAGCTGCACTTCGGTTTTGAGGTCTCTTTGGTTCATTTCAGACTGTACAGTTTTGTTCTCTAGGTCTGCAACTCTATCATTTAAAGTCACAATCTCTGCTTGGAGATTTTGAATGGTTTTGGAGGAAGCAGCAAGTTGATCCTGTGACAACAGCAGTTGTTTCCACAGTATTAGGGAAATCGGATCCACTTGTTGCTTGCCCTCAAGGATTTTAGATACACACTCATTGAGGCTTTTGGCAATTAGTGCATGGAGACCCCCACTGTCCATTTGTTGGACTGGGATGGTAAGTCCTGGGGGTAGACCAGCTGTAAGCTCTAAAAGAGCTTTTTCGGTGGCACGCATTTTGATTTACGTAAGGCACGTGGAATCAAACAATTTTGGTGACAAACAAGTTTATTTTATGTTCGAGTCAATTAGCATTGTGCCTTTTCTAAGAAGAAAATCTGTTAAAAGTGGGCGACCTAAGGTTACAATTAGTAGATTAATTTTAAAAGAATAGTTAGATTTGTTGTCAGTGGTGCTAGTGAACAGTTTAGTAACTGTAGGCCACTATACACAGTATGTCTAAATATGAGTATAGTTATTAACTATGTACAGGATGGGAGAATTTAACTATGTATTAAGCACAGGTGTGCTGGGTATATGGTTGAGTAACTGATAACTGGATAGGTTTTTTTTTTTTTTTTTTTTAATGGTTAATTAATTAATTAATTTCAATCAGTTATTAATAATTGATCTTAATCGATCAATAATTAAGCTTAATTTATTTGAAGATGGTTGAATTAAATTGAAAATAATTAATTAACAGAAATTTAATTAACTTTACTTAATCAAATTGATTAAAATGACCAGTTAATTATTTTATGTTGTGATTAGTTACTCAATGGAGATAGCTATTTAGCTTGGTTCAATGTAACATAAAGAGTGATGTTTTGAGAGAGCAGACCTGAAACTTAAATTTAACTATTTAATATAAACCGATTAAATGAATGCAGTTATTTGTTTACTTATTTAGAAACCATTTAACCAAACCACAATGCAAATTCCCTTTATTAACTTAACGAAAAGTTTGTTTGAAATTGGCACCCTCTGGCGACAGAAACACTAAATGTACTCTACAGGATGATAGCAATTACACAAATACAACACCAGGTGGCGACACAGCTATATGGCTAAGTGGCTCCCTCTGGTGGTCAAACAAATGAAATGCACCTTTCTGCACTGTATGCAGTTAACCAAATCAAACACCAGATGGCGATGTGGCAGTGTACCCCCCCTAGTGGTGAGGGGTAGTAAAACACCCTTTGAGTTTGAGTGTAAATAGTCAGGCTGTCCACCAGATGGTGGCAGAGGCCGACTGGTGGGAGTGGTCACGCCCACTGATGATGCCACGTTAAGGACCGCCCCTTGGGTCTGGGACCTGGTCAGCAGATTTGACTGACTCAGTCGACTGTGAATAGCAGAGGAGAAGGGCACGGCTGTCCGAAAGTTTAACACAGCAGCAACACACTTCACAAGATGAGCAAAGAGGATTTACATCCTGGCGTGGTTAGTTTAATCACGCACACAATAAACTTCCTGCCACTCAGGGTGGTGTTACGTAAAAGTTAGCTACTCTTTTACGCACGTGGAAGTGTCCAGTACTGCAGGATTTTACGGATTTCGCGCAAAAACCGGCAGTTTTAACTGGAGCGCGGAGTCGATGAGCCGGAGATCCGCGACTCAGGGCTGCGCGAAGGCCTTATCAGATCAACACTGGCAAAATATGTCTATTTTACCGGAAACAGTTTGAACTTTATGTAAGTACACACGTATATACACGTATATACACCCGGGTTTAAGGTTGCCCACACACGGCGGTGTGTCAACCAAGCTTATTTTACAAATAAGAGTAATGTTTTCAAGAGCGCTCGCATACCACACACACAACTGTACACGTTATACAGACACACAGGGGACTGTGCGCGCGACGCGCACACAGCGGGGGACTGGCCAGTCCTGAATTGTAAACAAAAAACACGTGTAGAACATGTGCGTGTGTTTCTAACACGCTAGGTTTATGCAGTTAACTCCAGCTAGGCCAGCTAGCCAGCAGCTAACGCATTTAGCAATAAAACAAAATACACTTTATTCTGCAACTTACAGCGCTATTTTCTGGAACTGGTTATGAAATGTGTATATATTCTGGTCTCGCGGCGGAGAACCAATAAGAATATAATCCTGCCCCACGTTGGCGAGCCAATTATGTAGCGGCTCAGTGGTTTAATACCTGGTGCTAATTGAGATGTTGAAATATTTTTTTAATTGGGCGCCAGTTATTAAATTAATTTAATTAGATTAATTAATTAATTAATTAATTAATCAAATTAATTAATAACACAAGACATCTCAGGGTGTGGTTTCTACAGGTGACAGAAATTTTCATAACCAAGTTATCCAGAAAAACACACTGAAATGACAGGTTTTGTAAAATAAAAGTATTTATTAAATCACACAGATATGAGTAAATAATTCATTAAAAAGTCATAAATGTAGCCATTATATATCAAATCATAGTGTAGAATAATAAATGAGAAATAAAAGAACAAACACGTTATAATGCTGATATGAAAGGAATAAAGATTAATAGAACTATTAAGTGAATATTTCTAAATAAGGGTCTAAATGTAATGAGGTCAAACTAATCAAATGAGAACACTAAAATAAGTAGATAAGTAAGATATTTTACGGCCTACAAAGATCATCCCTTTCGCCAAATAACTAAAAATTAATCTATACTACGAAGAGAGTTAAGAACAATAACCAAACTAGACTTGACCAACCAAAACACCAATTACTGAGAGAAATACCCAAACTGCCTTACTCTGAGACGTCTACAAAGGGGGGTCCCCATCGGTTCGGTCCGCTGTTTAAACCTCTTGTTCGGCTGACATCCTGCACCCCTAGAAGGTCCGGTGTGGACCCATCCGCAGGGTAAAGATGGTGCTCTGTGGGCCAGCGGCGCACCTGGACGACACCCGCTTCTAGTCTCTGCACAGGGAAGGCCTTCCCTGGAGCTGGCTCGGCTGGCGTACCCTCTCGGTGATCCGTCGGTTGGTCTAGTTGGTTTACTGAACTATATTAACTATCTTGGCAAGCAGGAGAACTCCGTAGATCATAAAATAGCCTAGTTATTTAAACTAGGATAGCTAATATTAATATACTTGAAGATTAAATGCACTAGTCTAAGAAAACCTCTGGATTCTCTGGGCTCCCTAACCTCTCTCCTCTAACTGTTTTCCTCAACTCATCTTCTCCAACTCCTTCTCCCACTCCTTCTCTAACTGCTTCTCCTCCAACTGCCCTGACCTAAACTCAACTGGAAAACTCCAAACTGGCAACTGAACTGTGTCTGCCCAGTTTTACTATTAGTCTCTGTGGCCTGTTTGGCCCCTGAGCTATGATTGGCCCTGTGGCCCAAATGTCTGTGTTTTGATTGGTCTAGGAGCAATTTCAAACTTTGGTGGGGATTCACAAAGGGCCATAAACCCCCCCTCGCTCACATGGTCAGCATGCTTCAGCATTTTTCTAATAGATCAAACCAAAAGAAAACTCAATTAAACAGTGGATCAAAATACATTTTTCAGCATATCAGTTTGTGAGGATAAATTCAGGAAACAAACAATCTTACAATTGAATCACAATAAATGTAATATATATATATATTGCCCACAAACATGTAATATTCAAGATAATCTTAGAAATACAACGATGGATGGTACTCTGTCAGAAAGAAATCAAGAGTCATGTTATTATTTAAACCCAATTAAATCACTTAAAAGATAATACATGGTTAAACCACTGATAACCAAATAAAGCTAAATTATCAAATGCTAATTAAACCTTGTTGATTCAGACTTGAATGTGTAGGAGAATTCAATCAGGACACATCCAAACACATATACCATATACCAGACACATATACCATTATTTAGTAAACATTCTATAAAACACCTTTTTTATATAGTCAATATATATGTATTTTAAGCAAAATCTTCTCAGTGAGAAATTCCTCTCCCTCTGCTGTGTTTAGATAAGCGGCTGTCGTCGGAATTTACGACCGTGGGGGAAGTTGGTGAAGTTGGTGTTGGGAATGTAATTTCCAAGCTAAGAGCATTCATTTTAACTTCATGAATCTTATTTCTAAGTGGTTGCAGAAAGCACAAACCCCTAAATTGGTATAATATATTTGGTGAATTTACAATTTCCAAGGCATTCATTAAGTTTTGAACCCTCTCTCAAGTCCCGTAGTCCCGTCCTTGTCCTGGTGATTGTGCTGTTGGCAAAACCACAATTGTGCACAGTTCCAGATGTTTAAACATTAACGGTCCTAAATCCAGATTTACGACTGACAGCGTCTGAAGGAATGTCAAAAAAGAATTTAAAAATGTTTACCCTGACTTGCATTTAGGGTTCTCGAGCGAGGCTGAGTGAAGAAATAGTCAGGAAATGTCATTTTGAAATTTAAGGCTGTTTGAAAAAGATAACTCCAAGGCTTTTAGAGTGTTCTGGGGGTTGAAGTTCCTTATAGACCATAAAGTGGGGGTAGTGTGTGTGTGTGTGTGTGTGTGTGTGTGTGTGTGTATCCAAGCGATGCAGGAATCCTCTGTTTAATCCACTACATGTGGAAGTGTGTGGTTATACATATAAAACAGCAGTGAATGCTGTAGTCGTCTTACAAAAATTTGTTGTTGGACAGGCATAATTATATGCATAATACTTCCGCCTGTACCTTTTCAGTCATTATTTTGCTGTCAATGTTTGTAGTGTTTTTGTATTCTGTGATGACGAGCTGGCTGAATGAAGAATTATCATCATCATCGTCAGTTTTTAGTGAACTGGGAAAATCTGATTTTAGCTACAGTGCACCAGCGAGCTGGAATTCACTACAGAAATCACTGAAGCTCAGCTCGCTGCAGAAAGCCTGTGACTGTTTTAAATGACTTTTTTATTAGTTTATCTTTTTCTATTATTTTATATATTTTTATTATTTTTGTATTATTTTGTTTATTTTTTTTTGTTTATTTATTATTGCTTTTATTTTTATTTAATTTTAATGTTCATTTTTCATTCTTGTTCTTAGTTAATCACTTATCATTTTTAACATTTTACTTTACTTTTACTATTATCTATTTACTTATTTTATATTTTACACATTTGTTTACTTTTTATGTGTTAAATTTGTTTTCTTTATTGTATTTTAGAATTTTCTGTTTTACATATATATTTTTATTAAATGTTAATTTAAAATGAGTACTTTTATTATTATTATTATTATTTTTTACTATTTTATTTCTTATTATTTCTAAATCAGTATTAAATGTGTTCAATCCCTTTGATGTTATAAAGGCTCGGCAACATTGTAAATGAGGGTCACCCTCAATGTTTTTTCCCTAGTGAAAATAAAGGTTGATTGATTGATTGATCATCATTTTCATAATCACGCAGCTCTGGGCTCGCGCCGTCACTTGTCCGCATTATACACTTCATGTGCAGCGCTGTGCTTAAGCTCTTCTTAATCAAAATTGTTCTTAAATAACAGCTCTCTGCTTCTTCAGTGTTGCAATGTTAATTAACATCATTCTGAACAGATTGTTAAATTTTAAAAAGCTAAGTTTTAACGCTCTACTAAAAACGTGGGGTTTAGATCGGGATCAGGCTCATAATGACAGTTTATAGTGCAGGGTATGTCGGCTCGGGCAGAATGTGTTTATTTTAGTTTATTTGTTTTAGATTATCTCATTGATTAAACTTTTTTATTTATGAATCCTTTAATCGTTTCCCGTTCTTACCTTTCTAGAGTCTGCAGCTTTGCTGATGGAGCAGAAACTGTGATTCTGATGATCTTCAGTTACACACTGCACACAGACCAGCTTCTCATCATCCACACAGAACAGATTAAGCTTCTCAGAGTGAAGAGAACACAGAGCACCCTGTGATCTAGAACCTTCCTCTTTCTTCTGCTGTAGATAAGATTCACAGGTGTTCCTCAGAGCCAGATCAGGTGGAGGATGTTCTCTAGATGAGCGTCTTCTGCATACGGGACATTCTCTACCTGGATTCTGAGTCCAGCTCTGCTGTAGACACGTCCTGCAGTAACTGTGCCCACAGGACAGTAAAACTGGGTCGGTAAAAATTTCCAAGCAAATAGGACATAAGAGGTGCGGCTGTAGTGTGGAGAGAGACGAAGCCATTGGTGCTCAGAGCTTCTTCTCAATAAGAACATCGACTGAAACGAAAGTAAAAGAAAGAGAACATTTCCACAGTATTAAAGTTATTTATTTAGATTTAATTAAAGACAACAAATGGATAAAAACTGAAATACCAGCAAAATTACTGTAAATCTCTGGAAATATGTGAAACAGAAACGACTGAGCAAGAGAAGGAGGTGAAATGCGGAAGATATAGTCACAGGATTACTGACAACTTTCCATAACTTTCGTTTTCAAACACACAAAACAGCCGCTTAAGATTAGTAATAAAGGCTGGTAAATAAGGTTTTATATTTGAATATTCGGTTTTACATCGCTTCATCGTTTCTTACCTGGAGACCTGTTCACACCCAAAGGAAGCAGCTACGACTTCTTCTTTTACGTGGGAAAGGTATGTCTTAAAAAAAAAAAAAAAAAAACACGGAACACCTTGAGTTTCATGTACTGCACGCCCTCAGCGCGCTAAGGGACCGTCTACAAATGACAAATTCCGAGAACAGTAATCCACAGTAGTAGATCACACATGCACAGTAAAAATAATATTCTGGATCTATTTAAAAAAAATGTATGTAACAAATTGCATATATCTTTATTAAGTAATCCCCACTAGAATGTAGTTGAGTAAAGGCTATAAGCTTTTTATTTTTGGACTAACTTAACTTTTTTAAGTTGTTTCACTTAATATCAATCTCTTCGTTTTGTTTGTTAAATTGATAAATTAAGTTTCTCCAACATAATTGAATTAAACTTTTTAAAATCTCCATTAATTTGAGCCTGTAAGAGGAAAATGCGAATATGTCTGTCTCTGTAATGAGGAGGAGGAAGAGGAGAGCTGTGCACAATTACTCTTTTTTATTTTTTAGTTTCAGCGGCGAAAATATTTTCGTTTGGTTAAACTCAAAAATTGTCTGTTGTTTTGTTGATGCAAAGTTATACATTCAAAAAGGATTAAAAATGTATTTAATAGAATGCAAAAAAATGGAAAATTGTCTGAACACACAATTTCAAAAACATTTAACAAACATTTTTTTATGATGAATGTACTCTTTTTATTACATGTTATTTACCAAGACGCGCTAAAGTGAAAATTTAAAAAAAGCTGGTTTTATAATTATATTCATCTGACATAACCAAGTTCTAATCTGTACACAACGCAATGATACGCTAATCTGAAGCAGTTCTTGTTTGAAAACGAAAGTTAGGATCAGTTAGCAGTAAGACACTGACTTCTGTGAACTATAAAATAACAGAAATATTTATAATTGTGCCAAACGAATGAAATTCAATAATGGGAGAGTAAAAATGTCTAAAAGAAAATAATATATAATCAAATAAAATAAAAATAACATATAAAAATGTCAAAAATAAGTCATTAGCTTTACTAAACATTAAAAAAGTAATTTCAAATAAATAAATAAAACGTTAAACACGGACTTTGCCATTTAATGCACTGATATAAATTCCTTGAATATGACATGGCTTATTTTTTTAATTAATCGATACATTTATTTTCTACAAATGTTTAGTATTTCTCGTAATTATTTACACAAATGCATGTATTCTCAATGTTAATTGAATTTCTTGGTCTTAAACAAACGTGTGCACCACAGAAAAGACAATCAAGTCGGACAAACATATATAAATATGAAACATAAATGACAGATCATAAAAAAATAAAAAGATCAAACATAATGCTTAAATAAAAGTAAATGTATAAACGGGTATTATTTTTCCATATCATTAGAAACAAAAATACACATGGTATAAAATGAACATTGTTAGTGGTATAATCATCTATTAAAGAATGAAAAGTAAACTAGCAATAATGAGGAGAAGCTGAACCCATAGAAACAAATCTGGAGAAGGACCCCTAGTGGCAGCTGTTGGACTCACAAAATGACTAAATGCTGTAGAATAGGAACAGAACTGCAATACATATTGTATATTAAAAAAAAAACAAATCTGGCAAAGCATAAGAGATGGTATCATAAATACAATGCAATATCCCTGAATTTACTTTTTTTGGTCTGTGTAGTTAGTCTCATATTGATAAACAACGCTATTATACAGATGGTGTAGCTGTAAGTTACTCCCCTAAAAATAAAGATCCACATTTAAACCTTCTGTTATGTTTATTTGTGAGGAACAGCAATGGTGTTCTAGGGTCAGTTTGACCCGGTGCATATTTAATTATCCAAAAATGATCTGAAACCCAAAAATATCCTCCATTACTAAAAAAAAATATTTCATTGGTAACTCCATTACTAATTATTCTATCAATATTTAGTGCAAAGATGTGCTTTACTGCTAAAAGGTAATGCTTTAATTAGGATAATTCACTCATTTTCATAAAAAAATACATGTTCACACTTATTATTTCACTACTTTTGAAAGACTAATATATAAAACACAACAGTTTTACATAACATTGAAACATAACATTGCAGTTTTGTTTTAGTTGTTGTTTTTGCAGGGGGTGATTGCAAATATGTGAGATGAAACATTTTTATATTATATGTTGATTACACTAATTACGGCAAGCGGAAGAAGTTTCACACTAAAAAAAATACTTTTATCTATTTTTCCTAGATCTTCAAACTTTATAACGGGTTAATTTGACCCAGAACATAACAGGAGGGTTAACTTTATAATTAACATAATTTAATTAATATAATGTTTGTAATAAAGAAGAATGACTAAATAACATAATACATGATGATCATGCACCTAACAGTTGAAGCTAACCCCTGGAAATGCTTTGTCTCGTATACAGGCTACAGGTGTTGGTGATAGAAAAACCCATTTTTCTGCAGTAAAATAAATTATTTACATTCTGATAATTTGAGAGTTTGAAATCTCCTACAGGGAGAAGCTGCCTTTTTTCTCTTTACTTAATTATTCCAGATCAGTAACAGGAATCAACCCAAATTCTGCAGGTTTAAAAATAGACGAAAAAACAAGACAAATATAATTAAACTAAAGGTTTGGAGGATGTGAACTGTTTGATTTGTATTCAGGAAAATATTGATTTTAAAATGAAGTTCAGGAAAGAGACGATTTTATGATTTTATTCATTATATTTTGACATTAGCAGATTTACTTGAATATTTTTTATATATTTTCTATTACAATTACAATTACGCTTTTCAGTAATGTTCTTTATCAAACATTAAAGCTTTTTATGTAATGCTTGAATAGAAAGCCTCAAGATTTAGTGGTGTAAACATCAGGCAGAAAATGTACAAAATCCTGACCTGAAGGGGTTAAGCTATGGCATGTATTATTATTCACCCACTAAAAACAACAACCAAAACCACAACCACACCTATCAGATACTGGTTCAGCAAGAATCCAGAAGCACAGCCTTCATTATTTATTTCCTCAGACCTACAGAAATGTTACTGATGCTGTCAGGAGATACTTTTGTTAGGACCAGGGAAGCCAAGTATTGGTGCCACATCACTCATTAAGAGTCCATTTCACAACGAGTAAGAACTGTTTTAGTGGCCCAAAGTGGACCAACCCAATATTAGACACGTGGTTTTTAATGATATGGCCTTTCCATTCATATAGATATTAGAGCAATTAATGAGATCTGTTGGTTGGTTGGATGAATTTATTTCATAAGGCTCAGAAATCAGAATCCAAGCAGGCTACAGTTTTCCATAACATTAGAAACAAAGAATAAAACTGTTAAAAAAATTAAAAGCTCAGAATTTCTGAAAATAAAAAAGTTTGTGGACACAGAGTGGAGAATCACAGCAGATAATAACACATGTTTAAGTAAATTAAATACTGTAGAACATGAATGGAACTAAAATACATGCTTTATATTTTCTAAAAAAAAAAACACATCTAAAAGGACAATGCAGTAAAAATCCCTCAATGAGATGTATAATTTACTCCCCTAAAATTAGTATAAATGTTCAAAACTTCACTCTTTAAGTAATGCCATAAGAGATGCACATTTATCTCCACAAAGAAACAAGTTATTAATAGAAATGCATCACTAAACAATCTTTCAATTGATATAAACATTATTTACCAATTTACAGGTTCTTTACAATCACATCTGTCAAAGTTCAACATTTAATTTGTAGCACTCCTTTTTGCTTTTATTTTTAACAAAATATTTTTATACAGCGCAAATCTCAAAGTTTTAGCATTCTAAACATGATCACAATAAAAACACAATGAAAGAAAACATGTGGAATTTATTCATTTTCAACACTTAATATTAGTGTAAATTAAGCAATGCAAATAATTTTAGCATTTCTTTGTTAGAACCAGGGAAGCCAAGTTGGACCAATAGAAATGATAGAAATTGTTCTGGAAACTTGCCAACTCTTTGTATGCCAATCACAATATGAAACATGGATCATGTTAAAGGCATTTTAATCAATTCTTTGTCTTTACATTTCATCATCTTGTAGCTCTTTCTATCTAATCACACCACTAGTCAGTGATTTTACAGGTATATTAATCGGCTGGTGAGAGTTTCATTAGATTTTATTTGTGATTGAGGTCTGGATAGGCTGTATCTTCAGTGGGTTTATGCTGTTATTGTAGAAGTACGGGTACATTTTCTTTTTGAATGGGTTTGTAAAGGTGTGTAGTGTTGCTTTAGTGTCAAAGTTGGAGAAAGTCACCTGACCTGTCTCCCAGTTAAGAATCACACTAATTCTCTTCCCAGTTGGTTCTGCTATAATCTTATTATCAGAATAGCTAATTCCAGCAGCAATTACATTGTTACATCTCTGTATACAGTAGAACCCGTTCTTTGGGATCGCTACGATTTTTTCCTTCCTGTTGACGGATTCTTCAGCTACTCCTACAACCCAGTCCTCCCTGCCTCCAACCTCCACCACCCAGCTGTGGGTTCCTGAGGAGAACCCTTCAGAACCCAGAACTCCATTATAACCGCTCATCCTCTCTGGATTATCTGGAAGTTGATGGTTTTCAGAGATTGAGACACTGCTCAGATCTGCGGAGATACTGAGGGAGGAGTTTGCAGTGTTTGGATCCAAAACCACCGGATCTGCAGAGGAAACACAACATGTTTAAACTAGACGCAAATGAATAATTTGTGTAATTAAGATATTCACTGGTGTAAATGTAATCACTGTGAGGTATGATAAACAGATCCTAAATAATATACTTGTTGATGTGATCATTTTTTGTAGTATTGCATATGAAAGTTTTTTTTGCCAATTTTTTGCTGTTTTGTTAATTTGATATTAATTAGTTTTGTGTTTCTGGTCAAAAACGTCCATCCCTCTATAGCTGTTAATAAATTCATAAACATAAATTAACACCCAATGTTTTAATTGATCTGTAAGCAACTTATGTTCTTATGACTGTTACAAATTCAGAACAAATTCAACATTTATTTGCTCTTCATTCACCTGAGCTCATATTACTAACGTTGAGTAAAAAATGTGCAGATTTTGTTCCATATTTTTTACTATAACAAAAACTCTGATGAAACGTATAGTGCTATTTCTCACAGACTGTTCCAGAGCACATTGGTAGAGATCTACAGTAAAATTACAATATTAGAGCAGTATTAAACAGTGATACTCACAGTATGGACAGCAGAACTTCATTCTTCTCCACAAACTGTAGCTCAGGTTCCGCAGATGTTTGGCCACATCAATCAGAGGCACTGAATCAGGTTTTGGATCTGGAACAGTGTACTGAGCTCTGAAGATAAACACCAACATTTACACCACTTTAATCCTGCAGCACTTTCTATTACATTATAAATCCATTAATATTATTAAAATTAATATTTACCTTTGAATTGCTCTCTTAAAGTCCTATAAATCAAATTGTATAATATGATTATTTAACATTAGTTTTATTTAAATCCATGTAATTACACTGTAAATAAATGCAGATGCTGTGATTAAACTTACCTGCAGAAGCAAGGCTTCATCCTTTATCTTATCCTCCGACTCTCTGATTCGAGTGCTGATCTCCTTTATCTGATTTTCCAGATCTTTAATGATGTTCTTAATCTTCTGGCTCTTCTCAGCCTCTTCGTTTCTCAGAGCAGAGATTCTGTTCTGCTCCTCTGTTCTGAGGAACTGGTGGAGCTTCTCAAACTCCTGCTTTATCCTCTCCTCAGTCTGCAGGAACTGAGACTGAGTGTACAAAATAAATACATGCTTTACTTATATATTTGAATATTTATTAATTAATTTATAGCTGGTTTCACATTATTGTTTTTACCCACCTTAATGTGCGCAGCCACTCTGTCACTGTTATCTTTAACATTTTTAAAAATGTCAAGCTTCTTCTCCAAAGTTTGAAGATGGGTCTGAAGTGTTTCCTAAATTAATAAAATGAATAATTAATAAAATAAATACAATACAAATACAATAATACCAAATGTTAATATTAATTTGCTTAAGAATTTCTGTTATTTCATCCTATTGCACTATTAAGATTAAAGCTACATGCAGAGAACTTAAACATTTTGCAGATGTTAGGGGACGCTGCTGATTGAGCTGAAAATGAATGGGTTTATCTTGCAGAGATTATCCAGCAGTGTCTTTATCTATATGTGTTTGCTGTAAATATAATTGTGATTGTTATTATTTGGATAGTGGATGATTATTATCAGCACTGCACTGATTTGCATGGTGATTTATGACGTGGGCAGCATCCTGTGGTCACGCGTCCTGTTTGCCCTTTTCTTCTCGGGTCGGACGAGATTTCCCACCACTTTCTTCGGGCTGGGTCGGGTCAGTCTTAAAAAAAAACGATCTGTGACGTAGGCGTCTGTTTTAATCGTTTTTTTATTATATCAAGTTACGGCGTGATAATCACAATATAGTAAAGTAACAAATCAAACTGCCTTTTAATAAAAAGTTGCATGAATTAGAATATTATAATCACGCAGCTCTGCGCTCACGCACACGTGAGCTCCTCCACTTGACTTGCAGTGCTGTAAGCTGCTCTTTTTTTCTTAAATAATAGCTTTATGCTTCTAAAGTGTTTCAGTGTTAATTAACATTTAACATCATTCTGAACAGATTTCGCTCATTCAGCCCTCCCGAAAGTGTTTTTAAAATGCTCGTTTTTAAAGCTTTACTTACTAAAAAAAACGGGCTCAGGCTCATAATAACTGGGGCTCGGGCAGAATGTGTTTATTTTTTGTTTATTTGTTTTAGATTATCTCATTGATTAAGCATTTTTCTTAATTAATCATTTAATCGTTTCCCGTTCTTACCTTTCGAGAGTCTGCAGCTTTACTGATGGAGCAGAAACTGTGATTCTGATGATCTTCAGTTACGCACTGCACACAGACCAGCTTCTCATCATTTACACAGAACATACTGAGCTTCTCAGAGTGTAGAGAACACAGAACACCCTGTGATCTAGAACCTTCCTCTTTCTTCTGCTGTAGATAAGATTCACAGGTGTTCCTCAGAGCCAGATCAGGTGCAGGTAGTTCTTTTGATGAGCGTCTTCTACATACGGGACATTCTCTACCTGGACTCTGAGTCCAGCTCTGCTGTAGACACGTCCTGCAGAAACTGTGCCCACAGGACAGTAAAACTGGGTCGGTAAAAATTTCCAAGCAAATAGGACATAAGAGGTGCTGCTGTAGTGTGGAGAGAGACGACGCCATTGGTGCTCAGAGCTTCTTCTCAATAAGAACATCGACTGAAACGAAAGTAAAAGAAAGAGAACATTTCTACAGTATTAAAGTTATTTATTTAGATTTAATTAAAGACAACAAATGGATAAAAACTGAAATACCAGCAAAATTATTGTAAATCTCTGGAAATGTGCAACAGAAACGACTAAGCAAGAGAAGGAGGTGAAATGCGGAAGATATAGTCACGGGATTACTGACAAACGTTCGTAACTTTCGTTTTCAAAAACACAAAACAGCTGCTTAAGATTAGTGATAAACTCTAGTAAATAAGGTTTTATATTGGAATATTCGGTTTATTCGGCTTACCTGGAGACCTGTTCAAACCCAAAGCAAGCAGCTACGACTTCTTATTTTACGTGCGAAAGGTATGTCTTTTGAAAAAAAAAAAAAAAACACGGAACACCTTGAGTTCTATGTACTGAGGGACCGTCTACAAATGACTCTATGCGGGGAAAAACGCGGGTGAAAATAAGCGGGTTAAAAAGGACTTTGAGCTTTATTATACAGTAGAATTCCGCATTGAGAACCACAGTAGTCCTATTGGCAGATCACAAACTATGAGCAGTTGGCGCTTAGAGAAAGACATTTTAAAAAGCTGCTTTTATAATTATATTCATCTGGCGTAAGCAATTTCTCCACACGAACACAATGATACACTAATTTAAAGCACTTCTTGTTTGAGAATAAAAGTTATGATCCTTCAGCAGTAAGAAACTGACTCATGTGAACTATGCAATACAATAAATATGTATTATTGTGCCAAATGAATGAAATTCAATAATGGAAGAATCAAAATTGAGTAAAAAATAAATACATAAAAAATCTAAGCATTTGATTTTTTTAATTGATCCATAAATTCATTTTTTTTACAAATGTTTAGTATTTTTCGAAATTATTTATATATATAAATATACACTACAGAACTTAAAGTTAGAGTTGTTATTTATTTATTTTATATAATTGTATTAGTTATATACCTGTAATAAATTCAACTCAATGAAAATGAGTATTTTCCAGATTTTTTGTAAAAGGTCAGATTTCAAATGAATAAAATACTTTTTTTTTCTTACTATAAAACTAATTTGAAAAATAAGACATTGAATCGTGAAGGAAGTTCTATAGTATTAAAAATAATGGAAGATCATTAAGTTTAATAAGGTAATAATTATATTTAATTATGAATATTAGTATAAAATAAATTAACAGATTAAAGCTTTACTAAATAAGTTATATATAGTTTAACAATGGCTGCTTTGAAAAATGAGGTCTGCATAATGTAAGGAATAAGAGCTTTGTGTTTTACATTAGTTTGAGACAATGAGATCACAATTTGGGAAAGTTTATCGGGTTTATTAATTAATCGGTTTATCCGGTTGTTGCGCTGCGGTCGCGCTGCATCGGACCCGCAGAATCCGAGCACGTGCGTCCGGTAAACCTGTGGATAGAGGCTTCTTTACACTCGCGCTGTCGGTTATTTTTTGCGTGTAAATAACGCTTTACCTTTATAATCCACAGACATACAGTCAAACAAAGAACATTGCATTGCTATATTAGTTGAATAAAGGCTGAGCGCCTTTCAGCCAATTAGGAGAACATGATAAGCACAGCTTTAATCGTTAATTTCTACAGTCTAGAGTAAAACAAATTTCAGGACCCACTCTAGAGCACAAGACATGCTATCAGAATAAATAAGAATCCTTTAAACCTTTGCCTGCTGAGATCAGAGGGGTAGGCGCAAGGGCGTAGGAGCGGGCTTGATATTGGGGGGGACACATTTGCCAATATGAACCCAAGCCCACCCAATTGTTTCCTAGAACAACATTTGTGGAAATTACTTTTAATTAAAAGTAAATTATTATTATAAGGTGATTTTACAACCTAAACATGTTACTCCACATTACAGCTACTGTTGTTAGAAAAATTATGCAAGCAATGTCTGAATTATGTACATATGACAAAAAAATTCAGTTATCACCTAATATTTAAAATAATATAACAGATTATTATTATTATTATTATTATTATTATTATTATTATTATTATTATTATTATTATTATTATTATGTATTGGCATGTCAATTCTGTTGTATATTTACATTTTCTCCTGCGCTTTTATTTTTTTCTACTGAGAGCTCTTCTTAAGATGGTGTCCTTTTATGTAAAAGAATGTAACTTTACGTTTCATAGAGACTTTTATAAACGTCAGGATATGTGGTCTTACTGTGAAATACAAATGAACAGAAGTCACGTTACAGCAGTGTTTCTCAACCCAGTTCTTATATATTCTACTGCATATTAAAACTGTTCTGCATATTCTACAGCTTCCTCTGATGGATATACATGATTAATTTAGGCTCCATATGGGGCTAAAGGATTTTAACAGGTAAACTCAGTAAATGATTGTTTATTAGCTGATCAGGTGGAAAACACTAGTTTAGGGCAGTGATCGGGGTTAAGTAACTGCTTTAATCTACCAACTTAAAGTACTGTACGAAATTCTGGCGATCATCTACATCCAGCTTCTAGATAACTAGTTAGCTAAATTAATTTTCGTTCATTATAGCTCACAGTAAGTCCTGTAATCCTAAATGAATAAACAGTTCAAATTAAAGTGATTAGCTGATCAGGTACAGGGAAACATTACATATATATTTTATTTTTTTCCTTTAACCCTGACTCCCAATCTAGCTAATTCCAAAGATAAGCTTACACACTAACACAGCTGCAGTTTATTAATCACAGTGGGTTTAAACTGTGTGCTGATTCAGAGACGTGTATTTTTAACCAGCTATCAGAAACATATCATCACAGTTTACATGATTAGATACCATTACCTTTCTTTTAGAAAAATCTCCGTATATTCATATCTGTTTTAAAATCAGCTGAAGCTGCTGCGTCCCGATCCCGCTGCTAAATCTCACAGCGAGGGGGCGGGGCTTCCCCAACAGCAAACTGCCTCTGCTCCGCGCGCCGCAAAACCAGCAAGCTGATTGGCTGTTTCTACTGAGAGGCGTGACTTAATACCTGAACCGGCTCCGTGATTGGTCCGGTCTGTCTCCTCATTAATAGTACAGCTGACCTGAGCGAACTGATATCATTTTTGGGGGGGACAAATCCACCTGTTTCTAATATTGGGTGGGATATGTCCCACCCATCCCCCCCGGTTCCTACGCCTATGGGTAGGCGTCATTTTACTGTCAATAAAAATATAGAAATGCTCTCTCTCAGATGAACTCTCCTCTTGTTCGAAACTGCGCGCGCGCTCAAAGATAAATAATTCATATAACGTTCATTGCGGTTTTTCCAACCAATGAAAATGCAGAGCAAGCGGCATTAAGAATTTAACTGGTCAAATCCTGTTGCCTCTTCTGATTGGCTGGAGACTTTGGGCAGCTTTCTTGTAGTGAAAAGCTCCGCGCTCGAGCAGGGAATGCTCTGCGTGCACACATGGAGAAGTTGAGCGTGCGCGCAGCTCTCAATAAGAACAGGCAAATACACGAGAATGGTATTTCTGAGAGCGCGCGCGCAGTTTCGTACAAGAGGAGAGTTAATCTGAGAGAGAGCATGGTAAATTGTGTGAGCACACCTATATTTTACACGTGAGCAAATAAAATCCGTGAGCGCTGCACGAAATAGGCTCTTGCATTAAAAAAAAAAGCCCTGGAGATGGGGTATTATTTCGGCAGGTGTAAAAATGGCCAAATATCAGGTATTCAGATGTGAACTTGGTTATCTTGACTGTAGTGAGTTTCAGTGAAAATAAAAAAAGGGCCGCGTGACCGACGCGTGTTTCCAGCTGTAGCCCGTCTACCTAATCCACACGAATCCAATTCTGACTTTTGACTTTTATTCGTCCTAAACCAAGTAAACACTACGATTAAAGCGATTAAAGAAGTGTCTATTATGTTCACTTTCCTCCATCTGAATATTCTAATTTAGCACAACGGCACGGTCAGAAAACCATGTGGCTCCCTGGCTAAACAGGAAAATCTACCCCTATTACACGCATATGATGTGCTATATCACCTGACTTTACCCAGAGTTCAAAGCCAAAACATTAAAATAAATCTATTGCTGTGAACATAAAATTAATACGCATTTAAAATGTAGACATTTAAATAAAATAATATGTATGGCCTTGCTTAAACTCATTTAGGAGGCATTTGGCTCCTACACTGACGATTAAAGCTTAAAGCTAAAACATGTTGTCCTAAAATCGATCGTTATGGTTGAAATGCGTTCAGTCCTAAGAGTTATTTAATACTGTAACGTCTTTTTTTTGTTATTGGCTATACGCAGACTAAACTAGCACTGCAAGAGTCTGCGTTGGGGCAAATGGGAGTTGGTTCTGCGGGTCACTTTACTTATTATTATTTTTTTTTTCTGGCACACTTAAACATTTGTGATATGTCTTAATGAAAATGAGTGTGGTGAATATTAAAGCATTTTCCTTTTTTATATTTTTCTTAACCCTTTGTTTTTCATTTGTTTTTCATTTTAAACAGGAAATGTTCAGGTTGAATCGCTGCAATACTTGGACAAGTAAACTCAAGCCTTTTAATGCTAAACTAACAGGGGGCGTTTAAATGTAATAAAAGTGCCCATTTATTAAGTGTATTTATTATTTTTTGTTTTGGCCTGGAAACTACCGTATTTTACCCCTCTTTCCCGCCGTCTTTAAGTATTAGCCTGTCCCCCATTTCACAATTTACAGGACATTCGGATCTACTGCTAAAGTTAGTGTTGGTCCCAGATATCCTATGGCTCTTTTAAGGTCGTGTAGATTCCATGCGACTGGGTCAGAACTGTTTTAGTGGCCCAAGGTGGACCATCCCAATATTAGGCGGGAGGTTCTAATGATAAGGCTGATTTTATGTATGTCTAGGTATGCCAAAGCAATTATTATATTATCATAGCACTGTTATTATTCATATTTTATTAATAAATGTTTTATTATTTAATAGTTAATTTTAGCTTAATTGTAGTTTGCAGGTGTTAATATAAAGTATTTGTCTTTACTTAGTCTACTTTATTATCTTTATATCTTAATCTCTTCATATACAATTACAGTCAATATTCTTTTTTATCTGTTTAAGTCCCTGTTGTTGTAATTGTTCAGCAGCATTGAAAATAAGGGTTACCATAAATTTACCTTCAAGTCCAAATAAAGGTTGATTCATTAATTGATTGACTGATTGATTGATGACACTGCAACTCTGAAAACAATAGGTTGGATCAATTTATTAACAAAGGCTCATAAAACACAATAAAGTCAGTCAAATATGATAAAAAGATAAATCCCAGATTATAAACAAAAATCAGTCTGTTGTTTTCAACATCATTAGACACCAACAATACAACTGATGGGAAATCAAAACAAATAAGGGGTAAAATCACCCTTTAATGGAAGAGAAACATCTAACAGCCCTATTAAACAGGCAATGAGGAGGAGGAGATGAACCCATAGAAACACATCTGGAGAAGAACCTTTAGAAACAAATCTGGAGAATAACCTATAGAAACAAATCTGGAGAATAACCTATAGAAACAAATCTAAAGAAGAACCTATAGAAACAAATCTGGAGAATAACCTATAGAAACAAATCTAAAGAAGAACCTATAGAAACAAATCTAAAGGAGAACATATAAAAACAAATCGAACCTATAGAAGCAAATCTGAAGAAGAACCTATAGAAACAAATACAGAGTATATTTTCTCAAAAAAGTGACAGTACCTCACAAATCAGGCAATACCCCTGGATTCAACCAATTGGGACATTTTTGTCTGTGTAGTTAATCTCAAATTGATACAACACATTATTATGCGGACAATGTAGCTTTAAATTACTCCTCTAAATGTAAAGATGCTACAAACATTAGCAGTAAATCCATAGAAGATATTTAACATTATTTCCACACCATGTGAATTAATTTATTTTCAACGATTACTATCAGTGCCAATCATGCAATGTAAAAGCAAATGACACAGCATTACTTTCTCAGCATCAGGGAAGTCAAATTTAGACTAATGAAACAACAGAAATGATGGAAACTGTTCTGAAAAGTTGAAATTTCTAAGTGTGAGAGTAACGATAACAAACATGGATCATATTAAAAGGCATTTTTGTCAGTCCTTTGTCTTTACATTTCATCATCTTGTAGCTCTTTCAATCTAATCTCACAGCTAGTCAGTGATTTTACAGGTTTACTAATCAGTTGATAAAGGAGTTTCATTAGATTTTAGCTGTGATTGAGGTCTGGATAGGCTGTATCTTCAGTGGGGTTTTGCTCTTATTGTAGAAGTATGGGTACATTTTCTTTTTGAATTTGTTTTTGAAGGTGTATAGGAGTTCATTGTTCTCAGCACTGGAGAAAGTCACCTTACCTTTATCCCAATTTAATATCACCACAATTCCATGGACAGCTGGTTTCACGATAGTCTTTTCAACAGAATTTAGTCCAGCAACAATTTTACCGTCCTTCCTCCATATACAGTAGAATCCATTGGCTGGGTTTGCTCTAACTCTTATGTTCCTGTTGACGGACTCTTCAGCTACTCCTACAACCCAGTCATCACTTCCTTCAACATCCACCTCCCAGCTGTGGGTTCCTGAGGAGAACCCTTCAGAACCCAGAACTCCATTAAAAACACTGAACCTCTCTGGATTATCTGGAATTTGAAGTTGATGGTTTTCAGAGATTGAGACACTGCTCAGATCTGCGGAGATACTGAGGAAGGAGTTTGCAGTGTTTGGGTCCAAAACCACCGGATCTGTAGAGGAAACACAATTTTATCTTGGGGGAATTTAATTGGCAGCCCTAGCATTGTTTTTAGATCTAGAACCAGATGTTACGTGCAGGTCTAGCACTTATTTTGTGTATGCTCTCTCTCTCTCTCTCTCTCTCTCTCTCTGTCTCATTTTGCAGGTTTGTAGTCCACCTGACCTTAATGGGAGGAGCCAAGGACTATAAACCCTGCTGTCACCACCAAGATGGCAGCCAGAGCTCACACAGGAAGTGAGGCTTATGGTGTGTGCCTCTGGTTTCCTGCTACCACCACCACCACCATTGCCATGTGCTTTTCACATTGCCTATAATCATGATAAATAACCTATGAGTAATGCGCGCTGTACCGCAGTGATGGGCGGATGAAGCCTTCTTCCTGATTGTGCCGAAAAAGTCTCAAGGCATTGAAGCCTCAGGGAAGAGTGACATCTAGTGGCTGGTAGTGCACTTTACCACATAGCAAATGCACCCTGTGAGATTTGCTGCTCACTCAATATCTGTTCTGATCTACTGATAACATTTACATTTACATTTAAGGCATTTAGCAGAACTTTGAGTCTCTCAACGACAACAATCATGAAACTAACTTTCCTTTCGACCCACCAATTTTCCGAGTTTGGGGTGGGATGAGGTTTTAAGGTGGAAAAATACTTAAATATTAACTGAGTGTTACTCACGGTACAGACAGATGTCCTTCATCCTCTCCCACACTCTATATCTCAGGTTCCCCAGATGTTTGGCCACATCTATCAGAGCTCCTGAGTCACGTTGTGCATCTGAAACTGAGCTGTACTGAGCTCTGGGGATAAACATCAACATTTACACCACTTTTAACCCGCAGGATCGCATTAAATTGCGTAAAATTAATTGCATAAAAATATCACACCATATGTTTGTTTAAAATGGTCATAAAATAAACATTTACCTTTCAAGTGCGCTCTTGAAGTCCTATAAATGAAATATATGAAGAAGTGTTTACTGTATTGTTGTTACTGTTTAATGTATTTTTTACGATTTTAACTGCAGAGGAAATAGTAAACCTTACCAGCATAAACAAGACCTCATCCTTTAGCTTATCTTCTGCTTCTTTGATCCTAGAACTGATCTCATTTATCTGTTCCTCCAGCTCTTCAATGGTCCTCTTCACCTTCTGGCTCTTCTCCTCTTCTTCATTTCTCAGATCTGAGATTCTAGCATCCTCTTCTGCTCTGAGGAACTGGTGGAGCTTCTCAAACTCCTCCTTTATCTGTTTCTCTGTCTGCTGGACCTGAACCTGAGTGTAGAGTGGGTGTATATATATAAATATACAAAAAAAAAATATATATAGTTCTTTTCTAATTTTCTCCCAATTTAGCTAGGCCAATTGTCCCACCAGTTCATTATACCCCCCTATCACTAGTGATGCCCCAACACCAGGATGGTGAAGACTAGAACTAGACTAGAACACGCCTCCTCCTTTGAGACATGTGAAGACAGACTCCGCCTCTTTTTGAACTGCTGCTGATGCTGTAGCATTGCCTCGGTTCTGATGCATCAGCTCACAGATGCAGCCTTGTGCTGATCCACATCACCCTAGAAGTGATGAGGGGAAAGAAAGAGCGCCGTATACTGTACTGTACCCACCCAGAGAGAAACAGCAAGGACATTTGTTTGTCTGTGCTCTCTCAGGGCTCCGGCAGCTCCGGCAGATGGCAAGCTGCATGACTGGGATTCAAACCAGCGATCTCCTGATTATAGTGGCAGCGTTTTAGACCACTAGACCACTCAATGCCCCCATTTACAAGATTTATTCATTTAGTTAAATTGTTTATTCACATCCACAGTGTTTGACCCACCTTAATGTGCGCAGCCTCCTCGTCCCTGACCTCTTTAAAGTTTTTTAAAATGTTAAGTTTGTTCTTTAACACGTGCAGATGAGTCTGAAGTGTTTTCTAATAAAAAAACATGATGTAAAAGATCAATTAAGCAAAAAGAATATTATGATGCATTAGGAATGCTTTACTGAAGAATCGTTTCTTGGTTTCGCTCTCTTACCTTGTGTGGGGCAGCAGCTTTACCGATGGAGCAGAAAGTGTGGTTCTGATGATCTTCAGTTATGCACTGACTACAGATCAGCTTCTCGTCGTCCACACAGAACAGTTTGAGCTTCTTAGAGTGTGGAGAACACTTAATCTGGATCTGAGAACTGGAGCCTTCCATTTCTTCAATTCTTCTTCGATTCACAGGTGTTCCTCAGAGCCAGGTCAGCTGAAGGTTCTTCTTTTGATGAGCGTCGTCTACAGAAAGGACATTCTCTACCTGAATTCTGAGTCCAGCTTTTCTATAGACACGTCCTGCAGAAACCGTGCCCACAGGACAGTAAAACTGGGTCAGTAGAAACACCAGGAGAGGTCCCGGTGTAGGAGGGAGAAGGACGATGCCATTGGTGCTCCGAGCTTCAACGAAATCAAACAAAAAGACAGAAAACCCCCCCACCCAAAAAAGCAGTACCTGTAAAATGACTGTAAATCTTTGTGTAACAGCGACGACTGAGAAAGAGAAACTGGTTCAGAGAGGCGACATCACGTGAAAGAAGGCAGGATCTTCATTGCTAACATAACTTGTGGCCTCAATTTGTCTTCAGGGCACAGTGACTTTGCTAACAGTAAAGCATATCAGTCATATCAGTGCTTTACAGGAAACTGTTTCAGGAAATCTTTCATTTTCAAACACACACACACACACTAACCCAAAGCAATTTATATATAATAATAATAATAATAATAATAATAATACAGCATTGTTATAATAAAGCTACTAAAGACCAGACAGAATGCAGAAAACCAGCTCTCTCGCTACCTACAGCCAACTTATTAATATTAAACTAATTATGACACTCTATGACACTCTTATTGCGCAACTTTATTTCGGTACCACTTTAAAATAAGACTACCTTTATAAAGGGTTTATAAATGGTTTACAATTAGTTTATTAATGGTTACTAATTAGGTTGTAAATGCCTTAAAAATCATTAATAATCAGTTATAACACATACATAGAAAGGGCACCAATGACCTGTTGTTTGCCAAATAGTGAACCCACAGCCATCTATATTGTTGCCCTTTCTACATATGTGTTATAACTGATTATTAATGATTTTAAGGCATTTACAACCTAATTAGTAACCATTAATAAACTAATTGTAAACCATTTATAAACCCTTCATAAAGGTAGTCTTATTTTAAAGTGGTATCCTTTATTTTGTGTTCAGGTCTGTATTTAACATAAGTACATATATATTTGTCCCTTATTTTTAATTCTTTATATATATAAAAAAACCATAATTCATTATTTTATATACTTTTAACGTTCAGATAAATGTAAAAAAATTAATGAATATGACCGATATTTTTCAGCTTTTTTGTAAAAGGGGTTTTATCTGAAAGGGACACATTAAAAATCACATTTAAAAAAGTTGTATGTTACCATATTAAAATGATTGGAAAAATAAGATATTAAACTGTGAAGCAAACGTTATTATTTGTATTATTAAGATCACAAAACAAAAAAACTTTGAAAACTCAAAAATTAACAGCAAAAAAAACTGGTTTAATATATTTATTAACAAGTGGAAAAATACAGGCTGTTTAAAATGATGATAGAGAATAAAAACTAAAAGCTAAAAGTCTAACTATAATTCAAAATCAAGGTCAAGGAAAACAGAAAACAGTTCTATATATGCATGTATATTTCATAGTCTAATTAAAACAAACAAAAAAAGAATATCTTGCCTGCATATTTACAAGTGTCCAATATTATCTTATCAAAAGCCCCTGATTAATAATGTATATTTAATCCAATAATTACTGAAGATATATGTTTTAAACACCAAAAAATGAATACGTCAAATGATTAATACATTAAAACCATTAATATGCTTATTTATACAATTGTCATGTTTATTAAATTGTATTTCATATTTGCTTTCCATATTTACAAAAAAAAAACAACAACTAAATCATAGATTTTGTTTAGGTTTCCAGTGGTTTCATTTTTTTTGTTTATTAGTAATTAATTATTCATTTTATAATTAAATGAAAAGTCTACATTTCATTACATTTTTAACCCATTTTCTCACAAATTACACAGACAGTTAGCCAACACACTCAGTAGAACTCCTGCTATCACTAGTGATGTCGCAAAATCAGTGAAAGTCTACATTTCAGAATAATAATCTCTAAAGATGGAATGTAAGACAGACATTGGTATTTTACATTTTGACATTTAAAAATCTTTATCAATGATCAACATTATTATTTGCAAACAAAAAGCAAAAAAGTGTCTGTCCACATGCAGCTACAGCAACAGGTAACATTGGTTTAGTCTTTACATTTTATTATACGTTTTATAGCTCTTTCACATCTGATATCACAACTGCTCCACGATCTTACAGAGATATGATTGGCTAATTGGTTGAGTGTCGTTTGGGTTTGACTTTGACTGCGATGGGAATGGACAGGATTTTCAGCGGATTGTTGCTGTTGTTGTAGAAGTACGGATACATTTTCTTTGTAAATGTGTGTCTGAAGGTGTAGGACATCGTTTTATTCTCAGCGTTGGAGAAAGTCACCCAACCTTTCTTCCAAAATAGTGTCACGCGAATCAGCCTTGGAGCTGATGTTCCCATAATCATCTCACTCAGATTTTCAGAAGTTGCAGCAGCGAATTCACTGCCCCACCTCCATATACAGAAGAACCCGTTCTCTGGAACCGCTGTGCAGCGTTCCTTTCTGCTGACGGACTCTTCAGCCACGCCTATAATCCAGTCCTCACTGTCTCCAACATCCACCACCCAGCTGTGGGTTCCTTTGGAGAACCCTTCAGAACCCAGAGCCACTTCATAAACGCTCATCCTCTCTGGATTATCTGGAAGTTGGGGGTTTTCAGTAGAGAGAGAAACACTGCTCAGATCTGCTGAGATACTGAGGGAGGAGTTTACAGTGTTCGGATCCAAAACCACCGGATCTGCAGAGGAGAAACAAGTTCGTCCTGTATTTGTATTTGTGTAAAAACAACTTAAGCATGAATTAAGTCAGCTAAAAATAAACATTTAGTTGCACCGTAAACTGTAGCAAACTAATCTGAAGGCACTGAAGCATCAAAACTATGAATGAACACGTGGAGTTTTATGTACTTAACGGTGAAATAACTGAAAACATGTTTTATATTCTAGTTTCTTCAAAAAAAAAAATAGCCCCCCTTTGCTCTGATCACTGCTTTGCACACTCTTGGCATCATTCTCTCAATAAGCTTCTTCAAGAGGTGGCCACCTGAAATGAAAAGTTTTCCAACAGTCTTGAAGGAAGGAAGGAGTTCCCAGAGGTGTTTATTAGCACTTGTTGCCCCTTTGTCTTCTTCACTCTGTGCTCCAGCTCACCCCAAACCATCTGGATTGGGTTCAGGTCAATGTTTTATTTTTTCAGCGCACAAGGCTTTTAGAGAACAGTTCAAATTCTGATAATGCAGGCCGATATTTGGCTGGCAAGAAATTACATGAAAGGTTAGCTGAGAATCCTGTTGCATGCACAAAACTTACCTGCAACCTCGTAACGAAACATGACCTATGCAATTTGCTACAGAACATCTAGAGAGGTAGATACCTAAGCTAAAAAAAAGAATTACTGCTTTAGCACTTACAGTATGTACAGAGGCCCTTCATCTTCTTCCACACATTAAAGCTCAGGTTCCCCAGATGTTTGGCCACATCAATCAAAGCTTCTGAGTCAGGTTTTGGATCCGGCATGGTGTACTGAGCTCTTTAAATCAACAGGGACAGGTACACCACTTTTAACCTTCTAAAGTTTTTAAAATTAAACGTTTTGTTGTTTTAAAAGTTATTATTACCTTTGACTTGTTTTCCTGAAATCCTACAAATAATTTGAGATTGAATTTGTTATTTAGTTTAATTTAACATTTTAAATTCTACATATGTATGATGCATAATGCCTCACCTGCAGAAACATGGTATCGTCCTTTTGCTTATCTTGTAATTCTTTGATCCTAGAACTTATCTCCTTCATCTGTTTGTCCAGATCTTCAATGTTCTTCTTCATCTTCTGGCTCTTTTTCTCCTCTTCCTTTCTTAGATCACTGATTCTGACCTCCTCCTCTTTCCTGAGGAACTGGTAGAACTTTTCAAACTCTTCTCTTATCTTTCTCTCTGTCTGTTGGAACTGAGTCTTGGTGTAGCAATAATGTTAATTTATTAGTTAGTAAATACATACAATTTCTTTACATTAACTAAAAAAAAAACTAATTTTACAGTTTAATGACCCACCTTAATGTGTGCAGCCACCGCATCACTGATATCTTTGACATTTTTGACATTTTTAAGTTTCTCCTCCAAATTTTCTAGCTGGGTGTGAAGTGTTTCCTAAAAAAAAGAAAATGTATATTTTATATTTGCAGGCAAAAATACAACGATTTCTGAATCTTTGCCAGCTTTTATCTGCTAACATTTTAACATATTATGGAAGCATCCAAACATACAGTACAAATAGTAACTAAAATTACCATTGAATTAAAAAGATGATAAATTATGTTTATGAAGATAAATAATACATATTTATTATGATAAATCAAAACGCCTAATGGTTTCAGATTTGTTAAAACATAAAATATAATAACACTCTATTCCATGTCACAAACCAGGGTTTCAGGTTCAATTGCCCACTCAGACAACCACACTGATAAAAGTTCTTAGATAAGACTCTCTACTGCACTGTTAGAAAAGGCTTCTGGACAGAGACATTTTGTTCAGCGACTGCTGAGTATTGATACAGGAGGTTGAACACTTTAGAATTTTATTTGATTAAATTTTTTTTTTAATCTGTGTATCATTTTCGTTCCACTTCACACATATGTGCTACTTTGTGTTCGTGACCAATGTGAAAAAAGTTCAAGGGGTATGAATACTTTTGCAAGCCACTGTATTTTCTTTAAGTTTAAGCTACTAAAGGTGTAGCCTTCAGGGATAAAACCCTAGTGATAGTTTTAAACTGTTTTTTGAACGTTTTTGAACATTCTCCTCCCTGAGTAACATGATTCACATGTAAAAGCTCTGGATAAAAGCCCCAGAAAATGCTATAAATCTAATTTTATTTATTTATTACCTTGTGAAGCTGGTGGGAGTGGGCAGCTTTGCTGATGGAGCAAAAACTGTGGTTCTGATGGTCTTGAGTTACACACTGACCACAGACCAGCTTCTCGTCGTCCACACAGAACAGATTAAGCTTCTCAAAGTGCAGAGAACACAGAGCACCCTGTGATCTAGAACCTTCCTCTTTCTTCTGCTGCTGTAGATAAGATTCACAGGTGTTCCTCAGAGTCAGATCAGCTGGAGGATTTTCTCTTGATGAGCGTCTTCTGCATACGGGACACTCTCTTTCAGGATTCTGAGTCCAGCTCTTCTGTAGACACGTCCTGCAGAAACTGTGCCCACAGGTCAGCATCACCGGATCGCTAAAAATTTCCAAGCAAATAGGGCAGGAGAGGTCCTGGTGAAGGGGGACGAGCGCCGCCGCCATTGAAGATCACAACTTTCGTCCAATGAAAACCTCAACTGAAATTAAACTGAAAGAAACTGAAGGTCTTTCAGTTAGAGAAAGTTTTAGATAAAATAACACGATTCAAATCTTGAATTACCTGTAAAATGAGAGCAGATCTCTAGACGTGCTCTAGTTACTGCTACAGCTGAGCGAGAGAATCCGGTTTAGGGAGGAGTCATGTGGAAGAAAACAGCTTGACTAAGGGCGTTGACCTGAATATCAAACTTGACTGTAAACATAACCTGACCTGAATTACCCTCTGATCACACTGAATGTGAAAACATTGGTGCGCAGAAGTCAGTGCTTTAATGCTAACTGCTAGCATTAGCTATACAAACCAAGAACTATATATATATATTTTTATTTTATTTTATTTTATTTTTTTTTAACACGTAAACCTAGTTTTGAACCATTACTTTGTTGTCTGTAATTTGATTTTCAGTAGGGAGGGGAAAAAATTGTAATCGAAAAAATGTACGATTATTTTTTAGGCAATAATCACCCAGCACTATTTTAGGGCTTTATCATATGTCTCCAAAAAAAGGGGGCAGGTGTTGTAGAATTGTTGTAAATTAAATATTATTGCCCATTTCTTGATTCCTATGTGATGGGGAGCTGAAATTAGCTTTTTTTTTTATTCTTCCATTCCTAAAGACAAAAAAATAATTAAAAAACAATTACATAAAATAATATGAATTCTCACAAAATTATTATAATTATATTAAGCTTTAGTGAACAAAAGGGATTTTTTAATGTTTTATACTCCTGTTAGATGTTGGTTGGTGTGTTGTAACAGCGAAAAGGTTATTATTTTTCTTATTTGGAAAGAAAAATTGTGTTTTAAGCAAATGTAAGTGTTTGTAAGACAAGTTAATGGCAAATTGAGGATTTATATCAGTTCTAGTCACACTTCTGTGCATTTTTAGTGGATATTGAAGCATATTTTGCCTAATAATTAATTATTTCTGCTCCGGTCGGGTTATCAGCTCTGAGGTACAGCCGTTTTGGCGCCAAAACATACGTGTTTAAGAATGAGCCTGAAAATGTAGCTCATGTGCTGTAGCTTGCTAGTTACAGAGGGAGAACTAAGGTAAGTGGAGAGTTAGCTAACATTAGCTGCAAGCTAGCTACACTACCGAGGGAGAACTAAGGTTAGCTGAGAGCTAGCATTAGTGGTAAGTTAGCTAACATACTAAATTTAGCGGCGAGCTAGCTAACACTACCAGGGAAAAAACTAAGTAGGGTTGCCAACCCTCTCGTAAATACGTTATCGCCCCGTAATTGGGAAGTAAATTACCCCAAATTTTATTTATTTTTTATTAAAAAGAGTTTATCATCTATTTCACTTTAGTCTGCATTGTAAAGCATTTTGTGACAAGCTCCAGAAAAGCACTATATAAATAAAAATGACTTACTGACTTTCTGAACACCCATGATCTCTGATCCCTCACTGCATCAGTTCTTGACTGCATCAAGAACTATCATTCAACATTCAGTAGCTAACAGAAGCACTTGGACAGGGGATTATTACCCTGTAACAATAAAAACTCTGACAAAAGTTGGTTGAATATGTTTATTAACAAAACCACAGAAACAGAATCTTAAAGATTTTTCTTTTTCTGATTTTCTGTTAAAACATTGAAACATAATCAAGAAGTCAAGAAACATTGATTATATATTGGTGGAGCATAGATGTTGATTTTTAATTCATGATGTACTGCTTTGGTTGCTCAATCATTTCAAGAGATATATCATAATAAAATAAAAAAATTATATTGCATTCATACAAGACTTTAAGAAAAATCAATCAATCAATCAATCGATCAATTAATAGTAAGATACTGAATGAAAATAATGAAAATGAATATACATATATAATCAATACTACATCAAATCATTTATTAGCATGAAATATTTTTAACTGTAACAATGAAAAATTTTAAAAATGGATTTTTTAACAAAAGTTAATAAAAATAGAATCTGATCAGCTAAATATAATACATGACATTAAGGATTTTTTTGTTAAAATTAACTGTTTTCCCTAAATCATCTCTTCATAAATGTTTGGTAATTTATTTTCTGTTTTCCGAAAAAAGGAGTTTTATTTTATAGGTGATAATTCTATGAATTTGTTGCTATCATACACCAAAAGCAACAGATAAAAAAAAGGTTTTAATGAAAATAACTAGAATAACATCTATATATTCAGAACCGCAATCCTGTAGATAAAATAAAGTAAAACATGCTGTGGTGCACACAAAAATCGCCGCCCCTTTTAAACATGAATTAATGAGGAAAGGTGAACCCATAGAAATAAATTAGTACACATGAAGGGACCTCTAGTGGCAGGTGTTTGAATCACAGCAGATTAAATAATGAATTAAAGAGATTAAAATTGGGAAAATATGAACATAACTGTAGAAGTAGAGTTTTTTTTTTCTTTGTCGTTTACTAATTTTACATCAATTTGTAACATTTCTTTACCTTGTTTAAAATGTTTGTGTTCCTACTGTATAGATGGAATTTAAACACTGAAAATCTGATTAATCCATTTTTTTTACTGAAGAATCCATGTATTTAAACACATTTCCAATGTAAAGGAATTTCCAAGGATGCGTTTAGTAAACTTATACTGGCGATTTTTCTCCGAAGGACATTTGATATATTCTAAACAGCTACAGACTACTCTACTCTATTTACAGTACAGAGACAGAGGCAGACTCAGGCTGTTTAAAGGACAGGGGGTCTGTCTAAAACTGAAAACATAATAAATTGATGGTAAAAGTTCATGTTTAAAACTGGAAATGAGTTCTTTTTTTATTATTTTGGTTTGTGCCACTGCTGACAATTTATTCTGCCTTTGCCTTACTCTGCTTTACCTTACAGAAAAAGGGCATCCTAGAGGCATAAAGGCACCCAAAAATTGTGTTTTTTGTTTTTATGAACACTCTATCAAAATTCCACTCTATAATATAGAGGTATGCACTCCCGTCGGAGTCGAGAGACCCCTCAGAATATGTTGTGGTGCTTGACCAAATTTAATTGTTATTGGCGGAAGCGGGAATTTATTTAATCCGGGCGATTCAGGAGCAAAACACAACAAAAAAAAAAACTCAAGATATTACTGATAAATGTCAAAGTGGAGACACACACGAGGAGACATATTCAGCATCTCTAATTCTCCTGACCCAATAACATTATCAGCACAAACACTGCACCCTAGTGACAAAATAAAGTAGATTAAAGTATACTAAGCATTATTATATTATAGTGCACTAAAGTGTTCTTGTAGCCTCATTATTCATCAATATATTTAAAGAGTGATACAATGAAACAACTTTTTTATATTTATTATTACTTAAATTGTGCTAAGTGTACTTAACTGTACTAAAATGGAACTATTTTAAATATACTTAAGTAACATTTCATCATTTAAACTACTTCATGTATGTAACCCTATATTTTAAATATACTTACAATTAAATTATAATACTTTTAATGTAGAGTATTACAACTGTATCACTATTTATTATACACCAGGTATATTAGAAATGTACTAAGAATTGATGTTAAATATATATGATCTATATTTACATTAGAGCACATTGGCGTAGGAACCGGGGGGAATATTGGAAACAGGTGGATTTGTCCCCCCCAAAAATTATATCGTTTCGCTCAGATCAGCTGTACAATTAATGAGGAGACAGACCGGACCAATCACGGAGCCGGTTCAGGTATTAAGTCCCGCCTCTCAGCACAAACAGCCAATCAGCTTGCTGGTTTTGCGGCCCGCGGTGTGCTAGTGGGGGAAGCCCCGCCCCCTCGCTGTGAGATTTAGCAGCGGGATCGGGCTGCAGCAGCTTCAGCTGATTTTAAAACAGAACTGGATATACGGAGATTTTACTAAAAGAAAGGTAACGATAGGCTAACCACTTCAACTGTGATGATATGTTTCTGATAGCTGGTTAAAAATACACGTCTCTGAATCAGCACACAGTTTAAACCCACTGTGATTAATAAACTCCAGCTGTGTTAGTGAGTTAGCTTAACTTTGGAATTAGATAGATTGGAAGTCAACGTTAAAGAAAAAATAAACTATATGTAATGTTCAACTTGCCCTGTACCTGATCAGATAATTACTGTTTCATTTTCAAACTGTGTTTATTAATTTAGGATTACAGGATTTACTGTGAGCAATAATGAACAAAAATTCATTTAGTTAACTAGTTATCTAGAAGCCAGATGTAGTGGATAGTCAGAATTTAGTACAGTACTTTATGTTTGTAGTTTAAAGCAGTTTCTTAACCCTGATCACTGCCCCAAAATTGTGTTTTCCACCTGATCCAGCTGATCAGCTAATAAACAGTAATTTACTGAGTTTAATCATGTATATCCAGCAGTGTATTAGACACATCATACCACCACTTACTTTATTAAATGTCTTTAAAGCAGAGAAAGCTCTAGAATATGTAGAACAGTGTTAATATTCAGTAGAATATGTAAGAACAGGGTTCACAGTAAGGCCACATGTCCTGACGTTTATAATTAAAATCTTTATGAAACGTAAAGTTACATTCTTTTACATAAAAGGACACCATCTTAAGAAGAGCTCTTAATAGAAAAATAAAAGCGTAGGATTTTTTTTAAAGAGTGGAGAAAATGTAAATATACAACAGAATTGACATGCCAATACATGATTATAATAATAATAATAATAATAATAACCAAATCTGTTATATTATTTTAAATATTAGGTGATAATATTAGGTGATCATTTTTGTCATATGTATATGTATATGCATAATTGTTTCTTACAACAGTAAATGTAATGTGAAGTAACATGTTTAGGTTGTAAAATCACCTTGTTAACTAATAAAAAACAAAATACAGAAAAATAATTATTATTTGTGATTAAAAGTAATTTCCACAAATGTTGTTCTAAGAAACTATTGGGTGGGCTTGGGTTCATATTGGCAAATGTGTCCCCCCCAATATCAAACCTGCTCCTACGCCCTTGTTAGAGCACAAATATGCTTATTGTTCCTGTCTTTTGTAAGCAGCACACTTCTAGTATACTTTGCTGGGTATAAAAATATACATTTTAATATAATAAACTACAGTTTTTATCGTGTAACAAATTAATTTAAAAAAATTATTTAAAGTAATTTAAAGTAGTTTCTAAAAAGTTATATGATACATTGTTCTTCAAGTGAACTACTTTTTTAACACTGCTAAAAATGCACAAAAGTATATTGGGAAATAAGTATTTTAGACGTATATTTAATTACATTAAGTACATAAATCTGTTTTAAGTACAATTAAGTATATATATGTTTTTTCACCAAGGCACTTACGAATGGAAACATTTTCAACTCTGCTGAAAGCAGGGAGCAGGCACCAACTCGAAACATACAATTAATTAACAGGTATAATACGTCTAATCCTCACATTTCATACATTTCGTTCTTTCATAGCTTTTCTCTGGCAGAGTTTCATTTGGTTGTAGCTGTGACAGAAATCGTGTAAGGCAGGATCTTCAGTGGTTTTTCGCTGTTATTGTAGAAGTACGGGTACAGTGTATTTCTGAATGTGTTTGTGAAGGTGTATAGGATTTTATTGGAGTCAAAGTCTGTGAACTTCACCTTACCTTTCTTCTTACTTATTTTCACAAGAATTATTCTGACAGTTGATGGTGATATAAACTTTTGCTCATAATTTAGTCCAGCAACAATTATATTATCCTTCCTCCATATACAGTAGAAGCCGTTCTCTGGGATTGCCCCAATAGTTTTCTTCCTGATGACGGATTCTTCAGCTACTCCTACAACCCAGTTCTCACTGTCTCCAACCTCCACCACCCAGCTGTGGGTTCCTGAGGAGAACCCTTCAGAACCCAGAACTCCTTTATAAGCACTGAACCTCCCTGGATTATCTGGAATTTGAAGGTTTTCAGTAGAGATTGAGACACTGCTCAGATCTGCTGAGATACTGAGGGAGGAGTTTGCAGTGTTCGGATCCAAAACCACCGGATCTGCAGAGAAACACAATAATCTGAAGGTAATACATTAAACAGTGGTGTAAATGCAAGGATTATTGTACAAAAGATTGTTATTTGACCAGGTTGCATCCCTCTAGATCAGTAGGTCTGTAGTTTACTGTTTAGTGTTTTGCATGTAGTTCTTATTTCCGCCACTAGGTGGATCCTGTTGCACTAGTGTACAATCCTACACAATGTGGTTTAGAGAGGTATTAGTATGACACAGCCTTTCATTTAATCAGTCTCACCGTGTGCTTCTTACTTTGTGCGTCCATTTAAAGTGAGTAAGATTGTTTTTGCCTGTTTTGTTTGTTTAATCTAAGATCTAAAGCTATATTATTATTAAGGTTGTCAAGTACAATGATTCGTTGTCAAGTATAATGTGTATTTGAGTTATTTTTGAAGATTGAGCAACTAGCCAATTAGCATTAGCTAATCGAGGCCTCTAGGCTTGTATGTGACATAATACATAGTCTGTGGCTTATATTTTTTACTAAAATGCCTTCTTATTAGTTATGTATATTTTGTTGAGTAAAATACTGGTATTATTAATGTTTAGTTTCTATATATTTAGGTTGTACATTTTATACCTGTGAATTGCTAGGTTTAGCATTGTGTAAGCTGTTCGTTAAGTGTATTCTCTACTATTTCAAGCTTTTCTTATATTTCTTTTTATAGATAAACCACACACAAATACACACATGTACAGTCAGGATAATGCTCATGCATTAATAAAGTCAAGTTGCATTCTGGAGCTGGATCTGAAAGTTCTTTCTTCTCACCTCACCTGAACATTATAATTGATATCCTGACCTGATCCCTGAAGTGATTGCTGCTCTTAATACAAACCAGATATAGTCCACATTACAATTATAAAAAGATGTCATGCAGTAAAAAAAACAATAAAGCAAAAAAAAAAATGTATACTGGCCTTATCACTCTTATTTAGCCGAGCAGGGCTTAAAGCTAACCAGTTGTCTCCAGCTTGCCAACAGGAAATCGAGTTGAAAGGACACAATAAGAAGACATCAGGATGTGGGAATAAATAATGGTTTTTTGTTTGTTTTTACAATTAATTTTCTTTTAATAAGCCTGGTTTTAAAACAAAATCAGAGTGTTAAGTAATGTTAAGCTAAATGTCAGGGTGGTAAACAGGGTAAAACCCTATACTTATTACAGTTAGGGGCATAGATATTTGGACAGTTTAAACTAATGTTTTTTATAGTATGACCGTATAGTAGAATGGGGTTACTTAATATTTTATTGATAATGCTGTTAGCATCATTTTTATTTACACTTTGAGACAGCCAACAGGACCTGATGGGGTGCGGAGGGGGCTGGAGCACCTGCCCCTTTGGCTCTTACTGCCCAAAATGCCCTTTGTGTGAAAGTCATACCCGTTTTGGCCTGAAACCTACCATATTTTATGCCCTCTTCACGTATTTTCCTATACATTTCCCATATTTTTTAAAATTTTTTCATTTTTAGTGGTTGCACACAAAAAAAAAAATTACACTGATAGCGCCATACCCTCATACATTAGCGATCACACACATAGGATACAAAACAACAGAAGGTAGTCTCTCATAGGCTCTACCCAAGATCTCCCAGATAGTTCCAAAGAGGGGACCATACCCGCCAGAAGCTCTCAGACCTCTGGCGGAGGTCATAAGTCAGTTTCTCAAGAGGAAGGAGAGATGTCAACTGAGAGAGCCATAAGGTCAATGATGGGGCTTGTTTGGAAGACCAAAGCAACAAAATACATTTTTTGGCTATAAAAAACAACAAAATGAAAACTTGTCTCAACTGGGCATCAAACATGTCATCCAACTGAGCATTCAGCAAATACAGTGCTATGCACTGTACAGTGCTGTACAGTGCTATGCTGTGTTATGCAACTGAGAGGGAATGTCTGGGTTGAGTGCGAATGGGGAAGACACAGAGAGACAAACAGGTATTTTTAAATACTTTTTAACATCTTTCCAGGTCAGCAGAGTATTGGATATAGCAAAAGAATCAGATACATCTTTCAACATTTCCACATTATGAATAAAAGGTAAATGAGATAGTGAAAGAGGGAAGCATGTTTTAGATTCCATATTAACCCACAATGAGTCAGTTCTGTTGGTACACCAGCTAATGATGTGTTTAACCCGAGCTGAACAATAGTACAGTTGCATGTTTGGTACACCAGCACCCCCATTTTCTTTAGGTTTCATTAAGTTGGTAAATTTAAGTCTAGGTTTTTTATTGTTCCAGACGAACTTTGAAAAGTAAGTGTTTAAATCCTTAAAAAAAAGAGTTGGATAGATAACAAGGAAGGGACTGGAATACATAAAGAAAATGAGGAAGAATGTTCATTCTCAGAACATTTATCCTTCCAAAAAAAGATAATGGGAGGGAGCACCAGATAACCAAGTCCGCCTTAATTTTATTCACCAGGGGCAAATAGTTTTTAGAAAAAAGATTATTAAGTTTTGGTGTTAAAAAATTCCCAAATAATTAAATCCATCAACAACCAAATGGAATGGAAAGTCATCCCCCAAAAAAGTAGACAAGGATTGAGAGGAGCAAGTAGGGACATTGAATGGCAGTGCCATGGATTTTGGAAAATTTATTTTATAACCAGAAAGTGTACTATATTGAGCAATATTTTCCAATATTTTGGGAAGTGAATGGACAGGATTAGAAATAAACAATAAAACATCATCAGCATAAAGAGAGATTCTATGGTCCTCATTTCCCACGTCAATACCCAAAATATTGGCATCTGTTCTAATCAACTCGGCTAATGGCTCAATCACCAGAGCAAATAATAGGGGTGACAGAGGACATCCTTGTCTTGTTCCTCTTTTAATATGTATAACTGTAAGAACTGTAGCTCGGGGATCGGAATATAAAAGTTTAACTAATTTAATAAAATTTGGCCCTAAATTAAATTTCTCAAGTGTAGCAAAAAGAAAAGACCATTCGACGCGGTCGAAGGCTTTTTCGGCGTCAAGTGAAACTATAAGTGCGGGGTGTTTAGATTTATAAAGAAAATCCACAATATTTAGTAGCCGGCGTATGTTATCAGAGGAATATCGCATTGTCACAAAGCCAGTTTGATCGGGTTTAATTACCTTTGGTAGTACAGCCTCCAACCTGCGAGCAAGTACCTTAGCTAAAATTTTGCAATCAGTATTTAGTAAACTTATTGGTCTATAAGATGCACAATCCTGAGGGTCCTTACCCTTTTTCAAGATTAAGCAGATTGTTGCCATTTTCCAAGTGTCAGGTACCGAACCAGACTCAAGCAGATCATGAAAAACAGGTAGCAGAATTGGGTGAAGCTCAGGCCAGAAAACTTTAAAAAACTCAGGTGGAAAGCCGTCTGGACCGGGAGATTTATTGGAAGGCATGACTTGCAGTGCTTGAAAAATTTCCTCAACAGAAAACTCAGCATTTAGAGTTTCCCTGTCCTCCTCTGATATGACAGGAAGGGATAATGTGTCAAGAGAAGCCAAAACATCTGTCTCTGACATAGTATTCTCTGATTTATAAAGAGACTGATAAAAACTTTTAAAAGACCTGTTTATAACGGAAGGATCATATGTAATAGAACCGTCTGAGTTTTTCAAAGATTTAATAGCTCTGTCACTCTGTTCCTTCTTAAGTTGATGAGCAAGCAGCCGACTAGATTTGTTACCAAATTCATAAAACTTCTGTCTCGAAAAATGAAGTAGTTTTTTAATATGGTTCGTATGATTAAAGTTAAGCTTAGCTCTCATCTGACATAATTTCACAAAATTTGACTGAGTGGGGGAGGATTTATGTAATCTTTCTAAACGAATAACTTCTGCTTCCAAATCCAAGCGTTCCTGAGCCTGAGTCTTTTTTACTGAAGAAGAATATGAGATAATGTCACCTCTGATTGTGGCTTTAGCTGCATCCCATAAAGTGGCTGATGACACAGGGGAGTGCTTGTTATCCTCCCAAAAATAACGGATACGTAGGCGCATAAAATCACAGAATTCCTTGTTTGTAAGCAAAGAAGAGTTAAACCGCCAAGTCCGACTGCTAGATACTGGGATGCCCAGTTTCATTTCCATGTAGACTGGAGCGTGATCAGACAGAACAATAGGGCCAATTTTGCTATGAGATACAAGGTGGATCGAAAAATTAGGTATGAGTATGTAATCAATTCGTGAATATGAACGATGAGGATTAGAATAAAAGGTATAATCTTGGACACTAGGATTTAATTCCCTCCAAATATCTACTAGCCCAGATTCCGCGCACATCTGATTGAGCACCGCTGCCGATTTTGAATTGGTTGAAAGAGAGGAAGACTTATCTAAGTTTTGATCCATGACACAATTAAAATCGCCGGCCATAATCCCTAAATTTTTGCAGCTATTATTAAACAACAGGATTACATCAGACATAAATTTAGGGCAGTCCTCATTTGGGGCATAAATATTGAACATAGTGATATGCTGTCCGTACAACAAGCCCGAGATTAGAACGTATCTACCTTCAGGATCGTTTATTTGTTGCTCAAGAATAAATGGTAAATGTTTATTAATTAATATAGCCACACCTCGTTTCTTCGTATTAGAGTTGTAAGATGCAAAATACACTTGTCCCACCCAATCTCTTTTAAGTTTTAAATGCTCAAGGTCTGATAGATTCGTTTCTTGAATCATGGCAACTGATGCTCCCTCCTTTTTAAGAAAAGTCAAAATTTTCTTTCTTTTAATAACATGTCCCAAGCCTTTCACGTTCCAAGTTATATATTTAAACGAATCCTTCATTTTCAGTTTGAAAAATAAGAAACCAGAATGTGACCGCAGATGCGTAGAGCGCCGACTTAATTAAACAAAGAATCTTATGTGCAACCTTTTTAAATTTAAGAAACAAAAAAAACCCCAAACAACCCATTCCACCCGCCCCAAGCCCCGTCCCCAAACGACGGGGCAGATCAAAGACTTGTAGGTCACCAGGCCCGTAAAACGGCGACCGCAGAAAAAAAGAGCAAAAAATAAAAATAAAAAAAAACTCCATCCGCATAAACCGTGAAGTGGAACCAAACATCGCTCCAGAGTTTTACAGTAAACAGTAAAGTTTGTCCAGGTCTCGAAGAAAAAGTAAAGAATTATCAGCTGAATTAGAGCAGAAAATATATCAAGAATATAATAAGAAATAACCAAAACTTTTTCTCCTTTGTTTAAATATCAGACAGCGCAATTCCTGTCACCTTAACGATAAATATGAGATCCAGACAAAAGGCTACCTCTAATAATGTCTATAAAGAAAATAGAAAGAACACCATAGTGTGTACATTTTCAGCAGAATCACTTGTCACGTTCGATACCGGACAGAAGGCTTTTAGCCTCCTCTACTGTCGAGAACAGGCGGATCTTACCGCCGTAAAGACACCGGAGCTTCGCAGGGTAAGCAAATCCTCTAAACATCTGCTGAGCCGTAAACTCCTGTCTCAGCTGACCGAACTCGCGGCGTCTCCGGAGGACCTCAGCAGAGAGATCTTGGTAAAATCGAAGCTGCCCCCCATCGTGTGTTACCTCGCGTTTCTGTAGCGCGGCTCGCAGGACTGTCTCCTTATCTGGGTATCGGAGAAAGCGCACCAGCACCGACCGCGGCGGACCGCGCTCAGGAGGCACCGGTGCGAGGGATCTGTGAGCACGCTCTATTTCAGAAGCAAAGCCCGATGGAAGGCCGAGCCATTTCGGCAGCATTACGCGTAGGAATTCCGCGAGAGGCGTAGAGCCCTCCGCTTGCTCAGGAAGACTATTGATTATCTTGATATTCTTTCGCCGCCCGCGGTTCTCCAGGTCATCAACCTTAGACTGAAGCAGCTGAGCCCTCTTCTCCAGCGCGGCCAGTTGGCTGCTCTGAGAGTTTGAACGATCCTCCATATCAGAGACACGGTTCTCCGCTCCGGACAGCCTGGTCTCGTTTGAAGCAACTCTCTCCGTTAAATCAGAGAGAGCTGCACAAAGTGAGGAAAGACTTGAAGTTAAAGTGTCCAGGCGTCTGTCAATAGTTTCCAGGCGTGTATAGCCGAGAGCCGAGTGCGCGAATCTCAGACAGCAAGTCGTCTTGAGTTGCTGGTGCTAATGGCGCCTGAGGTACCTCGTGCTTAGCTAGTTTCTGCTTGGTCCCTCTGGCCGGCCGGGCAGACGAAAATAGCGGAAAGTCTCGTGCCTCCTGACTCTCAGACATCTTATTCCACATTCAGGGTCAAAAAAGTGGTGTTCCAAACTAATTTAAAGAAAGTAGCACTAAAAATAAAAGTTAAATGGAGCGGCGCAAAATCTCAAGCCGCCATCTTCCAGTGGGTCACGTGACACCCCCATACATTTCCCATATTATATATAAAGAAAACTGTAATAAAGAAGAGACAGGACAAAGACCGCTGTGTGAGATAAATCTCTTAATGCCAATCATGGTGATAAAGTCCCGCCTTTCAGGAGAAACAGTGGGTGCAGCAGCAGACGGTAAAACTAATATCAAGAGTCAAGGGCGTTGGAGTGGGCTTGATATTGGGGGGGACGCATTTGCCAATATGAACCCAAGCCCACCCTATAGTTTCCTAGAACATTTGTGGAAATTACTTTTAATCACAAATAATCCATTTTTCTGTATTTTGTTTATTATTAGTTAACATCCAAGTAAAGGTGATCTTACAAAAGCTTTGTGTCCTGCGCTTTTATTTTTTTTCTACGGAGAGCTCTTCTTAAGATGGTGTCCTTTTATGTAAAAGAATGTAACTTTACGTTTCATAGAGATTTTCATAAACATCAGGACATGTGGTCTTACTGTGAAATACAAATGAACAGAAGTCACGTTACAGCAGTGTTTCTCAACCCTGTTCTTACATATTCTACTGCATATTAACACTGTTCTGCATGTTCTTGAGCTTCCTCTGCTTTAAATGCACGTAATAAAGTAAGTGGTGGTATGATGTGTTACACTGCTGATATATATAATGATTGATTTATGGTCCATAGGGGGCTAAAGGATTTTAACAGGTAAACTCAGTAAGTGACTGTTTATTAGCTGATCAGCTGGATCAGGTGAAATACACAATTTTAGGGCAGTGATGATCAGGGTTAAGAAACTGCTTTAAACTACAAACATAAAGTACTGTACTAAATTCTGACTATCTACTACATGCAGCTTCTAGATAACTAGTTAGCTAAATCAATTTTCGTTCATTATAGCTCACAGTAAGTCCTGTAATCCTAAATTAATAAACACAGTTTAAAAATGAAACAGTAATTAGCTGATCAGGTACAGGGCAAGTTGAACATTATATATAAAGTTTATTTTTCCTTTAAACTTGACTCCCTATCTAGCTAATTCCAACGTTAATCTAACTCACTCACACAGCTGCAGTTTATTAATCACAGTGGGTTTAAACTGTGTGTTTTGATTCAGAGACGTGTATTTTTCACCAGCTATCAGAAACATATCATCACAGTTTACATGATTAGACACCATTACCTTTCTTTTAGAAAAATCTCCATATATCCAGTTCTGTTTTAAAATCAGCTGAAGCTGCTGCAGCCCGGTCCCACTGCTAAATCTCACAGTGAGGGGGCGGGGCTTCCCCCACCAGCAAACTGCCTCTCTTCCGTGCGCCGCAAATCCAGCAAGCTGATTGGCTGTTTCTGCGGAGAGGCGGGACTTAATACCTGAACCGGCACCGTGATTGATCCGGTCTGTCTCCTCATTAATAGGACAGCTGATCTGAGCAAACTGATATCATTTTGGGGGGACAAATCCACCTGTTTCTAATATTGGGTGGGACATCCCCCCCGGTTCCTACGCCAATGTCAAGAGTCAAGTCAAGAGTCAAGAGGCTTTTATTGTCAGTACAACTGACTACAGGTACACAGTGTAGTAAAATTACATTCCTCCGGAACCATGGTGCAACATAGAACAACAAGCAATAGACAACATAAAGTGCAGGAGTGACGACAGTGCAACAAAAAATTATAAAATTATAACACTAAATAACAATAAATACAAAAGACGAGACAATTTAAAGACAGGACAGTGCAGTACCGATACGGTATAATAAAGTGTATAGTGGGGATAAGGTGCAGAGATGTGTAACATACTGTAACATATAGAACATATATAATCACAGCAGTTACTGAGGTAGAGTTTATAGTTTTTTGAGAGTGGCAGCAAATAAAGACATGTCAGCCTCTGTGTGCTGAGTGTGTGTGTGTGTGTGTGGGGGGGTGAAGTTCAGTCTTTGTGTGTAAGGGGGGGTGGGGGGTTCAGTTTAGTTTTGTGTGAGTGTGTTGGGTCAGTGGTGGGTGGGGTGGGAGTTCAGTTCTGTCTCTGTGCGTTGAGGAGTCTGACTGCCTGGTGGATGAAGCTGTTGCAGAGTCTAGTAGTGGAGGCTCGGATGCTCCTGTATCTTCTGCCGGACGGCATCAGAGCGAAGAGTCCGTGTGAGGGATGGGTGGGTTCGTCCACAATGCTGGTGGCTTTGCAGATGCAGCGTGTGGTGTAGATCTCGGTGATGGAGGGAAGAGAGACTCCGATGATTTTCTCAGCTGTCCGCACTATCCGCTGTAGGGTCTTGCGGTCTGAGGTGTTGCAGTTCCCAAACCAGACGGTAATGCAGGTGCTCAGGATGCTTTCTACAGTCCCTCTGTAGAACATGGTGAGGATGGGGGGTGGGAGATGTGCTTTCCTCAGTCTCCGCAAGAAGTAGAGCTTTCTCTGGGCTTTCTTGGTTATGGAGCTGGTGTTGAGGGACGAGGTTCTCTGCAATGTGAACACCGAGGAACTTGGTGTTCTTCACAATTTCCACAGCAGAACCGTTGATGTTCAGCGGGTGGTGGACACCTGGAGCTCTCCTGAAGTCAACAACCATCTCCTTGGTTTTATCCATGTTAAGAGATAGGTTGTTGGTTCTGCACCAGTCCGTCAGCCACTGCACCTCCTCTCTGTATGCTGACTCGTCGTTCTTGCTGATGAGGCCAACTACAGTTGTGTCATCAGCGAACTTGATGATGTGGTTTGAGCTGTACTTTGCAGTACAGTCATGAGTCAGCAGAGTGAACAGCAGTGGACTGAGCACACAGCCCTGGGGGGCGCCGGTGCTCAGTATGGTGGTGCTGGAGGTGTTGTTTCCAATCCTGACTGATTGTGGTCTCTCAGTCAGGGAGTCTAAAACCCAGTTGCAGAGGGAGGAGTTCAGGCCCAGCAAGCTCAGTTTTCCGATCAGGTGAGAACATCCGTGAGTTGGTCTGCACATCCTCTGAGCACTCTGCCAGGTATGCTGTCTGGTCCGGGGGCTTTCCGTGGGTTGACTCTGTGTAGAGTTTTCCGCACATCAGCTGAGGACAGGCACAGTACCTGGTCATTTGGAGGAGGTGTAGTCTTCCTTGCTGTCGTGTAGTTCTGTGCTTCGAACCTTGCGTAGAAGGAGTTCAGTGCATCTGGAAGGGAGGCATCACTGTTACAAGCAGGGGGAGGTGACTTGTAGTTGGTGATGGTCTGGATGCCCTGCCACATGCGCCGAGTGTCAGTAGTGTCCTGGAAGTGGGCGTGGATTTTCTTTGCGTAGGTGCGCTTTGCCTCTCTGATCCCCCGGGAGAGCTTGGCTCTAGCTGTTCGGAGGCCAGCCCTGTCCCCTGACTTAAAGGCCTTGTCTCGGGATCTCAGCAGCACACGCACCTCTGCAGTCATCCACGGCTTCTGGTTGGGGCGGGATGTGATGGTTTTGGAGACAGTAACATCCTCAATGCACTTGCTGATGTAGCCAGTCACTGAGTCTGTGTACTCCTCCAGGTTGATGGAGTCATCAGAGGTAGCAGCTTCTCTGAACATGTCCCAGTCAGTGTGCTCAAAACAGTCCTGAAGAGCAGAGATGGCTCCTGGAGGCCAGGTTGTAACTTGCTTCTTCTCTGATTTGGCACGTCTGATGAGCTGTCTGTATGCTGGGATGAGCATCACAGAGATATGATCAGAGTAGCCGTAGTGGGGGCGGGGCTCTGCTCTGTACGCACCGGGAAGGTTAGTGTACACACAATCGAGCAGGTTAGCTCCACGGGTTGGAAAATCCACATGTTGGTGACAGCTGGGCAGCAGAGCCTTCAGATTACTGTGACTGAAATCACCAGCAACAATAAACAGTCCGTCGGGGTGTGAGTTCTGGAGTTTGGAGATAACAGTGTACAGTTCTTGCAGAGCGTTAGCATTAGCTCCGTTAGCATTAGCATTAGCACTGGGTGCTACATACACTGCTATTATGTAGACGCTGCTAAGCTCTCTGGGCAGGTAGAATGGCCTGGCTCTGACTACAGCAAACTCCACCAGCGGCGAGCAGTAGCTGGAGATCAGCGCAGCGTTGTTAGACCATGCTGTGTTGATGTAAACACACACCCCACCCCCACGAACCTTGCCCGAGAGGCCGGCGTCGCGGTCCGCGCGGTAGCTTAGCATGCCGCTCACCTCAATCGCGGAGTCCGGGATGGAGTCAGTTAGCCACATCTCCGTGAAAACGAACACACAGCAGTCTCTGAACTCGCGCTGGGATGTCCGCTGGAGCCGGAGGTGGTCGAGCTTGTTCGGCAGGGAGCAAACGTTTGCAAGAAGGAGAGATGGCACCGCTGGCCGGCTGGACTCCGGCTCTCTTACCGTGATTCCGGTTTCTCGCGCACCACTTGCGGGGAGCCCTCTTCCGGCTAGCAGGCTCAGGATACGCCGCGGATCTTAGCAGGCCCAGCGCGTGTAGCTCAGCTTGTAGACCGTCTGTAAGTACAGTTTTTGGTTGATTTTGCAGGTCTAGGAGGGTCTGTCGGTCGTAGATGTGGGTGCCAGTTGTTCTCATAGCGAACTCTTGCATGGTTGCGAGTTCAGATCAGATTATTTACAAAAAACACAAACAAAAAACCGCTGCGACTGCTCGCGACGCATACAGGAAGTGAAGTGAAATATGGACATACAGGGATTTTTCTAAAAGAAAGGTAACGGAGCTGACCATGTAAACTGTGATGAGATTGTTTCTGATAGCTGGTTAAAAATACACAAATCAAAACACACAGATTAAACTCACTGTGTGATTAATAAAATACAGCTATTGAGTCAGATTAACTTTGGAATTAGATAGGTAGTCAAGGTTTGACAAAAATATGTACATGTAATGTTTAACCTGCCCTGATTTACCTGAACATCTAATAACTATTTAATTCAACTATTGTTCATTCATTTAGGATTGCAGGACTTACTGTAAGCTATAATGAATGACAATTCATTTAGATAACTAGTTATCTAGAAGCCGGATGTAGAGGATATTCAGAATATAGTACAGTACTTTATGTTGGTAGTTTAAGATAAGATAAGATAAGATAAGATAATCCTTTATTAATCCCACAATGGGGAAATTTACCATGTTACAGCAGTGCAGAGTAAAGGACAGAGAAACAGGTCAGGAAAAGGTAAATACAAATAATGATAAATCTATATATACAAAAAAAAAAAAAACATTGCAGGAAAATATATAAAGATACTTTAAAAAATTATATATAGTAAAAGAAAAAATATATACATCTAGTGCATAGAGATATGATTATGGTAGGGTGGACCAGTATTATTGCACAAGAGTAACAGTGAATAAATATCAAATAAATAATAGATAAAAACAAAAGTGAGAAAAAAATATTGCACATTAAATAAATTGCACAAATGATGATCACAGTACTCGTAGTGAGATGGATATTGCACACGGTAAGCATTACAGTTACACTGAGTAGTATGTAGGTTTCTATGAAGTCCTGAGATAAAGGACTTTCAGTTAAGAAAAGCAGTTTCTTAACTGAAAGTTTCTTAACTGATTAGTTTTATGGCAGTGATCAGGGTTAAGAAAAGCAGTTTCGTAACCCTGATCACTGCCATAAAACTAATCAGCTAGTAAACAATCATTTATTGAGTTTACCTGTTCAAATCCTTTAGCCCCCTTTGGACCATAAATCACTCATTATGTATAATCAGCAGTGTATTTGTAACACTTTAGCCCATGTCTGTCTTCTGTTTCTCCCTTATTTTGTCTCTTGTGCTCCTGCCCCTCTGTTTACCTGTCATGTTTCCCAGCCGTGTGCTTGTGTTGTTGTTTTTGTACCTGTCTCCACCATAGCTCCGCCCCAGCCCTGCCCTAGCTATTAGTGTTCTCACCTGTGTCCTGTTTGTAACCCCGCCCCCTCGTCATCCAAGCCCAGGTGTTTCTCACTCTCCTCTTGTATTTAAGCCCCTCTGTTTGAATGTTCAGTGTCGAGTCTTTTGTATCCTTGTACCTTTGTATCTTTTGTATCCTCGTATCCTTGCTATCCGTATGTATCCTAGTCTTAGTTTAGTAGTCTGTGTTTCTTAGTCTTTGTTCTAGTTTTATATTCTCCCTGCCTTGTTTTTTTTTGTAGTTGTTTGCGTTACCCGTGTTTTGTTTACTGTTTTATTTTATCTTGTTTGTTTAAATAAAATATTTGCACTTACGTCCATCCCTCCGTCTCCCACTTCTGTAACAGTATTAAACACATCATACCATCACTTACTTTATTAAGTGCATTTAAAGCAGAGGAAGCTGTAGAATATGCCGGAACAGTGGGGATATGCAGGGACAGGGTTGAGAAACACTGATCTAACCTGACTTCTGTTCATTTGTAGTTTACAGTAACACTACAGTCAGACCACAAATTAACCGGTTATATTGTAAGGTGTGTTTCTGTATAGTGTTTTAAATTTGTGCTCAATGTGCCTCCTTTTGACTTGGAGCACCTGCCCCTCCAAAGGTCTCTGCACGGCCCTGGTGAAACGTGAATATTAGACTTGTGTTAACTGAGTAATACTCACAGTACAGAAAAATCTGCTTCATTGTACTCCACACATTAAAGCTCAGGTTCTGCAGATGTTTGGCCACATCAGCCAGAGGCACTGAATCAGGTGTTGGATCTGGAACAGTGTACTGAGCTCTGAAGATAAACACCAACATTTACACCACTTTAATCCTGCAGCACTTTCTATTACATCACAAATACATTAATATTATTACAATTAATATTTACCTGGCAATTGCTTTCCTGAAGTCCTGTTAATGGATTTATAAAGTATTATTATTTAGTTTAATTCAGCTCCATACAATTAGATCCCAAATCCAGATACCACAATTAACCTTACCTGCAGAAGCAAAACTTCATTCCTTAGCTTATCCTCTGTCTCTGCGATTCGAGTGCTGATCTCAGTTATCTGTATGTCCAGCTCTGAAATGTTCCTGTTTATTCTCTGGCTCCTCTCAGCCTCTTCTTCTGTCAGAGCAGAGATTCTGTTCCATTCCTCTGCATTGAGGAACTCGTGGAGCTTCTCAAACTCCTGCTGTATCTGTCTCTCAGTCTGCTGGAACTGAGACTGAGTATACAAAATATAAATGTATTTATAACATTTTTTATTAACATATGTATATATTTATTTGTTCAAAATTACTCTAATACACACCGTAATGTGGGCAGCCAACCTATTGCTGATATCTTTTACATTTTTGAAAATTTGAAGTTTCCTTCTCAATGTTTGTAGATGAGTCTTTAGTGTTCCCTAATAAAACAGACATTGTTATTTTAAATTATTGAAAACCTGTATTAATTTTAAAAAAAAAGGTAGAACAAATAAAAATACGTGGCAATGAGGATAATTACTACTTTAAACCTACGTGTCATTCAGAAGCTAGATGGCACTGCTGAGTGAGATAAATATGTATATCTTAAGCGTTCTTTACAATGCTTCATTTTGTGGTGGATTTTGATTGATTTGTCTTCTAAGCCAAAACTTATTTAACAAATAAATCCCACGCCAAGTTTACAGAGCCTAATTAATTATTAACTTTGTTTTTTTCTGGGTGTAGATTGATTTCCAAGTTACATTAAAATTTAATGTTATTGTTATTGTACTTTATTATATAAATAAAGGCAAATATTTAAAAATGCCTTCAATTATAACTGAAAAAAACTAATTTACCATATTCTACAAGAAGTTGACACAACTCAGAAAGTCTGTTGCAAACTGTAGCCCTCTCTTTTTACCACTAAATTAAAAGGACATAAACATTTTTTTTTATTCCATGTCTTTTTTAATTTATTTCTCTGAAATAACCGTTTCTTTAAGAATAGACTATAATAGACTTTTTGTCTTATTAAGCCCTGTGTATTTGTAAAATAATTTTTTGTAATAAAGGTTTTAGTCAGTCTTACAGAGAAAGTCAAGTTATTATGATTCTTATGTCCACAATTTAAGCTTAATAATAATTTTGGAACTTTCAGATTTTTTTTACTTAATATAATCATGTCTGTCTAGTTTTTGCCAATGATTTATTTATTTATTTTGCAGTGCACCTACCCTGCGAGAGCCTGCAGCTTTTCTGATTGAGCAGAGACTGTGGTTCTCATGATCTTGAGCTACACACTGAGCACAGACCAGCTTCTCATCGTCCACACAGAACAGATTAAAGTTCTCAGAGTGTAGAGAACACCAAACACCCTGTGATCTAGAACCTTCATCGATCTGCTGCTGTACAGGAGATTCGTCGATTTGTAGGGAGGGGACAGACATCGCCGTTGATGATCACAACTTTCGTCCACTGAAATTAAACTGAAAGAAACAGAAGATCATACAGTGTTAGTGGTCCTTAGTTACAGAAAGTTATAGATAAAACAACACAAATAAAACATTGAATTACCTGTAAAAGGACAACAAGTCTCTGGAAGACCTGATAAACAACTGATAACGAGAAAGCAATGTATGTGGAAGTCATGTGAAAGAAGATTCTTGTAAAAGGCGTTATTAAAGTCAAAAACTTGATTGTCAACATAACTTGTGTTCTAAACTTTCCTTCAGGGCACAGTAACTATACAAACATGAGATCACACCAGTCAGTGATTTACTCCAGAATATTCCTTTCATTTTCAAACACACTCTGCTTCAAAACTTAAAATTTCTCTGCTTAATGTAATTTTTAAATCAGATGAAAAAGAAATACTGAATTGCGCTGTAAACTATAGCAAACTAACCGCCGCCTCAACTAATATTATTAAAGTTCCTTTTAAAAGTTGGTCTTACTAAATAATATTTAGTTGTAGTTGAACCCTAGTTGAGGCCATGCCAACTACTCTGCGATACTGCACATGCTCAGTTGGACTCTTCACTTAAACGGGGTCTACTGGGCAATTCTGCAGGGGTTTTACCTGATGTTGGTCATGCTATTCGCATATTGGGCGTGTCCTTCCATCTCTCACTCACCATCTTTAATTTTTTACCATCTTTAATTTCCGCCCGTTTTCATTCTTCCACCAGTTCTTGGGCTCCCTATCTTCTAATAAGGTCTTTTCCCGGCTGTGTCCTAATTTACTAGCGGGGCAGTGGTAGTGTATTGCACCGCGACCCTGACAACAGGTTTGATCCAGCGTGAGGAGCGGTGTGTTTATTTATTTTTTCCTTTCTTCTTGGGTTTTCCTGCTTTGAGATCAACTGTTCTGCAATTGGGTTCAACAACCCTCTGGGCTGGAGAGCTACTAGTCTGTAGCAGCACTCCATCCCATTACACTGCATTTTCCAAAACACATTTTTTTTTGTGGCTCACGTCCAAACTTAATCGCCGAACCCTGATTTATGTTTTTATATAATAGTTAACTATAGCCTGGTCTCAGTGTTGTAGGCTGTAAAAGCAAGTTACTGTGTTTTTGCCTTGCAGCACTGGGGTCTTGGGTTCAAGTCCTTACCTGAGTGGAGTTTCCTTAGTCATGTTTATTTATCCAAAAGATGTCTCAAACCCCAAAAAAATCCTTACAAGCAGTGTGAATATTTCATTACTAAGTCTATTGCTAATTATTCTATCAATATTTAGTGCAATTGAGTTCCTAACAGGTAATGGTTCAATTAGGATAATTCACTCGTTTTTCATAAAAATACAATGTTCAAACTTTTGTTCATGTTTCAGGACTTTATTACTTTTAAAAGACAAACATATAAAACAATAGTTCTACATAACATCGAAACATAACATTGCAATTTTGTTTAAGTTTTAGTTTTTATGGGGTTGTTGCAAATATGTGAGATGAACTATTTTCATATTATATGTTGATTACACTAATTTAAGCAAGTAGAAGAAGTTTAATACGGACAAAATACTTTTAACTATTTTTCCTGGATATTCAAACTTTAAAACGGGTCAAATTCACGCGGAACATAACAGGAGAGTTAAGAGAAAACTTTCCCACAGTAACATAGATAGAACGTCCTGAAAATGTTTCACGGAGAAATGTGGATAGAATATCCTGAAAACGCAGACTTGTTCAAAGTTCCACCAATGGTAGGAGAAAAAAACGTACATAAAACATTCTAAAAAAATGTACATGGTCTAAAATGTCCCCAATAATAAAAGAAACTTTCAAACAGTAACGTAGATAGAACATTTAAAAAATGTTGCCTCCTTTAAATTTTCCCCCAATGTTAGAAGAAAATGTTCCCACAGTAACGTAGATAAAATGTTCTGAAAACTTTACACAGTATCGTTCAGTGTTCTCCCAACGTTAGGAAAAATCTTTCCCACAGTAACATGGATACAATGTTCTACAATGGTTATCCAAACTCATTCAAAGTTCCCCCAATGTCAGAAGAAAAAAATTCCACAGTAACATGGATAGAACATCCTGAAAGCTTTACACAGCCTCATCCAAAAATGGTGGGAGAAAAAATTTCCACAGTAACATGGATAGAACATTTTGAAAATGCTACACAACCTAAATCAAAGCTCCCCCAAAGGTAGTAAAAAAAAATCATCATCAACAACAAATTAAGAGCTGCTTTAGATCACTGACACTCTAACAGAACGAAGTATAGAGGTGTCGAGTGAATAAATCTAATGAAATGAGAATCAGGTTCTTCATGTTGAAGAAAATAAATGCAATATATTTAAAGCTTATTAGCTTCGTATTTTTTTTTTTTTGCAGATTTTTTTTTTCCCTTTTTTTCCCAAACTTACACAGCCAATTATCAAACACACTCATTAGGATTCCCCCATGATGCTCCAACACCAGGAGTGAAGTCACATGTGAAGTCAGACTCCGCCTCTTTTTGAGCTGCTGCTGATGCAGCATTGCCGAGAAGCATCACAGCGCTAACACTCGGAGGAAAGCGCAGCAACTCGGTTCTGATACATCAGCCCACAGACGCAGCCTTGAGAGAGTAAGACCAGTTGTGCTCTCTTGGGGCAAGCTGCATGAACAGGATTCGAACTGACAATCTGGGGTCTTGGGTTCAAGTCCCTCCCTGGGTGGAGTTTGCATGTTCTCTGGTTTCCTCCCACAGTTCAAAAACATGGAGATCAGGTACATTTGATACTCTACATTGTCCAGGTGTTTATGTATATGTATGCAGATTGTGCTGGATCAACACCTCAGTGCTGAATGCAGTCCTCCTGGTGGACGGTTTCCGGTTGAGAGTTCGCTGTGCATGATTGGCTGCTGCTCCTTACTGTGTTTGTTAATGAGGGCTGAGTATAAATGGTTTCATGTAAAAACTTGATTGAACACCACTCTTAGGTGTCTAGAATGGCGCTGTATAAGTGTAACTTCATTCATTCTTTCATTAATTATTTCATAATCGAAACCTCAATAAAAACATTAATACAGCGTGAAAAAAACTGAGCCATCTGCTAGGGCAGCGTTAGCCACCAGGGGGAGACACAGCACCTCCACAACAATTATAAGCTGAGCAATGGCTCCTCTCAGCACTCATCTTAAAGGACTTTTGTTATAGTAAAACATTGATGATGAATAGCTCATCTCCGCTCTCCTGCAGCTTTCTGAGATACAGAAACTTTGTGCTTTTTGCTCAGCACTCTTTACAACGGTTGCTTCGGGGCATAATTTACCCTGATAAATCACTTTTTTCACACTGTTATCCAGCTCAAAGTAGCTCCACACCTCCTTACTAGAATCCAGAGAGCCCTGACATTTAAAACGAGGCATTAATAACTTAAAAAGTGCAGAAGAAGCTCATTAAAAACACTGTTTACATCCTATAACACTAGCTTCAGCTCCGAGCACGGCCATCACTGTACTGATAATAACATAGACATATATATACATACATAGACTCCACATAGCCTGGCTCCAGGTGCCGCCTGCTGCAGCTAAAGCCTTGTTTTAAATGTCAGGGCTCTCCGGATTCTAGTAAGGAGGTGTGGAGCTACTTTGAGCTGGATAACGATGTAAAAAGTGATTTATTGGGGCAAAATATGCCCTGAAGTGGACGTTGTACAGAGTGCTGGGCAAAAAGCACACAATTACTGCATCTCAGAAAGCTGTAGGAGAGTGGAGGAGCAGTATTCAACAAAGGTAAGTACTTTTTTCATATTTTACTGCACCAAAATCAAAGTTCTGGTATTTTACTAAATTAGAATGTTCAGGGACTAGAAAACCTACAACTTTTATGTCAAGCGTTATGCTATGAGGGCATCTTAAGATATGCATTGCCTTAATAGGTAACCTTTGTCTTGTGTTTACATTTCATCATTTCATAACCCTTTCCCTTTAAATCTCAAAACTGTTCAGTGAAATTACAGAGATATTGATTGTTTGATGGTGGCTCTTTAGATTTTAGATGAGATTGTGGTCTGTAAAGGTAGAATTTCTAGCGCATGTTTGCTGTTATTGTTGAAATACGGGTAAATTTTCTTTTTGAATGGTTGTGTGAAGGTGTGTAGGGTTGTGTTAGTGTCAAAGTTGGAGAAAGTCACCTGACCTGTCTCGCAGTTAAGAATCACACAAACTGTCTTTACAGTTGTTAGTGCTATAGGCTTTTCATTAGAATTTACTCCAGCAACAGTTTTATTGTTCTTCCTCCATATACAGCAGAACCCGTTCTCTGGGGTTGCTATGATATTTTTCTTCCTGATGACGGACTCTTCAGCTACTCCTACAGCCCAGTTCTCACTTCTTCCAACCTCCACCACCCAGCTGTAGGTTCCTTTGGAGAACCCTTCAGAACCCAGAACTCCTTTATAAACACTGAACCTCCCTGGATTATCTGGAATTTGAGGGTTTTCAGTAGAGACTGAAACACTGCTCAGATCTGCTGAGATACTGAGGGAGGAGTTTACAGTGTTCGGATCCAAAACCACCGGATCTGCAGAAGAAACACAAAAATTTTACACTGCCGGAAATGCATTGGCAAAAACTAGGCAAAGTATACAGTTGCAAGAAAAAGTATGTGAACTGCATGAATTGGTCATGGACGAACATAGTCTGCTTAAACTAATACCACACCAAAAAAATATATGTTTGCATGATTTTATTGAACACAACACGTTAACATTCACAGAGCTAATAATGCCTAGAGCTAATGACTTTTCTAAGAGCTAATTGGAGGCAAGATGTATTTACATTACATCACATTACATTACATTTGGCAGATGCTTTTGTCCAAAGCGACTTACAATAGTGAAGTACAAAAGTAATAGAAGTTAAAGGTAAAACATTTTTAGATAGGGCCTAAAGGAGGTCAAAGGGAAATAAAGGGATAGAGAAGTGAAGGAGGAGAAGAAGGAAATGGGGTTAGAAGTAGTTAGTGTGTTAGAGGTGTTGGGAGAGTAAGTGCTCTTTGAAGAGCTCTGTCTTCAGGAGTTTATTAAAGATAGTGAGATTCTCCTGATCTGGTAGTAGAAGGTAGTTAGTTAGAGGTGTTAAGAGAGTAAGTGCTCTTTGAAGAGCTCTGTCTTCAGGAGTTTATTAAAGACAGTGAGAGATTCTCCTGATCTGGTAGTGGAAGGTAGTTAGTTAGAGGTGTTAAGAGAGTAAGTGCTCTTTGAAGAGCTCAGTCTTCAGGAGTCTATTAAAGATAGTGAGAGATTCTCCTGATCTGGTAGTGGAAGGTAGTTTGTTGGAGGTGTTAGGAGAGTAAGAGCTCTTTGAAGAGCTCTGTCTTCAGGAGTTTATTAAAGATAGTTAGAGATTCTCCTGATCTGGTAGTGGAAGGTAGTTTGTTGGAGGTGTTAGGAGAGTAGGTGCTCTTTGAAGAGCTCTGTCTTCAGGAGTTTATTAAAGATAGTGAGAGATTCTCCTGATCTGGTAGTAGAAGGTAGTTAGTTAGAGGTGTTAGGAGAGTAAGAGCTCTTTGAAGAGCTCAGTCTTCAGGAGTTTATTAAAGATAGTCAGAGATTCTCCTGATCTGGTAGTGGAAGGTAGTTAGTTAGAGGTGTTAGGAGAGTAAGAGCTCTTTGAAGAGCTCTGTCTTCAGGAGTTTATTAAAGATAGTGAGAGATTCTCCTGATCTGGTAGTGGAAGGTAGTTAGTTAGAGGTGTTAGGAGAGTAAGAGCTCTTTGAAGAGCTCTGTCTTCAGGAGTTTATTAAAGATAGTGAGAGATTCTCCTGATCTGGTAGTAGAAGGTAGTTAGTTAGAGGTGTTAGGAAAGTAAGAGCTCTTTGAAGAGCTCTGTCTTCAGGAGTTTATTAAAGATAGTGAGAGATTCTCCTGATCTGGTAGTGGAAGGTAGTTTGTTCCACATTGGGGAACTCTGTATGAGAACAGTCTGGATTGGTTGAGGTCTTTGTTGCTAAAAGAGGATCAACCAGTTATTAAATACAAAGATTCACATATTTTCTCTCCACACTGTGAATGTTAACATGGTGTGTTCAGTAAAACCATGCAAACATATATTTGGTTTGTGTGGTAATAGTTTAAGCAGACTGTGTTTGTCTACTGTTGTGACGTAGATGAAGATCAGAGCACATTTAATGATTAATTTATACAGAAATCCAAGTATAATCCCAAAGGGTTCACATACTTTTTTTCAGCTGTATTTAAAAAATACATTTTGTCATCTTACAACCACAAACTTAAAAGTGTTTTATTGAGATTTTAGGTGGAAGATCAACAAAAAGTAGCACATAATTGTAAAGTGGAACGAAAATGAAACATGATTATCAACATTTAATTTGATTTCAAATAACAATCTAAAAAGTGAGATGTGCAAAAATAGAGCCACCCTTCTCCTTGCTGGATCTGTCAATTTGGGTAAGTCATGGCCATGGCTTGGTAGGTTTGTAGAAACAGGTGTAGAATACTTTTTCAGGTTTATTTTTGGATGATGAAGGATTGATGGACCTGGGCTCCTTGGGATGCTTAAGTCAAAACATTGGGATGTGTTTTTATAACCTAATGCTGCTTTAAACTTCTTCTCCACAACTTTATCTCTGATCTGTCTGGTGAATTCCTTCTTGGTCTCTATGATGCTGTTTGTTCACTAGTGTTCACTAACAAACCACTGAGGCTTTCTTCACAGAACAGCTGTATTTATACTGAGAATAAATTACACAAAGCTGGATTAACTCTATTAAATAATTAAGTTAACAGACTTCTGAAGGCAATTGACTGCCTTGGATTTTATTTAGGGGTTTCGGAGTAAAGGGGGCTGAATACTTTTGCACGTAACCCTTCTCAGATTTTCATTTGATAAGAAGTTTGCAAACCACGTACACAGTTCTTTACACTTCACAATCATGCAATACTTTGTTTTGGTCCATCACTTAAAAACTCAATATGCAAAATGCATTTAAGTTTGTGGTTGTAAGGTGATAGAATGTACAAAGGGTATGAACATTTTTGCAAGCCACTGTAAGGTGAAAATCTAAGTGGAGAAGTAAAAGAAGAAAAAGAACGAGGAAAAATAAAGAAAGAAAAGGAAATAGAAAAAGAAGAAAAAGAAAGAGGGAGTGAAGAAGAAGAAGAAGAAAGAGAAGAAGAAGAGAAAGAATAAGAAAAAGAAGGAGAAGAAAGAGGAGAATGAGAAGAAAGAGGGGGGAAAGTAGAAAGTGGAGAAGAAGAAAGAGGAGAACAAAAATGAGAAGAAAGAGGAGAGTAAGAAGAAGAAAGAGGAAAAAAGAAGAAGAAGAAATAGGAGAGCAAAAATGAGAAGAAGGAGAAGAAAGAGGAGAATAAGAAGAAGAAAGAGGAAAAAAGAAGAAGAAGAAAGAGGAGAACAAAAATGAGAAGGAGAAGAAAGAGGAGAATAAGAAGAAGAAAGAGGAAAAAAAGAAGAAGAAGAAAGAGGGAAAAAAACGAAAGAAAAGGAAATAGAAAAAGAAGAAAAAAAGAGGGAGTGAAGAAGAAGAAGAAAGAAGAGGAAGAGAAAGAAGAAGAAAGAGGAGAATGAGAAGAAAGAGGGGGGAAAGTAGAAAGTGGAGAAGAAGAAAGAGGAGAACAAAAATGAGAAGAAGGAGAAGAAAGAGGAGAAGAAGAAGAAAGAGGAAAAGAAGAAGAAAGAGGAAAAGAAAGAGGAGAAGAAGAAGAAAGAGTAGAAGAAAGAGAAGAAGAAGAAAGAGGAGAAGAAGACGAAGAAGAAGAAGAAAGAGGAGAAGAAGAAGAAGAAGAAGAAAGAGGAGAAGAAGAAGAAAGAGGAGAAGAAGAAGAAGAAGAAAGAGGAGAAGAAAGAGGAGAAGAAGAAGAAGAAGAAAGAGGAGAAGAACATATATATATATATATATATATATATAATGTAACATCTAGTTATATTTAGTGGAACATGCAGTTATATTTTATTATTTTGATTATCATCTTATCTACAAACATCGGAACAGTCCACAGGACTTCAGCAGAAGCTGTAGCTTCACTGAAAATGAAATATTACTCACAGCAGGGACAGATGCTCTTCATCATCTCCCACACTCTGTGTCTCAGGTTCCCCAGATGTTTGGCCACATCTATCAGAGCTCCTGAATCAGGTTGTGGATTGCTGGAGATAAACATCAACATTTACACCATTTAAATTTCTGCATAAACTTTTTACCATTTCTATTAATTGTTTCTATTAATTTGTAATGAAAAATGAATGTTTACCTATGATCCATCCTCTTAAATCTCTGTAAATCAATGTATAAACATAAACGTTTATTATAAAGTTCAGTTCAGTTCTACACAAGTAGATTTCTCTTACAGAAGCTGGAATTTAGCTTACCTGCATAACCGGATCATCCTTTAGGTTCCCTTCCAACTCTTTGATGTTCAAACTTATCTCCTTTATCTGTCTGTCCAGTTCTTTATTAATCCAACTCATCTTCTCCTCCTCTTCTTTCCTCAGAGCAGAGATTCTGTTCTGCTCCTCTGTTCTCAGGAACTCGTGGAGCTTCTCAAACTCCTGCTTTATCTGTCTCTCAGCCTGCTGGCACTGAGACCAGAGTATAGAAAAAGCATAGTTTACTTACTAGTTCACCTATTTATTTATTTATTTATTTATTTATGTTTAAAGGAATGCACACTCAACCTTTTTGACCCACCTTAATGTGTGCAGTCACATTAACACTGTTATCTTTAACATTTTGTAAGGTTTGAAGCCTCTTCTCCAAGATTTGTAGATTAAATGTTTCCTAACAAAACCAAGACAAAAAAACAAACACAAAAGTGTTAATATTAATATAACAGCAGTAAAGAAGTTAGTGAGTAAATTAGTTTGTTAGTTAGTTAGCTTGCTAGTTAGTTGCTTAACTAGTTAGCTAATTAGATAGTTAGATAGCTAGTTACTTAGCTAGTTTAATTAGTTAGCTAATTCATTAGTTAGCTAATTTGTTAGCTACTTTGTTAGTTAGCTAATTAGTTAGTTAGCTAGTTACTTATCTGATTAGCTAATTTGTTATTTAGCTAGTAAGTTAGCTAATTAGTTAGTTATGTAGCTACTTAGCTAGTAAGCTAATTCTAAAACTAGTTAGTTAGCTAGTTAGGTAGTTAGTCCATTAGCTAACTAGTTAGCTAGTTAGTCAGTTAGCTAGTTAGCTAACAAGTTAGTTAGTTAGGTAGTTAGTCCATTAGCTAACTAGTTAGCTAGTTAGTCCATTAGCTAACTAGTTAGCTAGTTAGTCAGTTAGCTAGTTAGCTAACAAGTTAGTTAGTTAGGTAGTTAGTCCATTAGCTAACTAGTTAGCTAGTTAGTCAGTTAGCTAACTATTTAGTTAGCAGTGATGGGAGTAACGGCGTTACTAACGGCGTTACTTTTTTCAGTAAGGAGTAATCTAACTAATTACTCTGACTGTAACTATAACGCCGTTACCATTTCCCCATCACACCCCGTTACTGCACGTTACTTTAGCCGCTCAATTAACTATTTTTTTTTAACTTTGCACATAAAGACAAAGGCGCAAGTGTGTGTGATTCACAAGGGATGGAAGGATGGATTGATGGTGGGATGGTCGCTCTAACCCTATATGAAGGGGTAGTGGGAGGGTTTAGGAAGTCATTTGCCCTGGTTAACCCCTCCTCTTTCCGGTGAACTTGACCTTCTGGTCGCTGGGCCTGTGTTTGATCCAGCTGTTAAACTGATATAATAATACCATTTTAACAATCATTAGATTGTTGTTTTTGTCTTTTCTTTTGTTTTGTTTATATGTAAATTTTTCCTTTGAGTGTAGTTTGGTTTGTTTAATTTCATCCCCGGATGCGTATTTGTTTTTTTCGTTTTTTTTTTTCAGTATTACAAGTCTTAGTAATTTTCTCTGGTTGTGGTTTCCAGTTTTTGAAATTCGTTAGATTATATTTTTGTCAACATTTTGGGTTCATTTTCGTTTGTTATTTTTCTTATAATAATAGTAATTACATAATTTATTTTCTTTTGTTATTTTTCTATACGGGGCAAATAACACAAAAGTAGCGCAATAGTTACTTTTACTTTTAACTAGTTACTTTTATAGTGGAGTAACTCAGTTAGTAACTCAGTTACTTTTTTGGAGAAGTAACTACTAACTATAACTTATTACTTTTTCAAAGTAACGTGCCCAACACTGTTAGTTAGTTAGTTAGCTAAATAGTTAGCTAATTATCCAACTAGTTAATTAGTTAGTTGATGTACAAAAAGTTAATTTTTTGTAGAATATTTATAAGGAAAATTTAGATTTTATTACCATTATATAATTCACGCCCTTACAAAACAGATAAGGTTCTCTGAGAGTAGAGAACAGAAAATACACTGTGATCCAGAACCCACCTTCATGTAAGATTCACAGGTGTTTCTCAGAGACAGGTTGGGGGGAGGATATTCTTTTGATGATCTTCGTCTGCAGACAACACACTCTCTTTGTTGCTTCTTTTTCCAGTAGTCTTGTAGACATCTCCTACACACACTGTGACCACAGGACAGAACCACTGGATCAATAAAAACCTCTAAGCAAGTAGGACATGAGAGGTCCTCGCGTAGTCGTAACGACGCCATTGGTATTTCCAGCTTCTGCCCAAATTCAACTTCCACAAAAAAAAACTGAAAGAACATCATACAGTATTAATATTCTATATATAAGTTTGATAAAGTTGACATGGTTAAACACTGTTAAAACATGGTTAAAAGACTGTTAAAGCATGGTTAAGACATGCTCAAACACTTAAACATGGTTAAACACTGTTAAAACATGGTTAAAAGACTGTTAAAGCATGGTTAAGACATGCTCAAACACTTAAACATGGTTAAACACTGTTAAAACATGGTTAAAAGACTGTTAAAGCATGGTTAAGACATGCTCAAACACTTAAACATGGTTAAACACTGTTAAAACATGGTTAAAAGACTGTTAAAGCATGGTTAAAACACTGGTAAAAGAATAAATTACCTTTTAAAATGAGCGTAAGTGCCGGGAAATGTGTGTAACAGCAATGACTGAGCGAGAAAAACCTGTTTAGGAAGGAGTCATGTGGAAGAGGCGTTAACCACACATAACTTCAGATCACATTCAAACACTTTAACATTGGTGAAATGTTCATAACTTTCACTTTTAAACACGCGCTAAGATCTGCTTCAGATTACTGATTCTCTCCCAGAAGAAAGTGTAGAGGGGTGAAAGTTACTAATGAAGAATCAGGTTCAGCAAATAAAACAGTGAAAACATCTTGCAGACAGTAATGTTAAATACAATACAATTATTACACCACTATATCTTTTTTCTACTTCCGGCGCCGTACAGAGCGGCAGCCTTTCCAATAGCTTCGTCTTTTGGTAACTTTTTTAGCCTTTTTTCCTTACTTTTACTTTATTTTAGACGCTTTTATCACTCGTGTAGTGATTACTTGTATGTCCTATGGACATGGAATCCACTTTCGTGAGCGCGCGGGGAACTAACCTTGTTTACACGAGGGAAGAGCTGCTAGCGCTGCGAACAAAGGAACACGCCGGCCAGACGCATCACATCCCGGCAGAGCTGCGCCGACCCTACCGCGGGTGTAGAGCTGGAGCTAAGCTAAAGGCTAAGCGCATGGAGAAACGCTGGAAGTTTAAACCATCTGTTCCTTCCGTGGTGATGGGGAATGTGAACGCTCTGACCAACAAGACGGATGAACTAGCGGCACTAGTTAGTAACCAGCGGTTGTACCGGGAGTGTAGCATTTTATGCTTCACGGAAACGTGGCTAACCAGCAACATACCAGAGGCTAACGTGGATATTCCCGGCTTCACCACCGTAAGAGCGGACAGAGACCCCAAACGGAGCGGAAAAAACAAAGGTCCACATGCAGAAGTTTTCGGATGACACTGCCATTGTGGCATGTATACGGGGAGGAAAGGAGGAGGAGTACAGACACCTTGTGGAAGACTTTGTGGCGTGGTGCAATAGGAACAACCTGCTGCTAAACACCTCCAAGACCAAGGAGATACAGGTATCTCGGACTGCATCTGGATGATAGGCTGGACTGGTCAGCCAACACAGACATCCTGTACAGGAAGGGACAGAGCCGGCTCTACTTCCTGAGGAGGCTGGGGTCTTTTAACATCTGTCGGAAGCTCCTGCTGATGTTTTATCAGACTGTGGTGTCCAGCTGTCTTTTCTATGCTGTGGTGTGCTGGGGAGGAAGCATGAAGAAGAGGGACGAGATGCGTCTGGACAAGCTGGTCAGGCGGGCGGGGTCCGTGGTTGGTGTGGAGCTAGACTCTGTGGTAACGGTGGCAGAGAGGAGGACACTGCACAAACTACTCTCCATCATGGATGATGATGGTCACCCATTACATTCCATCATCATGGATCATAGCAGCAGTTTCAGTGGCAGGTTCTTGTCACAGAGCTGCTCTACGGACAGACTGAGAAGATCGTTCGTCCCGAGAGCCATCAGACTCTTCAACTCCTCCCAGTGGAGCCGGAAGAGAGAAGACAGATGAGAAACAAGGCTCATATGTGCTTTCTTAATCACAGCCTTTTTTTTAATCTGTACTGGAAAAACACCATACACATCTACACCCTGAGACTCTTTTGCCTCTTTACTGTACATCCTGTACTTTTGCACCCCTGGACACTACACTACGCACCTAACTTAAATATAATACTTGCACATGTTTATGTTTATGTTTAATATAGTCATATCTGATAATACCTCCTATACTTAGTTTAGTCTTTTAGTCTTTTATTTTTCAAGTCTCAATTTAGAATTTTATAGTTTAGAGTATTTTATCCCTCAATAAGTGTATTGTAATACACTTATTGTTTGTTTCTACTGTGTTGTGTAACTGCTACTGGCTGCTAAATTTCCTTCGGGATCAATAAAGTATCTATCTATCTATCTATCTATCTATCTATCTATCTATCTATCTATCTATCTATCTATCTATCTATCTATCTATCTATCTATCTATCTATCTATCTATCTATCTATCTATCTATCTATCTATCTATCTATGTTATCCTGTTTGTTTCCTGCTGTGCTGCTGTTGTATTATTTTGATTCATGCTTTTTATTCCATAGCTGCATTTGTTCAATTAGAAACGTGAAGGTTTTAGTTTCGTTCTGAGGTAAACAGTAGCAGTAGAGCTGAAACAGTGGGGAAAAGAGGCGCTGTTCATTCATGCGCTAAAAAATACCACCACATACTAACCTATACTTACATAGGTAGTTTACAAGTGTTTTGGTAAATGCACTAAATTATAAACCTCTGGAATATAATCAAGAGGAAGATGGATGATCACAAACCATCAAACCACCAAACTGAACTGCTTGAATTTTTGCACCAGGAGTAAAGCAGCATAAAGTTATCCAAAAGCAGTGTGTAAGACTGGTGGAGGAGGAGAACATGATGCCAAGATGAAAAGAAAAATGTGATTAGTTATTCCACCAAATATTGATTTCTGAACTCTTAAAACTTGAATAAGAACTTAAAATTTCTCATTTTCTGTAAATAAATGCTCTAAATGACTAAAACAACAATGTTCATTTTACTCAAACATAAACCTATAAATAGCAAAATCAGAGAAACTGATTCAGAAACTGAAGTGCTCTCTTCATTTTTTACAGAGCTGTATGATTGTGTGAAGTGTCAGGTAACTTTTTCTAATTACAATTTCCCAAACACATACCAAAAGAAAAAGTACATGTTTTTCTGCAATAACTGCAAACATTCACTAAAAATGAGAAAACTCTAAAGTAAAACTAATCGATCAATACCTGTAGGATTATTGAACAGTTTTGATATTTAAAGGGAAAGTGCTACAAAATTATGAAATGTTTTTAAACTGTGATTAAAACCAGGGTTATTCCACCAAATATTGATTTCTGATCTTAAAACTTTATGAATATGAACTTGTTTTCTTTGCATTATTTGAGGTCTGAAAGCTCTGCATCTTTTTTGTTATTTCAGTCCTTTCTCATTTTCTGTAAATAAATGCTCTAAATGAGAATATTTTTATTTGTAATTTGGGAGAAATGTTGTCTGTAGTTTATAGAATAAAACAACAATGTTCATTTTACTCAAACATAAACCTATAAATAGCAAAATCAGAGAAACTGATTCAGAAACTGAAGTGATCTCTTTATTTTTTACAGAGCTGAACAGTGATGTAAAAAATGTATTTGCTCCACTTACAGATTTCTTTTGTTTTTGCATTTTCTTTCATACTTTAATTTTTTGCAAACTTTTTCACACAGAGCTAGGTTGGTTTGGGTATATACGTTTTTCCTTTAAAAGATAAAATTATCATTTAAAAAGTGGTTTTTATATTTACTTAGGTTATGTTTGTCTGATATCAAAGTATGTTTGGTAATTAGGAAAAAATATTAGTATAACAAAAAAGCAAAAACAAAAGAAATCTATAGGGTGCAAATACTTTTTTCAGATATATATTCAAGCCTGAATGAGTTAGGTAACTAACTTCATACCAACACTTTATAATGTAATATAATACAATTATTACATTATTACAATAATACTGAACACCAGGGGGAGACACAGCACCTTCTTTAAACACTCCTAATCATTTTAAGGCATTTTAATTTGATTTTTATGGAGAAAATGACCATAAAACATTGAAACTACACATTAAACTATGGTAATATAGTGATTATAGTAAATTTTAACAAGGAAAGTACTTGTGACTTAGTGACTAAGTCTAAAACATGAAAAAAAGATAGAAAAAGATATTATTACCTTGTAAAATAAAAACTCAACAGAAGTTGGTTGAATAGGTTTATTAACAAAACCACAGAAACAGAATCTAAAATAGATTTTTTGATTTAGGTAAAACGTTAAAACATAACCAAGAAGTCTAAAACATGTTGGTTATATATTGGTTACAATAGTGGAATATAGGTGTAAATTTTTAGCTTGATTTATATATTATATTTTGCTTCACTTCAATCATTTTAAGAGATATTATTCAAACCATATTAAAATAAGAAATTAACATTATATTCATACAAGAAATAAAGGAAAATCTATCTATCTATCAATATATCTATCTATCTATCAGTATATAGTAAGATACTGAATGAGAAGGAAATATATCAATAATATTCAAGAATTTATCAAATGATTTAATGGCATGAACAAATTTTTAACTGTAACAATGAAAAAAAAAAGAAGATTTTTATAAAAAGAAGGTTTTTTATAAAAGTAGACAATACTGCCACCTTTTATATAAAAACATTTTTTTTTTGTTTAAATTAATTTTTTCCTAAATCATCTCTCAATTTTTTGGTTATTTCTAATGTTTCCTGAAAAATGAGTTTTATTTTATAGCCACAGAATAAAAACAGAATAAAACAAACAGTTAAAGGAACAAAACAAAATAAATTTCAATATATTTAGAAACATAACACACAAAAAAGTAAAGTAATATTCATCACTGCCCCTTTAAACAGCTGATAAGAGCAAAAGCTAAACCCATAGAAATAAATCCCTACTCTTATACATTATTTAAATGATATAAATGATTATATTGTGATTATATATGAACTTTAGCATAGTACATAAACCTCGTTTATTCCCAATTTAACAACATATTGGCAAATTATGCTACTAGACAAATATTACTAAGTATTAACTACAAATAATCTGATTTATTGTTACTGGACCCATTTTTGTAGAATATCAATTTATTATAAAAATAAATGTGTTTTAAAAAAACATGAGCTTCAAGAATATGCATCAGGCATATCAGGCATAACTCACTCTATTATATTGAAGTTTTGCTATCTTATTTCACGCCCTGCACAGGGTGTGTCCTGACGCTCATTCCTATCTTACACACCCCATCAACAGTCTATTTTCACTCCTTTCACTTGTATAATTTAAACAGCAGCAGAGCTTCTGAATATATCTACACTGATGGGCGTGGTGTTCTGGAAATGAGGTGTGTTCAGGTACATTTCTGGAGTTTTGCTTGTTTATCTTGGTAACAGAAAACACAGGAGCTCCACTGACTGATTAAAACCCTGACAACAGTCAACAGTCAGACATTCATTACTATCTCGGCAAAACAGGTGTCCTACGTATTTAATAAACCAATCAATCAAGAAGAGTGTCTCTTGCTCATCATTCTCTTTAAGAGTAGATCAGGTGAGCTCTGACTTTGGTGGATTGCTATTGTAACGGTGCAGCTACCTGGACGTGTTCAACAAACTCTTCTCAGCAGAGGAAACTGAGCTGCTGGTTGACGCTGTGAAGGAGCTCCAGCAGCTCATTTACGGGAACAGCAATGTTATTTTATTTACTATTCTGTTTATTGTTGATGTAAAAGTTGCCAAGATAGATGAGCGTCTGACTGTTGGCGTCTGTCTAGGTTGTATTCAGTCAGTGGAGCTCCTGTGTTTTCTGTTACCAAGATAAACAAGCAAAACTCCAGAAATGTACCTGAACACACCTCATTTCCAGAACACCATGCCCATCAGTGTAGATATATTCAGAAGCTCTGCTGCTGTTTAAACCAGACAGGAGGAAGGAGTGAAAATAGACTGTTAGTGGGGTGTAAGATAGCAATGAGCATTGCAACAAGCCTTGCACAGGGTGTAAGGTACGTTCATGTCAATTAAATTTTTTAAATAAATTTTATATCAACACAAATGATTCATGTCTTACTTATTCTATTATGTATTATGTTATTAAGGGGCAGTTGAGTCTGCTGTTGATCTAAAACCTATATTGCATTTAATAGGTAACATTTCATAATTTTGTAGCACTTTCCCTTTAAATATCAAAACTGTTCAATAATCCTACAGGTATTGATCGATTAGTTTTACTTTAGAGTTTTCTCATTTTTAGTGAATGTTTGCAGTTATTGCAGAAAAACATGTACTTTTTCTTTTGGTATGTGTTTGGGAAATTGTAATTAGATAAAGTTACCAGACGCTTCTCACAATCATACAGCTCTGTAAAAAATGAAGAGAGCACTTCAGTTTCTGAATCAGTTTCTCTGATTTTGCTATTTATAGGTTTATGTTTGAGTAAAATGAACATTGTTGTTTTATTCTATAAACTACAGACAACATTTCTCCCAAATTCCAAATAAAAATATTTTAGTCATTTAGAGCATTTATTTACAGAAAATGAGAAATTTTAAGTTCTTATTCAAGTTTTAAGAGTTCAGAAATCAATATTTGGTGGAATAACTAATCACATTTTTCTTTTCATCTTGGCATCATGTTCTCCTCCTCCACCAGTCTTACACACTGCTTTTGGATAACTTTATGCTGCTTTACTCCTGGTGTAAAAATTCAAGCAGTTCAGTTTGGTGGTTTGATGGTTTGTGATCATCCATCTTCCTCTTGATTATATTCCAGAGGATTTTAATTTGGTAAAATCAAAGAAACTCATCATTTTTAAATGCTCTCTTATATTTTTATCCAGAGCTGTACGTCACATAAATTCTAGATGATCAGTTTATCAGAATTTCTACTGTTTACTTTGTCTGGAAAAGCTTTGCTACTCCTTCGTGATTCTTTTAGCCACTATAACCTGGTTCTCTCTGAATCCAACTTTCAATTCCCTGCTGTGGATTTCTGAGTAAAACTGAACTCTTTCAGTAGCGAGAGAATAATTGCTCAGGTTTGCTGCGATACTGAGGGAGGAGGCTGCAGTGATCGGGTCCAAAGCCAGAGGAACTGCAGAGAAACATAAAATAAATTGAAAGTTATACATTTATTAGTGTAATTAAGAGAAATACAAAAATATAAACTTAAAAAAAGAAGATTTTTTTCATTTCTGTATACAGATGTTTTCAGTCATTGAACTCCAGGTTTAGGTTCATTATTTAAACAATGAAATAGTTAAATAATAACAGCAAATCTCAAGCCCTGCTGTTTCTCCTTAAAAATATCGCCCAATAGAACCAGAATTCATTTAAAAACCTCAAAACTGTTATTTAGCTTTCTAACAGGAAATTAAGCCGAGGAGACACGAGAAGAGTTCAGCAGTACATGGGAATAATTACTGTTTTTTTTACAGTGTTGTTGATTTTATTTTTTAAATAAAATATTCAGTAAAAAAGGAAATCTGAGTGTTTCATTAAAAAATATGGTAATTTTCTTCCTGACCAAAGCCCTTAAAAAGAAATATGATTTTTTTTAATTATTCTTATTTTGTTACTAATTAATCTAGTCATACCCTGATTACAGATTATTTACTCAATGACAACACTTTAAAAGTAAAGAGTATTGGGTCCAGTGTTGAACCTTGTGGAACACCATATGTTTCTCTACTGTGATTAGAGTATTCATTTAATTTCATTTCATTTTGTCGCTGTCCAATTAAAAACACTTTTCTCCAACACAACATATTTACAGGAGAGAGAACAAACCTTGTAAACTTTAAATGGAAGTCGATGTAAAAAAGAGTTTATTTCAGGTCATTTTGAAGAGTTTCTATTGGTCCATTCATCAATAAATTTTGGCACAGAGTAAGGGACAGAACATGACAAAAATGGAGATAAGTGTTTTTCATTAGACAGCGACGTTAACTACGTTAGTAACACAGGTGTTTCCTGGAGTTAAGGAAGTGTAAGGAAGTATAATGAAGTATAAGTTAGTGTAAGGAAGTGTAAGGAAGTATAAAGAAGTATAAGGAAGTGTAAGGAAGTATAATGAAGTATAATGAAGTATAAGGAAGTATAAGTTAGTGTAAGGAAGTGTAATGAAGTATAAGGAAGTATAAGGAAGTATAAGTTAGTGTAAGGAAGTGTAAGGAAGTATAAAGAAGTATAAGGAAGTATAAGGAAGTATAATGAAGTATAAGAAAGTATAAGGAAGTGTAAGTAAGTGTAAGAAACTATAAAGAAGTATAAGGAAGTATAAAGAAGTATAAGGAAGTGTAAGTAAGTGTAAGAAACTATAAGGAAGTATAAGGAAGTGTAAGGAAGTGTAAGGAAGTATAAGGAAGTATAAGGAAGTTTAAGGAAGTGTAAGGAAGTATAATGAAGTGTAAGAAAATATTAGGAAGTGTAAGGAAGTGTAAGAAACTATAAAGAAGTATAAGGAAGTTTAATGAAGTGTAAGGAAGTGTAAGGAAGTATAATGAAGTATAAGAAAATATAAGGAAGTGTAAGAAACTATAAAGAAGTATAATGAAGTATAAATTAGTATAAGGAAGTGTAAGTAAGTGTAAGAAACTATAAGGAAGTGTAAGAAAGTATAAGGAAGTATAAGGAAGTGTAAGGAAGTATAAGGAAGTGTAAGGAAGTATAAGGAAGTGTAAGGAAGTATAAGGAAGTATAGGGAAGTGTAAAGAAGTATAAGTAAGTGTAAGGAAGTGTAAGGAAGTGTAAGGAAGTATAAGGAAGTGTAAGGAAGTATAAGGAAGTGTAAGAAAGTATAAGGAAGTGTAAGGAAGTGTAAGGAAGTGTAAGGAAGTATAAGGAAGTATAAGGAAGTGTAAGGAAGTGTAAGGAAGTATAAGGAAGTGTAAGGAAGTGTAAGGAAGTATAAGGAAGTGTAAGGAAGTGTAAGGAAGTATAAGGAACACAGTGAAATGTCAGTATTGGATTTGTAATTACTGAGACTGTTTGGACCGAAGTTCTCCGGTTCTCTCAGGTTCTCAATCAGAACTCCTGGATGGAGTTGTGGATGAGGAAAGGTGTGCAAAGCTCTAAAGCTGAACAATAGCAATTAATTAATAACAATTCAATTCAGCATTTTTATACATCAGAAATACATTTATACAATTGCCTCATGATTTTCTTTTAAGTAAAGTTAATATTTACCTTTCTGTTTCTCTCCTCAAGCCCTGTAAGAGAATTTATTAAATATTTAATATTTAGTTAAAATCAGCTCCATACAATTAGACTTTTCCTCTGACTGTTTAACACTAGTGCTCACCTCCTTCATCTGTCTGTCCATCTCTTCAAAATCACTCTTCATCCTCTGGATCCTCTCCTCCTCCTCCTTTCTCAGAGCAGAGATTCTGACCTCACTCTGTTGAAGAAGGCATTGAGTCAAATGATAATGTAAAACCAGGCATGACCCCGGGGGAAGAAACGCCGACATGTTAAGAAAATTGTTCCACCAAACAATCAAGTCTTTACAACTACTAATTTTCCTGATTATTTCATTTACACACCATTTTACTTGACTAACTATCTTTATCTTTGACAGTGTTGTGTAAACTAAGATTTTTCAAATTGAAATGCGCACTCTCTCCGCTTGTAGACTTTTTGCCCCGTTTTTCTGCGCTAGAAATGCGCACTCTCTCCGCTTTTAGACTCTTTGGCCTGTTTTTCTGCGCTAGAAATGCGCACTCTCTCCGCTTTTAGACTCTTTGGCCCGTTTTTCTGTGCTAGAAATGCGCACCCTCTCTGCTTTTAGACTCTTTGGCCCGTTTTTCTTCACTACAACTGCGCACTCTCTCCGCTTTTAGACTCTTTGGCCTGTTTTTCTTCACTACAACTGCGCACTCTCTCCGCTTTTAGACTCTTTGGCTTGTTTTTCTGTGCTAGAAATGCGCACCCTCTCTGCTTTTAGACTCTTTGGCCCGTTTTTCTGTGCTAGAAATGCGCACCCTCTCTGCTTTTAGACTCTTTGGCCCGTTTTTCTTCACTACAACTGCGCACTCTCTCCGCTTTTAGACTCTTTGGCTTGTTTTTCTGTGCTAGAAATGCGCACCCTCTCTGCTTTTAGACTCTTTGGCCCGTTTTTCTGTGCTAGAAATGCGCACCCTCTCTGCTTTTAGACTCTTTGGCCCGTTTTTCTTCACTACAACTGCGCACTCTCTCCGCTTTTAGACTCTTTGGCTTGTTTTTCTGTGCTAGAAATGCGCACCCTCTCTGCTTTTAGACTCTTTGGCCCGTTTTTCTGTGCTAGAAATGCGCACCCTCTCTGCTTTTAGACTCTTTGGCCCGTTTTTCTTCACTACAACTGCGCACTCTCTCCGCTTTTAGACTCTTTGGCTTGTTTTTCTGTGCTAGAAATGCGCACCCTCTCTGCTTTTAGACTCTTTGGCCCGTTTTTCTGTGCTAGAAATGCGCACCCTCTCTTGCATGTTGCAATATATATGTTTACATTTACTTGGTTATGTCGTTATTTTTTGCAGTAATTCAAAAAAAGAATTAGTTTGGATTTTGCCAGTCTTTCCTTTAATATTTGTGTTTTTGGGGATTTTCTATGGATTTTTGAGGATTGATGCTAACGTTTTTTGCTTCTATATGTATTTACTTTGCATTCTTGATTGCAGATGTTATTATTTTGTGTAAAACGTTTGTCACTAAATGAACTCTTCTGCTTTAAGTCTGTGTGTTAAGCCTCTACCAAGTCCTTTGTTACACTAATGAGTTCCTAGTAACTCTCCTTTCACAAAATCCGGTTGCACCACAAACCTGTGTGTCACGTCTCAACTAAAACAGGTTTTCACTTTTACATTATAAAAACAAATGAGTCAACATGCCACCAAGAAAACGTTGTTGTCAACCAGCACAGTTGCTTATAAAATTTATGAAAAACTTATTTCAATAATTATTACGGCCTGAACAGTAAGTCTGACTGACTAATATATGGGATAATATATATATATATATATATATATATATATATATTGCATATATACAGCTCTAAAAAAATGAAGAAACACTTCAGTTTCTGAATGAGTTTCTCTGATTTTGCTATTTATATATTTATGCTTGTTTTATTCTATAAACTACAGGCACCATTTCTCCCAAATTCCAAATAAAAATATAAAAATATTGTAAATTATAAATGTAATTTATATAATAAAGTTTTAAGGTTTAATGCATCTTGGCATCATGTTCTCCTCCACCAGTCTTACACACTGCTTTTGGATAACTTTATGCTGCTTTACTCCTGGTGTAAAAATTCAAGCAGTTCAGTTTGGTGGTTTGATGGTTTGTGATCATCCATCTTCCTCTTGATTATATTCCAGAGGTTTTTAATTTGGTAAAATCAAAGAAACTCATCATTTTTAAGTGCTCTCTAATTTTCTAACAGAGCTGTAGTTTATAGTTTTCACAAAACAACTGCATCGTTGCCAGGGTTAGTACGGTCATGAGAAACCTGGAAAAGTCATATGATTTAAAAATAGCAATTTCCAGGGGAAAAATCCAAGTTTTGTGAAAAAAATACCTGGAAAGGTTTGAAAAAGTCATGGAAATTTGGTCTTCAAATCTTTGATCTAACAAATGATTTAGCTCAGTATTAATTCAGTAATTTATCTCTACACAGTAGAGCTCTAATGATCTGACCCACATTTTTATTTTTAAAGATCTGATTTGTTCTAAACCTACTATAATCAATTTTAATTTTAGTTTTAGTTTTTGATTTTTGGTTTTAATGTCCATATCTGCTCTGATTTTTTTTTTTTTTTTATCGTATGGCCGTGAAAATTTGCCTTGAAGGCATGAAAACGTCATTAAAAAAATCTTGGAAATTCATTGGATTAAACTGTGTATGAACCCTGGTTGCTAAAAAACGAAGCAACTAGGCTTTAATGCAATTCCTACAGATCATCTACTCATCATTTAGAAAAAGCAGATTAAGGTTCTCAGAGTGTGGAGAACCTAGAATCTAAAACCCACCTGATTCATCGGCCTTAAAAGAGATTCACGAGGATTCCTCAGACCCATGTCCACTAGAGGATGTTCTTTAGATGCCCATCTTCTGCAGGAAGGACACTCTCCTCCCGGATATTTAGTCCTGCACGTCCTGCAGACACTGCAACCACAGGACAGCTTCTCTGGATCATTGAACGAGTAGCAGATAGAACACGGGAGGTTCTGGTGTAGAGGCAAGAAAGGCGATGCCATTGGTGCTTCCAGCTTCTTCCCAACGAAAACCTCCAATAAAACAAAACTGAAAGAATTAGAACGTCATACAGTATTAATATCATTCACTCAGATGCATTTACTCAACATGCATGACTCTAAATCATTAGATTACCTGTTAAACAGTCAGATACTGCTCTCTAAATCTCTGGAACTGTGTCCAGCAGCAGCGACCGAGCAGGAGCAACCTGTTCAGGGTGGCGTCTGGAAAAGAAATGAAGCCAAACGGCGTCAATCCAAAGATCAGGCTTTCATTTCAGCAGAACTCATTACCTGAACTCACCTACAGGCGTTAACGCTCTCCTGCTGACAGATCTCACCTTTCATTTCACACAAACCACTGATTTAATACAAGAACGGCTTCAGATCAGTGACGCTGTCACACAAACAAGTTCAGAGGAATTAAACCAATGATAGAAGAATCAGGTTCAGCAAAAGACTAACAGACTAAAGTCAATATATCTTAAAATAAACCATGCAATGAATCAACCAATCAAAGCCAAGTGATGGATTTAGGGTTTTTCTACGTAAGGGGTCATCAAGAGGTTATAAAAAAAAGAAAAGAAAATCTGCATATATATATATATATATATTTATATACAGCTCTGTAAAAAAAAAATAAGAGAGCACTTAAAAATTATGATTTTCTCTGATTTTACCAAACTATAAACCTCTGGAATATGATCAAGAGGAAGATGGATGATCACAAACCATCAAACCACCAAACTGAACTGCTTGAATTTTTACACCAGGAGTAAAGCAGCATAAAGTTATCCAAAAGCAGTGTGTAAGACTGGTGGAGGAGAACATGATGCCACGATGCATGAAAACTGTTGAGGTCTGAAAGCTCTGCTTTTTTAATTTTCTGCAAATAAAAGCTCTAAATGACTAAAATATTTTTATTTGGAATTTTGGAGAAATGTTTTTATATTATATTTAATGTTTTCTGTAGTTTATAGAATAAAACAACAATGTTCATTTTACTCAAATATAAACCTATAAATGGCAAAATTAGAAAAACTGACTTTAAACATTTTTCTGCTTCTGGAATCTCGCGTTTCTGTATTTATATAATCTGCAATTTTTATTATTTTAGATTTCATATTTTTGTGTTAAACCATTTGTCAAATATATGTTTTTAAATATATTCGGTTATTTCACCATTCTGTTCAGTAACATTAAAATTATTTTAGCTTGGATTTTGGCAGTCTTTGCTTTTGTATTTGTGTTTTTGTGGATTTCTATTGATTTGAGGATTTTGATGCTAAAGTCTTTTGCATGTATTTAGTATTTAGTTCGCAATTTTGATTGCAGATTATATATTTTTGTGTAAAACTTTTGTCACACAGTTAAATTAAATATGGTACATACATTTGTACTGTACACAGACAAAACACTCTTAAACACAAACATCATGTGATGAAATCCAGCATTTTATTTATTTTCACAAAAACTCTCAGTTTAAAACATCAAAATATCTAAACATCCCTCCCACATAAACTTTAATCACTCTGAATATTCCTATTTATATCGTTAGTGTTTGCAATTAAATCTAACTGTAATATAATCTTCACTACTGTACTCTCTCTCTCTCTCTCTCTCAGACTCCGGCTGCTGATGGAGAAGCAGCATGACCTACTGTACTCTCTCTCTCTCTCTCTCTCTCTCTCTCTCTCTCTCTCTCTCTCTCAGACTCCGGCTGCTGATGGAGAAGCAGCATGACCTACTGTACTCTCTCTCTCTCTCTCTCTCTCTCTCTCTCTCTCTCTCTCTCTCTCTCTCTCAGACTCCGGCTGCTGATGGAGAAGCAGCATGACCTACTGTACTCTCTCTCTCTCTCTCTCTCTCTCTCTCTCTCTCTCTCAGACTCCAGCTGCTGATGGAGAAGCAGCATGACCTACTGTACTCTCTCTCTCTCTCTCTCTCTCTCTCAGACTCCGGCTGCTGATGGAGAAGCAGCATGACCTACTGTACTCTCTCTCTCTCTCTCTCTCTCTCTCTCTCTCAGACTCCAGCTGCTGATGGAGAAGCAGCATGATCTACTGTACTCTCTCTCTCTCTCTCTCTCTCTCTCTCTCTCTCTCAGACTCCGGCTGCTGATGGAGAAGCAGCATGATCTACTGTACTCTCTCTCTCTCTCTCTCTCTCTCTCTCTCTCTCTCTCTCTCTGACTCTGGCTGCTGAGTTTTTTTAGATTCTGGCAGTGATTGAGATCTGGATAGGCTGTAATTTCAGTGGGTTTTTGCTGTTGTTGTAGAAGTACGGGTACATTTTCTTTTTGAATTTATGTTTGAAGGTGTATAAAGCTCTGTTATTCTCAGCGTTGGAGAACGTGATCTGACGTTTATCCCAATTAAACGTCACACAGATTCTCCTGATATTCGGAGATGTTGCGATTTTTTCTCCAGAATCACTCATTCCAGCTACGATTTCATTTTCCCGCCTCCATATAGTGTAGAACCCGTTCTCCGGGACGGCTTGACAACTTTCCTTCCTGCTGACGGACTCTTCAGCCACGCCTAGAATCCAGTTCTCACTTCCTCCAACATCCACCACCCAGCTGTGGGTTCCTGAGGAGAACCCTTCAGAACCCAGAACTCCTTTATAACCGCTCATCCTCTCTGGATTATCTGGAAGTTGATGTTCTTCAGTAGAAGTTGAGACACTAGTCAGGTTTGCTGAGATACTGAGGGAGGGGTTTGCTGTGTTCGGATCCAAAACCACCGGATCTGCAGAGAAAAAAACAACGATTGGAGGGTCATATTTATTTGATTGGACAAATATGGACCTACAATTTATTACACATACCTAAGCAACATTAACTATTAAGCACAGTTTACTAATAAATAAAAAAATATATAGTAGAAATGCACTCAAATATGCTTAAAATGTCAGTTTAAATATATTTAATTTTTTGGTTACAGTAAACCCAGCTAACGAAGAACGATATAAGAATGTATAGTAATTTAGCAACATTACAGGAATAAACATTATTAAAATGTTTCTCACATAATGTTTCCAGCTAAATGAGTAGTAACATTATGAAAATATTTTTTTAAAATATGGTAGGAACTCAAAGGACCCCTCTAGCCCAGGCAAGTCCCTCAACTTCACAAAGTTGTAAGAAGACGGACTATACCACCAACCACCAGCAGAGGGCGTGAATGCTGCAGTAGGAAAGCTGGTGGATCTGGCTCAAAAAACTCCAAGTCCCAGAATCCTCAGTGGTAATTAGCACTGACCAGGATCAGCTGTGACACACAGCATTAAACCCCCCCTCAAGCAACAGTTCTCTGTCGCACCTTTGTAGAGAAGTGACCGGTAACAGTGGGTTAAAAAAAAAAAAAATAATAATAATAAAAATCTCAACAAAATAAAAAGTAGTAACATTCCCAAAACTAAAAATTAAAACATTGATACGTTAAAACAAGTGATGTTGCTGAGGTATGACCAAAACGTAAAATTAAAACGTTTTAAGAACTTAAGAACATCTTATTTTTTTTTCCTTCATCGATTATTTATTGTCAATTTTTTTTCAAAATCACTCTCTACCAACATTTAATCTTCTTTTCTAACCTTAACAATTTTAATTTCTAGTATTTTGCCCTTGCTTTTATCTTTTTCTTTAATTGTTTTTCTTCCTCCTTATTTTTTTCTTTTTCTTTTGTGAGTTCCATATTTGTTCTATGTTTGTATGTCTCCACCCTTCCTCAATGAATAACCAATAAAAATAAAGTCTTAAATAGTCCTCCCAAGAGGGTGGGGTGGTGGCGTGCCAAAATTCTTGTTTTATAAAGAAATAAAAACATCTTAACAGATTCAACATTCTGAGAACATTAATTTTAACACTTAGAAAACCTTCTACTAACCAAAAATGTATAGCTGGGAAGATACATGATTCAACGTTCTAAGAATGTTAATTTTAACACTTTTATAATAAAAATAATATTAATTTTAACACTTACAAAACATTTTACTAACCAAAAATTGATAGCTGGTAAGGTAAATGATTTAGCGTTCTAATAATTTTGATTTTAACACATATAATAAAAATAATGTAAATTTTAACACTTAGAAAATATACTATTAACCAAAAATGTATAGCTGGGAAGATACATGATTCAATATTCTAAGAATGTTAATTGTAACACTTATAATAAAAATAATATTAATTTTAACACTTAGAAAACATTTTACTAACCAAAAATTGATAGCTGGGAAGATACATGATTCAACGTTCTAGGAATGTTAATTTTAACACTTATTATAATAAAAATAATGTTAATTTTAACACTTAGAAAACATTTTACAACACAAAAATTGATTGTTGAGAAGGTAAATGATTCAACATTCTAAGAATGTTAATTTTAACACTTATAATAAAAATAAAATTAATTTTAACACTAAGAAAATATACTATTAACCAAAAATTGATAGCTGGGAAGATACACGATTCAATATTCTAAGAATGTTAATTGTAACCCTTATTATAATAAAAAATAACGTTAATTTTAACTTAGAAAACATTTTACTAACCAAAAATTGAAAGCTGGGAAGATACATGATTCAACTTTCTAAGAATGTTAATTTTAACACTTTTATAATAAAAATAATATTAATTTTAACACTTACAAAACATTTTACAAACCAAAAATGAATAGCTGGGAAGGTAAATGATTCAGCATTCTAAGAATGTTAATTTTATAAAATTAGACAATATACTACTAACCAAAAATTAATATCTGGGAATATACATGATTCAACATTCTAATATTTTTGATTTGAACAAATATAATAAAAATAATGTTAATTTTAACACTTAGAAAATATACTACTAACCAAAATTGATAGCTAGGAAGATACAAGTGAAGCTCAACTGCATCTTTTTAAGCTTTTGCTAACACTGAGTCATTGTAGCTCAACATGCTTGCAGGAGAACACTAATCACTAGATCTATTACATGTAAAAGGGGTTCTGGAAGCTTATCTATAGACGACTGAAGATCTCAAGAGATCAAACTTCTGTTTTTCTAGTAATAAAATCATTTTACTGAACTGTTCATGATATTAGTGTGGTGTAAGAGCTGTATTGACTCACAGTATGGACAGTAGCTCTTCATTCTCTCCCACACTCTGTATCTCAGGTTCTGCAGATGTTTGGCCACATCTATTAAAGCTCCTGAATCAGGTTTTGGATCTGGCGCTGTGTACTGAGCTCTAAAGATCAGAACAGAAACAATTATATTCAGTTTTTAGCATTTTTTATCAAATCAGAATTAATCACTAATCAAATCTGTATGTGAGATTTGAGATGTACCTTTCAGCTGTTGTCTTGAAGTCCTGTAAATCAATATACATAAATATATAAATATATAGAACAATAAGTAAAATATTTATTATTTAATTCAAATCAATTCCATGTATCTAGTTAGATACTGTATATATTGTAGATTGAGATTATATTTTACCTTCAGAAAAGAGGCATCATCCTTCAGTTTATTCTCTGTTTCTTTAATTCTCATTCTTATCTCTTTTATCTGTTTATCCAGCTCATCGAGGCTCCTCTTCATCCTCTGGCTCTTCTCCTCTTCTTCGTCTCTCAGAGCGGAGATTCGGACCTCCTCCTCTGTTCTGAGGAACTGGTGGAGCTTCTCAAACTCCTCCTTTATCTGTTCCTCTGTCTGCAGGTACTGGGACTGAGAGTAGAAGATAAATAAATATATAAATAAATACAGAAATGCAAAAAATATATAATGTGGTAGGAACCCAAAGGACCCCTCTAGCCCAGGAAAGTCTATTAACTTGACGCTGCTGTAAAAAGAAGTCTTATACTGCCAACCACCAGCAGAGGGCATGGTTGCTGTAGTAGAAAAGCTGGTGGATGTGGCCCAAAAAACTCCATGTCCCATAATCCCCAGCGGTTATCAGCACTGACCAGAATCAGCTGTGAGACACAGCATTAAAACCCCCCTCAAGCAACAGTTCTCTGTCGCACCTTTGTAGAGAAGTGACCGGTAACAATGCGTAACAAGAAAAGAGGAACAAAAAGAAAGAAAGAAGAAGAAAAGATCTAAAAAGAAAGCCACATAGAAGAAAAGAAAATATAAAAAAGAGAAAGATCTCAAAAGAAAGCAACATAAAAGAAAAAAAATATTTCAATAAAAGGAAAATGTTGCTTTTTGATATTGTTTGTTAGACCCCAAGTTTGGGAGTTCAAATCCCACCTTGGGCACCACCTAAACACAGTGCAAAAATAACAATATATATATATATATATATATATATATATATATATATATATATATATATATATATATATATATATATATAGTGGAGTACAGAGTTAGATTTATATATATATATATATATATATATATATAAATCTAACTCTGTACTCCACTGTAACAGTAGCATTGATTCCAGCAGTGGATGAAATATATTTAACCCTTTCAGACCTGAATTATGTGCCAGTGATGGAAAAATATATAAATAATAATTAAGCTATTTTCTGTCTGTAATGCACACAAAGGAAGACTCCAATATTCTAATATAAAATCTACAGTATATAGCATTAAATACAATGAACTAAAATAAGTAACTGTTTTTTTTTTTTTTTTAATAAATTGGGATTGGAAACCTGTGCTTAATATTTTGTATTTGGTACCACTTTAAAATAAGACTACCTTTATAAAGGGTTTATAAATGGTTTACAATTAGTTTATTAATGGTTACTAATTAGGTTGTAAATGCCTTATAAATCATTAATAATCAGTTATAACACATACGTAGAAAGGGCAACAATATAGATGGCTGTGGGTTCACTATTTGGCAAACAACAGGTCATTGTTGCCCTTTCTATATATGTGTTATAACTGATTATTAATGATTTTAAGGCATTTACAACCTAATTAGTAACCATTAATAAACTAATTGTAAACCATTAATAAACCCTTTATAAAGGTAGTCTTATTTTAAAGTGGTACCTTGTATTTTAGATTTGATATTAACCTTTTTGTTCACAATCCATCTCTAAACACTAAAATAAACATATAAAAAACTAAAAGTGTGATTAAAAAGTCACATACAATTAGTAAAAAATACTTGCAAAATTTTAGCTTGCGTCTTTGGCTCTCTAGTGCTGTTTTTTTTCTTTTCCAGGGCAGTGGGCGGGGCAAAGCTATTGCTTCATTGGCTTATAAACTTTTTAGCCATGAGCACTGTTGCTGGCCAGTATTCAACCTCACCTCACACAAGATAACACCTCACAACGTACACAATTGTGGTCATTCCCAGTCTATATATTTGCACAGTGATTGTAAATCTGGTTTTACTTTAAAACTTCAATTACCCACCTTAATATGGGCAGCCACCTCATCGTTAATTTCTCGAACATTTTTGAACATTTGAAGCTTCTTCTCCAAAGCGGTTAGATGGGTCTGAAGTGTTTCCTAAGAAAGAAAAACAACATTTTTATTTTTAATAAATAAAAAATAGAAAAAAATGGGTAGATACTGGAATTTATGTAACAGATAGAGACAGCTTAGATCCCAGAAGGACTACAAGACGCATGCTAAGCTGCTAATTTTCTCAAAAATCCCTGGAGGAAACGAATGCGAACACGACCCAGATAGGGACTTGAACCCAAGACCCCAGTGCTGGGAGGTGAATGTGCCCCAAAGTTCAGGAGTTTAATACCCAGCCCTAATGAATAAAAGTAAATTAAAGTATATTAATCATTATTATGCTATAGTGCACTAAAGTGTTCTTGTAGCCACATTATTATTTATCAGTATATTTAAAGAGTGATAAAAGGGAACTACTTTAAATATACTTAAGTAACATTTAATCATTTAAACTACTTAATGTATGTAACCTCATATTTTAAATATGCTTACAATAAAATTATAATACATTTAATATTATAGAGTATCACTATTTATAATACACCAGGTATATTACTAAGAAGTGTACTAAGAATTGATGCTAAATATATGTGATATATTTACTGTACATTAGAGTACAAACATGCTTCTTGTTCCTGTCTTTTGTAAGAAGCACACTTCTAGTATACTTTGCTGGGTATAAAAATATATTTTAATATACTGAACTACAATTTTAAGCATGTTACTTAAATTTGACATTTAAATGTTTTATTTAACACTGTATCCTATAATTTACTTATATTTACATTTTCCTAATTATAATTACAGAGCACTGAAATACATTTCAAATGTTATAACCAGTAAAACGTAAATGTATTTTTTAAAACATTTTATCAATGTTAAAATGAATTAAAAATTAATTCACTTTCTAAAACGTTACATGATACATTGTACTTTAAGTGAACTACTGTAACAGTTGTTTTTAACACACTTGGTTAAAAATGTACAAATATATATATTTGGAAATAAGTACTTTAGAAGTATATTGAATTACGTTAACTTAAAAGTGTACTTTATAGTAGTTTATTTACTTAAAATACATTATATTGTATTTTTTAATACAAAGTTTACTTTCAAACATTTGATGAAAGCATAATATTAATGTACTTTTATATTTTATATATTTTAAGTAAGTACATAAATCTGTTTATGTATATTTACAGCATACTTAGACATTTCTCAATATGTTTTAAGTATAATTAAGTATATATTTTTCACAGGGGAGGACTTCACGCATATGCAATTTACAATATTACAATCAAATGCCCCTTTAGCAAGCCACTCAGAGATGCTCTTTCTCACCTGAGTACTGATTTTCCACACTTGTTATTTTTCACACTTTCCACACTTGATGAATATATTTTAATGTCCTACCTTTCGAGAGTCTGCAGCTTTACCGATGGAGCAGAAACTGTGATTCTGATGATCTTCAGCGATGCATTTCCCACAAACCAGCTTCTCGTCGTCCACACAGAACAGATTAAGGTTCTCAGAGTGTAGAGAACACAGAGCACCCTGTGATCTAGAACCTTCCTCTTTCTTCTTCTGCTGTAGATAAGATTCACAGGTGTTCCTCAGAGCCAGATCAGGTGCAGGTTCTTCTTTTGATGAGCGTCTTCTACATACTGGACATTCTCTACCTGGACTCTGAGTCCAGCACTTCTTTATACAGGTCTTACAGAAGCTGTGACCGCAGGACAGAACCACCGGGTCGTTAAAAACATCGTAACAGACGGGACATGAGAGGTCCTCGCGTAGCGATTGGCGAGACGCCGCCATGGAACGTGTTGCTGGTGGTTCAACCCAACGGAAATCCAACGAAATCTCAATAAAAAAAAATAATCTGTGCAAAAACAGAACATCTTATTAATATTATTTCCTATTTACCAATGAAAATGATATAAAATCACAGTTAAAATGTTAAATTACCTGTTAAACGATTGTAAATCTTGCACGGTGATATCTGCACAGGTATCACACTACAGCACAGTATCATGCGGAAGAAACCTTTGATCAAAGAGCATCGAAATAAAACAATAACCCAAACTAAACATTAACTAGTGACCTGGATTATCTTCTGATCACACCGTGTATTAAACACACAGCACAGCAGACAGAGGAGGCAAATTAACTACAAGTGCATATATATATATATATATATATATATATATATATATATATATATATATATATATATATATATGTACGCACTAAAAAAGCTTGTCTGGTCCCTGTACTATAGCCATTGTGTCGCCACTAATGGCACTAATCACCATGGCACCCCACCCCATACCTGTCAACCACCACCAAAGCCACCAGAGTACATAGAAGAATCAGCCAGCAGACTTCATCTGAGAGAGGGATCTTTAACTACACTGAACAAAAATGATGAGTAAAATGTACTTTTTTTGCAACTTTCTGCATTTGCTTTTTTTAGTACATTTAATTTCAGATAAATTTAAGTAACTTCAACTCAATTTCAAGACTTAAATAAAGTTACACAGAGTAAATAAGTGAACTGAGCTTCAGTCACTCCTTTCTTTTAGTAAACTTTACTTTATTTATTTTTACTGAATCAATCCTTTCTTTTAGTAAACTTTACTTCATTTATTTTTACTGAATCAATCCTTTCTTTTAGTAAACTTTACTTCATTTATTTTTACTGAATCAATCCTTTCTTTTAGTAAACTTTACTTCATTTATTTTTACTGAATCAATCCTTTCTTTTAGTAAACTTTACTTCATTTATTTTTTACTGAATCAATCCTTTCTTTTAGTAAACTTTACTTCATTTATTTTTACTGAATCAATCCTTTCTTTTAGTAAACTTTACTTCATTTATTTTTACTGAATCAATCCTTTCTTTTAGTAAACTTTACTTCATTTATTTTTACTGAATCAATCCTTTCTTTTAGTAACTTTACTTTTTACTGAATCAATCTTTTCTTTTAGTAAACTTTACTTCATTTATTTTACTGAATCAATCCTTTCTTTTAGTAACTTTACTTTTTACTGAATCAATCTTTTCTTTTAGTAAACTTTACTTCATTTATTTTTACTGAATCAATCCTTTCTTTTAGTAACTTTACTTTTTACTGAATCAATCTTTTCTTTTAGTAAACTTTACTCAATTTATTTTTACTGAATCAATCCTTTCTTTTAGTAAACTTTACTTCATTTATTTTTACTGAATCAATCCTTTCTTTTAGTAAACTTTACTTAATTTATTTTTTTTATAAAAGTATGATACATATATATATACATATATTATAATTTCTGACATTTATATATATTTTTAGTTAAAACACACATTCAAATATTTACATAATCTCAAAGATTTATTTTGTAAACAGACCAAGTCTCACTGTCTCAACACATGAATGGCATGTAATACATTCTTTTTAGTATATTAAAATATGTGTGTTTTAACTTAAAATATTACAGATTAGCTTTATTAGAGTTTGGTCTGTAGCATGCATACTAATAGTGGGCTGTTCTCATGTAGAAAAATAAATAAATAAATAAATAAATAAATAAACAATTTAACCTTAACTTATTTAAAAAGTTGATGTGAGGTTCATGTTTATAAAGAATGTGAATATCAGGACAAAGTTGGTTAAATTCATTTATTAACAAAGGGCAGAGAAAAAAAAACAGAATAAAGTTAAAACAAAGGAAAACAGGCTACAGTTCAATAACATGAAAAAGTCAATTAACTCCTTCAGAGAGCTTCATCTGTTGTGTTGTTCTTTGCAGTGTCTGTTACTAGACAGAAATCTGTTTAGGTTTTCTGATCATGCCCATTCCCCAGTCCTATTTCCACACCCTGGGTTGCCAAGTATGGAAGAATCAGCATCCTTTTAAAATGCTACATGAGTGAAGATAAGGAAAACACTGGTGGCTGATGGAGGCAGCTTAGATCCCAGAAGGACTACAAGACAGCAGCAAATTACAGAGCTTACTTTAGCTATGCAATGTATCACAACCACTAGCTAGCATGGATGGGCATTTTAAACGATTTTCAAAAATCTTAAGGACTGCTGCTTTAAAGTAGAATAGACTTATTTGTCCCATCTTTAGCTTAAATACATATAGTGGGCAGTTCTCCTGTAAAAAGCTTGATTATTTTTATTTCAAAGAAAAAATGAAAAAAGTTCATGTTTATAAAGAATGTGAACATCAGAACAAAGTTGGTTACATTCAATTTTTAGCAAAAGCACAGAAAAAAGAACACATTTAAAACAAATGGAAACAGGCTACAGTTCAATAATATCAAAAAAACAATTAACCTGTTTCAATCTCTGCACGGATATCGCAGTGTCTCTCTGACATATCCACATGGATGAAGGAGCATCACCTTCAATTAAATCTCTCAAAGACTGAACTTCTGGTTATACCAGCAAAACCTTCTATTCAACACAAATTCTCTATAAGTATCGACTCTCTCTCTCTCTCACCGACAAAGGTTGCTAGGAACCTGGGTGTTATGGTTGATGACCAACTCTCCTTCACGCACCATGTGGCCTCAGTTGCTCGATCCTGCCGCTTTGCGCTTTACAACATCTGAAAAATTAGACCGTTTCTGACGCAACAGGCCACCCAACTCCTGGTGCAAGCGGTCGTCATCTCACGCCTCGACTACTGCAATGCCCTGCTAACTGGCCTCCCGGCCTGCGTAGGAAAACCACTCCAGATGATCCAGAATGCAGCAGCACGTCTGGTCTTCAACCAGCCAAAACCAACGGGCACATGTCACCCCGCTGCTCATTGAGCTCCACTGGCTACCAGTTGATGCTCGCATCAAATTCAAAGCTCTTACAATCGCCTACAAGGTGATGACAGAACAGCTCCTTCCTACCTGCACTCGCTCCTGAAGGCTTACGCTACCTCCCGGCCGCTGCGCTCCTCCAATGAACGTCGCCTCGCTTTACCAAACAAACATTCACACAAAACAATACAGACTGTTCTCATACAGAGTTCCCCAATGGTGGAACAAACTACCTTCTACTACCAGATCAGGAGAATCTCTCGCTATCTTTAATAAACTCCTGAAGACTGAGCTCTTCAAAGAGCACTTACTCTCCTAACACCTCTAACTAACTACCTTCTACTACCAGATCAGGAGAATCTCTCGCTATCTTTAATAAACTCCTGAAGACAGAGCTCTTCAAAGAGCACTTACTCTCCTAACACCTCTAACTAACTACCTTCTACTACCAGATCAGGAGAATCTCTCACTATCTTTAATAAACTCCTGAAGACAGAGCTCTTCAAACAGCTCTTACTCTCCTAACACCTCTAACTAACTACCTTCTACTACCAGATCAGGAGAATCTCTCACTATCTTTAATAAACTCCTGAAGACAGAGCTCTTCAAAGAACACTTACTCTCCTAACACCTCTAACTACCTTCTACTACCAGATCAGGAGAATCTCTCACTATCTTTAAGAAACTCCTGAAGACAGAGCTCTTCAAAGAGCACTTACTCTCCTAACACCTCTAACTAACTACCTTCTACTACCAGATCAGGAGAATCTCTCAGTATCTTTAATAAACTCCTGAAGACAGAGCTCTTCAAAGAGCACTTACTCTCCTAACACCTCTAACTAACTACCTTCCACTACCAGATCAGGAGAATCTCTCACTATCTTTAATAAACTCCTGAAGACTGAGCTCTTCAAAGAGCTCTTACTCTCCTAACACCTCTAACTAACTACCTTCTACTACCAGATCAGGAGAATCTCTCACTATCTTTAATAAACTCCTGAAGACAGAGCTCTTCAAAGAGCACTTACTCTCCTAACACCTCTAACTAACTACCTTCTACTACCAGATCAGGAGAATCTCTCGCTATCTTTAATAAACTCCTGAAGACAGAGCTCTTCAAAGAGCACTTACTCTCCTAACACCTCTAACTAACTACCTTCTACTACCAGATCAGGAGAATCTCTCACTATCTTTAATAAACTCCTGAAAACAGAGCTCTTCAAAGAGCACTTACTCTCCTAACACCTCTAACTAACTACCTTCTACTACCAGATCAGGAGAATCTCTCGCTATCTTTAATAAACTCCTGAAGACAGAGCTCTTCAAAGAGCTCCTACTCTCCTAACACCTCTAACTAACTACCTTCTACTACCAGATCAGGAGAATCTCTCACTATCTTTAATAAACTCCTGAAGACAGAGCTCTTCAAAGAGCTCTTACTCTCCTAACACCTCTAACTAACTACCTTCTACTACCAGATCAGGAGAATCTCTCACTATCTTTAAGAAACTCCTGAAGACAGAGCTCTTCAAAGAGCACTTACTCTCCTAACACCTCTAACTAACTACCTTCTACTACCAGATCAGGAGAATCTCTCGCTATCTTTAATAAACTCCTGAAAACAGAGCTCTTCAAAGAGCTCCTACTCTCCTAACACCTCTAACTAACTACCTTCTACTACCAGATCAGGAGAATCTCTCACTATCTTTAATAAACTCCTGAAGACAGAGCTCTTCAAAGAGCTCTTACTCTCCTAACACCTCTAACTAACTACCTTCTACTACCAGATCAGGAGAATCTCTCACTATCTTTAATAAACTCCTGAAGACAGAGCTCTTCAAAGAGCACTTACTCTCCTAACACCTCTAACTAACTACCTTCTACTACCAGATCAGGAGCGTCTCTCACTATCTTTAATAAACTCCTGAAGACAGAGCTCTTCAAAGAGCTCCTACTCTCCTAACACCTCTAACTAACTACCTTCTACTACCAGATCAGGAGAATCTCTCACTATCTTTAATAAACTCCTGAAGACAGAGCTCTTCAAAGAGCACTTACTCTCCTAACACCTCTAACTAACTACCTTCTACTACCAGATCAGGAGCGTCTCTCACTATCTTTAATAAACTCCTGAAGACAGAGCTCTTCAAAGAGCTCCTACTCTCCTAACACCTCTAACTAACTACCTTCTACTACCAGATCAGGAGCGTCTCTCACTATCTTTAATAAACTCCTGAAGACAGAGCTCTTCAAAGAGCTCCTACTCTCCTAACACCTCTAACTAACTACCTTCTACTACCAGATCAGGAGAATCTCTCACTATCTTTAATAAACTCCTGAAGACAGAGCTCTTCAAAGAGCTCTTACTCTCCTAACACCTCTAACTAACTACCTTCTACTACCAGATCAGGAGAATCTCTCACTATCTTTAAGAAACTCCTGAAGACAGAGCTCTTCAAAGAGCACTTACTCTCCTAACACCTCTAACTAACTACCTTCTACTACCAGATCAGGAGAATCTCTCGCTATCTTTAATAAACTCCTGAAAACAGAGCTCTTCAAAGAGCTCCTACTCTCCTAACACCTCTAACTAACTACCTTCTACTACCAGATCAGGAGAATCTCTCACTATCTTTAATAAACTCCTGAAGACAGAGCTCTTCAAAGAGCTCTTACTCTCCTAACACCTCTAACTAACTACCTTCTACTACCAGATCAGGAGAATCTCTCACTATCTTTAATAAACTCCTGAAGACAGAGCTCTTCAAAGAGCCCTTACTCTCCTAACACCTCTAACACACTACCTTCTACTACCAGATCAGGAGAATCTCTCACTATCTTTAAGAAACTCCTGAAGACTGAGCTCTTCAAAGAGCTCTTACTCTCCTAACACCTCTAACTAACTACCTTCTACTACCAGATCAGGAGAATCTCTCACTATCTTTAATAAACTCCTGAAGACAGAGCTCTTCAAAGAGCACTTACTCTCCTAACACCTCTAACACACTAACTACTTCTAACCTCATTTCCTTCTTCCTCTCCTTCACCCCTCTATCCTATTATTCCCCTTTGACCTCCTTTTATCCCTATCCAAAGATGTTTTTACCTTTAAACTTATTTTACATTGTACTTGACTATTGTAAGTCGCTTTGGACAAAAGCGTCTGCCAAATGTAATGTAATGTAATGTAATGTAATGTAATGATTTGCAGCTCATAATCAGAATCATAACAGATAAAAAGATAAAGTAAAACATTGTACTATGGTAATTAAATTTTTATTGAATGTTTGCTTTTATGTATTTTGCTTTCTATTTTTTTAAAGACGCTCTTCCACAGTTATTTGTTATTTTACAACATAAAATGGTTTAATTATATTGATTTTAATAAGACTGTATCTACTGTACCTAACGTAAAGATGATTGTTACACACTATAATCAAATCAATCAATTTCTCAATAACTATCTGATCAAACTCTCTTTGACTATTACTATTTTACCATGATACCTACTGTAAAGATTTAAACACTAAAACAAAAACATTTTTCAAACAAAAATATCACTTATTATCTTATTAAACTCCTTTAGACATAAAAATCTAAACAATATCATTGTATTATATTTAATTACTGTATTACAATTAATTGTTAAGATTAATTATAAACACTAAAATCTATAGAATCACAATTTATTATCATTAGTTATCATATTAAAACCCCACTTAATTAATTTTAACCAGATTTTACCCATTATAATAAAGATACGTTTTAAACACTAAAATCAAGTGAATCTCAATTAAACATTTATCTTTTCAAATGTACTTAGATTATTTATTAATAAATCGAAATTAGTTTGACATTATTTTTAATGATTTTAAAACCCCGATCCTATTATAAATGTGATTTTTAGGTATATAGCTCAATATACCAATAAAATTAATTGCATTTGTAAAGGATTCAGCATATCTTCATTTACTTTGAGTGGCATTTGATATTTGCATTTTTGTACGTTTATGTAAATGTATCTGCATATTATATCAGACATGCATGCATTCTAACAACTGGTAACTTTTGTCTAATCCTTACATTTTAATCCTTTAGTATATGTTCGCTGTTTTTTAGGCTACGTTCACATTATAAACCACTTTGCTCAAATTAGATTTTTTGCTCAGATCAGATTCATATCATATTGATGGTTCACATTCACTGTAAATGTAAGTGATCTGTATCTGTGTGTAATGTGAACACAGAATCTGTTCCTGAAACACCGTCTCACATGCTGCACATTGATACCTGTATAAACGCCTCCTTCTTCACCATCAACAAAAACCCTCATATTAGAGAGAGGAGAGACTCGTAGCTTTATAAAGGGAAATGGATGAGTTTGTTAGCAGCTCATATGTGGAGCATCTTTTGCTGGAGTGGAGAAACAGGAAACAGATGCTCTGAAGTTCATGCTCAGGTCCAGGAGGTGAAAAAAGGACAGGCGGTTTGCTTTTGCTGTTTTTTTGCAGCTATAGCTGCACAGATGCAGCAAGAGATGTGTTGGGGGTACGAGAGAGAGAAGCATGTAGCATTAATGCTAATGCTAATGCGTAAAAGCAAAAATGTATGAATTCAGATTTAAATGTTTACATTCATGTTGCATGTCCATGGATCAGATATACGTATTTGGTTTAGGACCACATATGAAAGTGAGTCGAATCTGATTTGAACAAAAAAATAAAAAATAAAAATAAAAAAAGTATTTGGCACGTTCACACAGCCATAAAAAATCTGATTTGAGCCATATTGAGCTAAAAATCAGATTTGAGTCACTTCAGCCTGGTAATGTGAACGTAGCTTTAGATTTTAGCTCTATTTGATACCTGGAGAGGCAGGATTTTCAATGGTTTTTTGCTGGTATTGTAGAAGTACGGGTACATTTTCTTTTTAAATGTGCATTTAAAAGTGTGTAAAGCTTTGTTGGTATCATAATTTGAGAAAATCACCCGTCCTTTCCCCCAGTCTAATGTTACACAAAACCTCTTGGCAGTCAGTGGTATGATAATCTTTCCCATTCCAGCAAAAATGTTATTGTCCTTCCTCCATATACAGTAGAACCCGTTCTCTGGGACTGCTCCAATTTCTTCTTTCCTGTTGACGGACTCTTCAGCTACTCCTACAACCCAGTCCTCACTGTCTCCAACCTCCACCACCCAGCTGTGGGTTCCTGAGGAGAACCCTTCAGAACCCAGAACTCCTTTATAAACACTGAACCTCCCTGGATTATCTGGAATTTGAAGGTTTTCAGTAGAGGTTGAGACACTGCTCAGATCTGCTGAGATACTGAGGGAGGAGTTTGCAGTGTTCGGATCCAAAACCACCGGATCTGCATATTAAAATAACAGTTGAAGAGGCATGTTTGTGCATGAAAAACCCACAATAGTCACTGAAATAACCTGAAACTGATAAATAAATAAATAAAAAAATCTGACAATTAATTGACAAAAATCAGACACTGCTTTTGAATTATGGTTCAACAGAATAATTAAAAAATTAACTATAGAAACAAAAGTCCTGGACAAAAAGTTATTTTATCCCAGAAAAGACATATTAAATCCAGACTGAAAACATTCATGCTTGAGTTTAAAACACCGCAGCTCCGCACACTTTTATTCTGTAACGGCACTTTTATTCTAATTCATTTAGTGACTTTTCCTCCTGTTAAAGATATTGTTTTAATCATGTTTGAATCATGATTCATTCATGCTTTATTCTTATTTTCTTACTTGTTTTTCTCTTTGCATTTTCTAATTTGTGAAGCACTTTGAACGACCGACGTTTATAAAAGGTGCTATATAAATAAACTGGCTTTGGCTACAGGACTGTAGCTAACCCATCCAGACATGACTGCAATACTCACAGATAGGAAAAAAGTTCTTCATCATCTCCCCCACTCTGTAGCTCAGGTTCCCCAAATGTTTGGCCACATCAATCAGAGCTCCTGAATTAGGTTGAGGGACGGGGAAGGTGTACTGAGATCTGAAGACACATATATACAGTATATTTACATCACTTTTAATCTTCAACACTTTTAATACATAAAAGAAACATTTAATACAAATATTTACATAACATGATTAGAATAAAGAATATAGAAAATGTCTTACCTTGTCCTTGTGATCTTAAAGTCCTATAAATCAAATGATCACATACTAGTTACATGGTCTGTGTAACTTGACACTGAGAATAGATATGTCACAATATACCTTACCTGCATTAACAAGGCATCATTATTCAGCTTATTCTGTGTTTCTGTGATTCTAATACTGATGTCCTTTATCTGATTGTCCAGTTTATCAATTGCCATCTTAATGTTCTGGCTCATCTCCTCTTCTTCCTGCCTCAGATCAAAGAGTCTGACCTTCTCCTCTGTTTTCAGGAACTGGTGGAGCTTCTTAAACTCCTCCTGTATCTGTTTCTCTGTCTGCTGGAACTGAGACTGAAAAGAGTGCAGCAAGCAGATATTGTATATTTTATATTTTATATACAATGGTGCTTAAACGTGTGTTTAAACTGTTTAGGACCTTCTATATTTATGCATAAATTTGTCGATGGGATGACAATCGGATATGACTTACTCTCCCCAGGTTTGGTCCACCAATAAGGAATAAAAATCACTCCAAGAGCAAGGCACAAAGGACCCCAGGGTAACTTCTAAGCAACTGAAGGCCTCTCTCACACTGGCTAATGTTAATATTCATGAGTTCATGAGTTCACCATCAGGAGAACACTGAACTACAATGGTGTACATGGCTGAGTTGTAAAGAGAAAGTGCTCGTCTACAGTTTGCTAAATATCGGACGGATAAGAAGTATTTTTTTTTGGTGTAAATTAGAAGCATGTTGTGATAAGGTTTTACGACAAATCTACGCAGAAACATAATACATTCTAAAGGGTCCTCAGCTGGTTTTACACAAAAATTTCAATAACTCACCTTAATATGCGCTGCTGCCTTATCTCTGATATTTTTAGCGTTTTTGAACATTTTAAGTTTCTCCACCAGACTTCTCAGATTGGCCTGAATTGTTTCCTAATAAAATGACAAGTGTTGTTTAAGTTTGGTAAAGAAAAAAATCAAAAGAACAGTGCATCAGGACAGAACTAGAAATGTTTTGCAGGGAGAAAAGATGATAATCACACAAACAAGAACTGAAAGAGTATTTTAGACCTGAATGATAAACGGTTGAGTTCATTTTGAGACTCCCATCTTTGGTAAATCCATTTGAATATTTAGGCAAATCTGAGCAAAATGTGTGGAAATCATTCCTGTTACTGAAACTCATTCCTGTTACTGGAACTCACTCCTGTTACTGAAACTCATTCCTGTTACTGGAACTCACTCCTGTTACTGAAACTCACTCCTGTTACTGGAACTCACTCCTGTTACTGGCACGAGGAGACAACTAAAATGTGTGTTTTAACTTAAATATTATGGATTTATTCAGTACTTTTAATTCATGTTTTTAATTACATATCTTACTTTAGCAATTAGTAATAATAATAATAAGACACTATGCTTAGTAATAAAACAAAGTGTGCACATTTGTACATGTCATTTCCCCTGTTACTGGAACTCACTCCTGTTACTGGAACTCACTCCTGTCACTGGAACTTATTCCTGTTACTGGAACTTATTCCTGTTACTGGAACTTATTCCTGTTACTGGAACTTATTCCTGATACTGGAACTCACTCCTGTTACTGGAACTCACTCCTGTTACTGAAATTCACTCTTGTTACTGAAATTCACTCCTGTTACTGGAACTTATTCCTGATACTGGAACTCACTCCTGTTACTGGAACTCACTCCTGTTACTGAAATTCACTCTTGTTACTGAAATTCACTCCTGTTACTGGCACTCCTTCCTGTTACTGGAACTCACTCCTGTTACTGGCACAGGGAGACAACTAAAATGTGTGTTTTAACTTAAATATAATGCATTTATTCAGTACTTTTAATTAATTTTTTTAATTACATATCTTACTTTAGCAATTAGGTCAATGTACAAGACACTATGCTTAGTAATAAAACAAAGTGTGCACATTTGTACATGTCATTTCCCCTGTTACTGGAACTCACTCCTGTTAATGGAACTCACTCCTGTTACTGGAACTTATCCCTGTTACTGGAACTCACTCCTGTTACTGGAACTCATCCCTGTTACTGGAACTCACTCCTGTTACTGGAACTCACTCCTGTTACTGGAACTCACTCCTGTCACTGGAACTCACTCCTGTTACTGGAACTTATTCCTGTTACTGAAAATTATTCCTGTTACCGGAATGAATTCCTTTTACTGGAACTCACTCCTGTTACTGGCATTCACTCCTGTTTCTGGCACTCACTCCTGTTACTGGAACTCACTCCTGTTACTGGCATTCACTCCTGTTTCTGGCACTCACTCCTGTTACTGGAACTCACTCCTGTTACTGAAACTTACTCCTGTTACAGAAAATTATTCCTGTTACTGGAACTCACTCCTGTTACTGGAACTCACTCCTGTTACTGGAACTCACTCCTGTTACTGGAACTCACTCCTGTTGCTGAAAATTATTCCTGTTACCGGAAATAATTCCTTTTACTGGAACTCACTCCTGTTACTGGCATTCACTCCTGTTACTAGAACTCACTCCTGTTACTGGCACTAGCACTGAGATACAACTAAAAATGTGTTTTAACTGAAATATTATGGATTTATTCAGATTTATTTCAGTGTGCTAAGTACTTTTTATTAATGTTTTTAATTACATATCTTACTTTAACAATTAGGTCAATGTAAAAGACACTATGCTTAATAATAAAATGAAGTGTGCACATTTATGCATGTAATTTCCTTGGGACAGAAATGGCCCTAATAACTTGTTTGGTCCATCAATTCATGAAAAGTGTCCATTCATTCTGTTCATTCAGAATGTTACTCAGAATCAAGCTGTTCATAGAAACTATTTGGGACACCATAGCAACTGCCTAGTGATCACATGGCCACACAATCAACTGCCTGAAATAATGTTAATTAGTAATCAACTTGCCATACTGTAGCACCCACCTTTGCCCACACTGGAACCTATAGGGTACCATCGCAATGACTTAGCAACATCACACCAACCTTCTTGGGTACCATATCAACCACTTGCTCCACTGCAACTTTATAGAAACCAATACAACTCTAACATTTGTGTCCACGGCATTTAAGATGTAAGTAGCAACTCATTCTGTCTCAGAAGAATGAGTGAAAACTCAATATTGACATGGATTGACATGGGATACTTTATATACCATTGTTTCATTTCTTTGTCCTACCTTGTGTGGTTTAGCAGCTTTGTTGATAGAGCAGAAACTGTGGTTCTGATGATATTGGGTTACGCATTTCCCACAGACCAGCTTCTCATCGTCCACACAGAACATACTGAGCTTCTCAGAGTGAAGAAAACACAGAACATCCTGTGATCTAGAACCTTCCTCTTTCTTCTGCTGTAGATAAGATTCACAGGCTTTTCTCAGAGCTAGATCAGGGGGAGGATCTTCTCTAGATGAGCATCTTCTGCAGATGGGGCATTCTCTTTCTGAACTTAATGTCCAACTCCTCTGTAGACACGTCCTGCAGAAACTGTGACCACAGGACGGAACCACTGGGTCGTTATAAACCTCGTAACAAATGGGACACGAGAGGTCCTGGTGTAGCGGTGAGAGAGAGAACGCCATTGATTCTCCAAGCTTCTGTCCAATTAAAAAAAACACAGAACTGAAACTGAAAGAAGCAGAAATGCATACAGTATTAACGTTCATTATTAAAATTACTGCGAAATGCGAAAATCCAGAATCCAAATGTAAAGATGTAGAGAATATTAAAACATTAATTTACCTGTAAACTGTCTGTCTGTCAGAAACGACTGAACAAATAAACAGGTTTAGGGAAGTGTCGTGCAGTCGCAGTAGTCTTTCAAAAACCAGAACCGAAAGTCCTGATCTTGCCAATCAACATTAACATGTGACTATGAAAATGTTCATATACAGCAGTCAGCGTTTTACTGTGAACTTTCATTTACAAACTCTGACCTGATTAACTGAAACAAAAAGCTGAGCTTGGGAGGGGAAAACACATAATGTGTTTATAAAAACATATTACTATTTTTATTTCACATTTTCCATGATATACCCACCACCTTAAATGTATTGTATTACGATTTAATATGATAGACCACATACATAAACATCTGAAAAGTGTGACATACATAAGTATTCATCCCCCATATCACTGCTTAGTTGAGCCATCTTTCACTGCAATTACAGCTGCAGGTCTTTTGGTTTTGGGGGTTTGTCTCTACCAGCTTTGATCATCTAGAATTTTTTAGAGAGATTTTTCCTCCATTCTTTTTTATAAAACAGCTGAAGATCAGTCAGGTTGGATGGAGAGTGTTGGTCTGTGAACAGCAGTTTTCATGTCTCTCCACAGAAGATCAATGGGATTTAAGACTGGATCATTCTAACACATATAGAATATTCTCTGATCTAAGTCATTATAGCTCCACTGTAGCTCTGGCTGTATTATGTTGAGGGTCATCGTCTTGTCGGAAGGCCTCAAGTCTTTTTCAGATTACAACAGCTTTTATTCTTCCAGGATTGTTCTGTATTTATTTTTCTCCATCCATCTTCCATCCATCAACTCTGACCAGCTTTCTAAATCTGTACCTGCTAAAGAAAAAAGCTTATCCCCACAGCATGATGCTGCCACCACCATGCTTCACAGTGGGGATGGTGTGTTCAGGGTGGTCTCATCTGACCACAACAGCTTCTTCCACATGCTGTACAAACAGCCCTTTTTTAATCTTTCTTTCAACAATGGTTTTCTTCTAGTCACTCTTCCATTAAGGCCAGATTTTTGGAGAGCCTGACTTATAGTTATCCTGTGGACAGATTCTCCTGATCTACCTGAACTGTGGATCTCTGCAGCTCCTCCAGAGTGACCATTGGTCTCTTGGCTGCTTCTCTGATTAGTGCTCTCCTTGCTGGATCAGTTTGGGTGAACCAGTGCCATGTATTGGTAGGTTTGTTGAAACAGTTGTGGAATACTTTTTGAGATTCATTTTTGGATGATCAAAGTCTGTTTTAAACTTCTTCTCCACAACTTTATCTCTGACCTGTCTGGAGAGTTTCTTCTTGGTCTTCATGATGCTGTTTGTTCACTAGTGAGGTTTTCTTCACAGAACAGCTGTATTTCTACTGAGACTAAATTACTAAACACACAGCTGGATTAACTCTATTAAATCATTAAGTTAATACGTATGAAGGCGATTGACTCCACTGGATTTTATTTAGGGGGTTTACTTATAAATTTACACATAACATCCAAATAAAATACATTTAGCTTTGTAGGTGTAATGTGGACAAATGTGGAAACGTTTAATGGGTATGAATACTTCTTTAAGGGAGTGTACAAATCACATCAGTTCTAGGGAATAATTCTGTCATGGATTCTGTGATGGGTAAATGGAATTCATTGATGAAAATGTCAGATTTACACCTTTGTATCTAAGAGAAAATACCATAACAATAAACCATAATGTGTCTAATCAATATACCAACACAGAGCTTATTATTGTTAATGAAAAAATGAACAAAATAACTAAAATGAAAGTGAAAAAACATTTTCGCTAACTGTGAGAACTAGAACACCCCACATGGGAGGAGGAACTGATAAATCTCTCTCTCTCTCTCTCTCTCTGTATAGTTACAGTATATTTAGTTCTGCACTGATACAATAAAAAGCTGTATCTGTATCTAGTGCTGAGTTGATAATTTTGGTGAAAATTAGTGAAACCTGTAGAGTTTATTGGGTTTCTGAGTTCGGTTGAGGTTGAGCTCTCTGATTTGATGTATGTTTCATGTATATTTGAGTTTTATTGGCTGTTTTAAGCAGCAGTGTTACATATATTTTGCACTTAAGGCTGCAGCTTGTGGGCTGTTACAGTTTTTGTGGACTGTTGGTTATTTCAGAGTAACTAATTATTTTTAATGGTTTCTTTTGTTGGGTTTTATCACATAACACCTTTTTTTTAATTCATCTCTCAAATAATCCAAAGGTATGATGTAAGGGCTGGCTCCAGGGCTAGGCGCCCTCCGACCACCAGAGGGGGGCAACGGGCAGCCTCAGGTAGCAATCAGGCTGTGCCTTCCTTTTCTCAGTTTTTCAGTTTTCCTTTTGTTGGAGGAGCCATTTAGTTTTGTTTAACTATTTTTCCCTACTCCTGGGAAAGCCAGCTTCCTCCTGGCATCCTTTGTTCTCTTTTTCCCGCCAAAATCCCCACATTGGGTGCGGGTTGTTCTTTGGTTTTCTACCTCCTTTTTGGACCCACCTCCTCTAAAACAATCCCTACCATTTCTCACCACAGCTGCTTTGGCTAAAAGAGTGGTAGCGCACTCCTCTACCAATTAAACTTTGGTTTATTTTTTTACTCCAACTTAATCTGCTCTCAGTCTTGTCTACTCTGCCCTTGGGTCCTATTAACTGCCTTTACTAGGTAGCTCACCCAGTGAGGTGGTTGTGTTGTGATCAAATAACCTTAATAGGTTTGATTCCCTTTCTGGGTGAGCCCTTACATATGAAAGGACTAAAACTAAAACTAGAATTAAGAAAAAATTACAAAAACTAAGCTAAACTAAACTTATAAAAGAAATAGCAAACCCCACTGTACAAACTAATCAAAACTAACTGAACTGGAGGAGAAAACGTGAAAATGAATAAAATTGAACTATAATGAAAACAAAACAAAACTATTAAAGTTAAAAGGGAAATATGTAAAACACCAAGCTTGTGGTTGGACAGTCTGTCGGACAAGAGCAGTTTCAGTACCTATTCATCTGGTAAATGAAACAATCGTGTTCAGAGCTTCTTCCCTTTTTGGTTTCGCCCTCTGCCCAAACACTGTGATTCTACTTCAGAGAAAACTTCTGATTTTTTTAAACACCAAGCCTAATTCTTTACAAAATGATTATTTTAATTAAAGTCAAGGTAAAAAGTCAATAGTTTAATACAATTTTAAAAAGTGTGATATCCTTTACTGCCCATTCTTTTTTTGTACATTACAGACAGAAAATAGCATTTTATATTTTTACGGGATCAGAGATCTGACCAGATAAGAAGCTTTCTGATTTGTTTTAATTTTAAATGTTAATTTTAAATACTGAATGTGCAGTTTTAGTGCTAGAGCCTGCAACTGCTAATAATATCCACAAGGGGGTGGAAATTGCATTTATATCTCAATCCTTATAACTCATATCTCAAATGCTCACCTGTTTACACCTGCAGAAGCTCACCTTTGTACGCATAGTCAGAGGTTATATGCTGTATATACATCTATAGATGTACAGAACCTGAAATGGGACTATTAAATCATTAAAACTCCATGTAATAATTATATTATACTGGATTTAACAGGTTATAATTGGATTGTTGGTACAAATAGGTAGTTGGAACTTAAGAGTATAAAGAGGTGTTTGTTCCTCAGGTTTAGAAAAGCAAGAGAGCCAGCAAAACTACATTCTAATCATACCTAACCTTAAGGCATGCATACTCTCTCTCTCTCTTTTTCTCTATCTATCTATCTCTCTATCTCTGTTTATCTTCTTACCCTCCCACACAACTAATCCACAGTATTAGAAAAGTGTTCTACTATTCTAATTGCAGAAGTTTAAGAAAGGGAAAAAAAAGAACTGCAAATAAATATAAATGTCCAAAAATAAAGGGACTGAAGACATAACCTTGAGGGATACCACCCCCGTGACAGTTCCACATGTAACATTAATTCCTTTATTTGTTCATTTATTCCATCTGTAACTTTCAAACATGTCCTTGTGCTTTAGGACGTCAGATGTGAAGTGGGTGACTATCATTGTTCATGATAGAAAGCAGTTTATCCAAAGTCCTTCTCTCAGCTATTGTAACCAGAGAGTCCAGCTCCATTCCAACCACTGTCAGGAGGGCGGGGCAGTGGTTGGAATGGAGCTGGACTCTCTGGTTACAATAGCTGAGAGAAGGACTTTGGACAAACTGCTTTCTATCATGAACAATGATAGTCACCCACTTCACACCACCATCATGAAGCAGAGGAGTGTGTTCAGTGGCAGACTGCTGTCACAGAGCTGCACAACAGACAGACTCAGAAAATCCTTCATTCCGAGAGCCATCAGACTCTTTAACTCCTCCCATCGGGGACGGGATGCTGCTACTGACTGAGTTTAACTCAGTCACACCACATGGACTTTATTACTCCACCACTTAATTATTTACATTAACACTTCCCCCACCTCACTTACGTTCAAGTACACTTTACTCATGATTGGGTATTCACATATTCACAATCTCCTTTTAGAACTATATTTGTTACAGTTGCATATTTATATTATATTTCTATGTCACATCAGCCACTTTCATAATCAACGTCATTGCACACTGCACTTTGCTCTGTTAATTATTTAATGAACATCAGCAACAACTGCACTGCTCTGTTTACAGATATGTATCTTACCTTGTATAGTACGTTTTTGTATAGCCTTATATATATATATATATATTTTTTTTTTTTTTTCTTTTCTTCTTCTTTTTCTCTATTCTTCTGTTTTAATTTATGTTTGAATCTGTTTCTTATTGTATTGTGTTGTTGCTGCTGGATGCCTAAATTTCCTTCGGGATAAATAAAGTATCTATCTATCTATCTATCTATCTATCTATCTATCTATCTATCTATCTATCTATCTATCTATCTATCTATCTATCTATCTATCTATCTATCTATCTATCTATCTATATTCAATGTCAGAATCAACATTTAATCATTTAATCATGTGGTGCTGTTTTTATAAAAACACATCAAAAAAAGAATTTAACATTTCCAAACGCAGCTGCATTTACCAGATGCCCTAATTTGAGAGGAAACCTGTAAATCTGGCAACCCCTAAAGTTTTTCAGCTATTTAACAAGTCAAATATATATAGCTTTACAGAAATCTCATGTATGTTGTATTATCACATGTTCTAGTAAGGCTAATATATAAGGGGGGGGACCCATCCTCCTCAGGTCGGACACCTTATAAATGAATGTAGAAAGTATTTATACATACATAAACATATGTCTAATATATTCCGGTAAACGTATACACCTGCACTGGAAGCAGTAAGAGAATTCATTAGAGTTAAACATATAAACTCATATATAATCTGTAGTTGAGAGTGAGCTGCTAGTTCGAGGCAGGTGGAATAAACTGGATGATAGGCAGCTGATCTGTGGTAAAACTGGTGTGTGTGTGTGTGTGTGTGTGTGTGTGTGTGTTTGAACATGTTTCTGTCTGCGTACTCAGACTCAAACACACACCTGTCTCAGGTAGACAGACAGGCTTGGACAGGTGGAACAGCAGGAGGTACAGCTCAGGTGTGACAGCAGGTGTGCTTGTTTAATTTACTCAGGTTTTCTTGGTCTGATATTAAAGTTTGTCTGGAATATAATCAAGAGGAAGATGGATGATCACAAGCCATCAAACCACCAAACTGAACTGCTTGAATTTTTGCGCCAGGAGTAAAGCAGCATAAAGTTATCCAAAAGCAGTGTGTAAGACTGGTGGAGGAGAACATGATGCCAAGATGCATAACACTTTATAAACTTGTTTTCTTTGCATTATTTGAGGTCTGAAAGCTCTGCATCTTTTTTGTTATTTCATTCATTTCTCATTTTCTGTAAATAAATGCTCTAAATGACTAAAATATTTGTATTTGGAATTTGGGAGAAATGTTGTCTGTAGTTTATAGAATAAAACAACAATGTTCATTTTACTCAAACATAAATTTATAAATAGCAAAATCAGAGAAACTGAATTGCTCTCTTAATATATATATATATATAGATAGATAGATAGATAGATAGATAGATAGATAGATAGATAGACAGACAGACAGACAGACAGACAGACAGACAGACAGATAGATAGATAGATAGACAGACAGATAGATAGATAGACAGATACGTCTGTGTTTTGTATGATACCTTAAGGCCTGATTTGCATCAGGTGTATGTGTTTGCTCTCCACCTGCAGGCTCAGTTTATTTCAGGTGTGTCTGCGTCGCCCCAGGGCTCTCCAAACTCAACCTAAGCCACGCCCCCTTTCAACAGGTACACACACCCACACACATGTGCAACTTTTAGGTAGACAGAGCTGGTTGTGCCGGTTGAGAGAGAGAGAGAGAGAGAGAGAGAGAGAGAGAGAGAGGGAGGACAGGTGAGCTGATCATAGTGATTACTGCACAGGTAACAAACAGATACATCCTCATGTTCTCTAAAGAACTGGACTATTTAAGGATATAAAGAGCTTTAAGAACCTGCAGGAACCCGAGGTGATCTCAGGATATCTCCCAGACTCGTCCTCAGAACTCCTCAGAAGGTCAGTGTGATAAAATACCATTAAATTATCATTAAATTATAATGAATACATGTTATTTAGATACTAGTGAAATCTGAGAGTGCATGATTATATGGTAAAAACATCAGTATCTGTGTCTAGTTATCAGTATTGGGATGTTTTATCATTAATAACTCATCATATGCTCTGCATTTTGCTTATATAATGTTGATATTTGGTCATAATTAGACAGATTAGACTATTTGGTAACATAATTAAAGTAAAAATAACCAGTTTTCAATTCAATCACCTCTTACCAAACATGGTTTACTAATGATAATTCACAAATTACAAAATAGCCTCCGATTTGCTTTCAAATTCACCATTTAAAAGTTTTTGATATATATACATTTTCGAAATGATCTACAACATACAAAAACATTTTAGTCAATTCTCCTGAAAAAAGATTGAAATTCTTCAGTTCTTCTGACTAATTTCGACCAAAACTAAGAAAAGCATTTATTTATTGTTTATTTTTTTGTATTGTAAATAATGACTTATTAAGTAAAACATGATCTGTAAAGGGTGATATTTTGATTACTCTAAATACTAAATAACTATATGATAAAACTCAGTATCTGCAAACAGTTATCAGTATTAGTGACTCATTATCATTAATAACACATCCTGTGCTGTTGATTATTGATCATTAGTGACATAATCAGAATAAAATAAGCAGTATTCAGTTTTATATTCAGTTTAGTCACCTCTTAATAATCATGATTTACTAATGATAATTCACAATTCACACAAACACTCAAATAAATTACTAAATAGCCCCAGTCTAGCTTTAAATTGATATTTTCAGTATTATTAAATTAGTATTATCAGTATTTATTCAAATTTTAAATGTTGCCCCTTATAAATAATGTTTTACTTATGATAAAAAAAGAATAAATAAAAATTTATTGGCTTCAATTTCGGTAAATTATTTTATTTTTGAATAAAAAAGTCACCTTATATATATATATATATATATATATATATATATATATATATATATTAAACTGCCCTTAGATCGTTTACAAATTTACATTGGCCTCAATTTTACTCTTAAGTTTATGATTCTAAACTTTTTTTGTCCTAATATTTGGGGTAATTTTAGTGTAATTATAAAAATGTAAAATATAAAAATGACCTATTACTTCAAATATAAACATATAAATAAATAAATAATAATAAATGAATAAATGGCCTTAGTTTGTTTATCATTATAAAAATGTGACTTATTTCTTTAAATATAAATTTATAAACAAACAAATAAATGAATGAATTGAAATTAAAAATGACAATGGTCTTAATTTTGCTCTTAATTTATATATTTGTAAGCTTTTTTCCTGTGTTTTGGGTGATTTTAGTGTAATTATACAAATTTGACCCATTACTTTAGTAACAACAGACAGATTATGGTTTATATTGTATTTTTTTATAATGAATTTTATTTTAATTTAAGGCTTCAGTTCATTTAAAAAAAAAAAAAAAACACTATTATGAATTTCACACCTGAACTCTGAAGACCCACAGAAAGGGGCGTGGCCATTCACGGCAGCGGCGTCTGGGACAACCTGAGAGACGACTTGTTGCGACAGAGTGGGACGGGGTGGGGCTCAGAACTGCAGAAACGAGGGGGACAAAATCAACACGACACTGGAAAACATTTATAAACTATATATTTTTATTATTATAATATTTTATTATTATTTTATTAAGAGCTCATTATTTGGCTGATGTAGGCCAATCTGTTAAAGCGTTACAGTCCTGGTTCATATTACGTTTTAGATAAGAATATTTTGGGCCATAGAAATAATATAACTTATAAAATGTAAAAATACTCAGATTTATTTTAAAAACACAGTCAGTAATGAAACAGATGTGTTTTACTGGGTGAACTGAAAGACTGGGGGGGGGGGGGGTGAAACAGAAACTGCTGATGGGTTCAGGTGATGGTCCTGTACCTCTACCTGAGCCTCAGGTGGGTTTCACTTATGCAAATGATCCCTTTGGTCCAATGCAAAGTGCAGAACACAGGTATCTCTGATTTACATAATAGCTGAGAGTCTAAACTCTGTGTCTCTGTGTCGCTTCAGGAAACAGTTATGAAACAGAGCTGCTGGATAAACTTTCTGCTAAGCTAACAGGTTTCATTTTATTTTATTTTATTTATTCAAAATACAGTACTGTCACTATCATTCAGTTCAGTTTTTTTTCTTATTTTGTATTACTTTCTGCATTATATATTAATATTGAACAATGTCTAAACTATAAAATATCTCAAATAAAATTATTCATTAAACGAAAAAAAGAATCTTAAACAAAATTTCAGCCTTAATGTTAGCTTTGCCCACTCTCGGCTTCATGAGATACAACCTGAGATGCTTTTTTTCAACAGTAAAAAATGAATAATAGCTTAAAAAAACATTTTTATCCTAAATTTAATACTTTTCCCCATTGAAAGTTTTATTGTCACTAATGTGTCAAACTAACCAGTATTTAGTATTTAGTATTAATATAATGTAAAAAGTTACCCTCTACAGATAAATAAAATGGTTTATTTAATAATTCACAATTTGCAATAAATAAATAAAAAAATGTGAATAAATTAATAAATACATAGCCTCAGTTTTGTTCTATTTTTTTATTTTAGCAACTTGATGGCTCTACTGTCATTACTATATCAAATTAATCAGTATTTAGTGTTATCAAATTTATTTTTTGAAAGAAAAAAAATCAACAAATAAATAAATTCTATCTTTAGTTTTGTTCTAATTGTATTATTTTTCTTCTTTCAAGCCTTAATTATCATCTACTGGGTCAAACTACTCATTTACAATACAAACAAATTACAAAATGAAACAATAAATGAAATAAATAGAAAAATAAATACATTCCTGCCTTAGTTTTAGTCAAAATCTTTTTTTTTTACCTTTTAAATCCTCTTTTTTCACTACTGGATCAAATCGACAAGTACAGACTGTGTGTAATATACAAAATATTGTCATAGATAATACATATTAAATCATATTGAATTAAAAAATGTTCTCTGCACTCGACAACATTCTTAGCAAAGGAGTTAAACACTTTTTTTTTTGAAGCTCTTTCAATTTTTATTAGAATAATCTCATGTTGATGTTTTTCTCTTACTTTCTCATTAGGTGATTTTTTGGGATATCTCATGTTCATCAAAGGTACTGAGACCCCATCCAAGAACATTCCAGCATTTCCTAGAAGAACAAACCAGCCAGTGGTCCAGATCTGCACATCTTGCTTTCAAGGAATTTGATCACAGTTATGAGCACTTCCACCAAAGACCGGAAGCCCAAGAAACCCCATTACATCCCTCGTCCCCCCGGGAAACCCTTCAAGTACCACTGCTTCCAGTGTCCCTTCACCTGCAATGAGAAATCCCACCTGTTCAACCATATGAAGTACAACCTGTGCAAGAACTCCCTTTCATTAGTGTCCAAGAAAGACAACAATCCCAACAATACCAACGCCAACGCTGACACCATGGAAATTAACACGGCTATAGTGACTACAGAAGCAACCATGGAGGAAAATGTTCCAGTGCAAGAAGTCTCCAAGGTTCTCCAGACAGGAAATGACCAACTAAGGAACATTCCTGAAAAGGAAAGCATGCCTACCAATGAAGAAACCTCAAAAATGCTTCTAGAGGCTTCAGAACCTGAATCATCGCCCAATGATAGTGGAGAACAATGCAGTTCTTCAGAGAAGGAAAGACAATTTCTGCATTCGTCTGCCTTTTCCCCAATTTATTCCTCTCCAGAAACCATCAAATCATCCAAAGATAATCCAGAAAAGACCTTTTCAAGTCCTGTTCCTCATTTATACAACCCAATTCCCATTCGAAAACCTCCTCAATCGTTCTTTTCTGGTCCTGAAACTGTTGAGGACATCTCCAATCTCCAAAAGCCAACAGAAGCTACAGGACCTTTGTATCAAGGTCTTGAGTACTCTTCTTACAGCTTTTCGCCTCAAGTCTACCCAATCCATCCCTCGTTCTCGCCTTATATCCTTCCTGGGAGTTTCTGCAACTACAACCCCTTCCCTTCTTCATCACAGATACCTCCATACGTTCTGGACTCTCAAAGACTCCATCCCCTATTTCCAGGGCAGGTGATGCCCATCCACCCGTATCCTTCATATCCAACCATGGACCACTATTACAGATCCTGCCATTCTACACCATTTCTAAGCTACAGCATGACCTCGGCTCCTTACCCTGCGATGGACCACTCGATTTTGGGTACAAGACCTTCAAGACCTGATGGTTTCCAAAGCTCAAATCCATATCTAGATCCATACATGATGGCCCAAAGAGCTATGCATCAACATCACCTGCAGGAACACTCGGTAGGAGCCGGCGTTGGAGTGGACCAACCAATCAAAGAAGCCCTGATGAGCCCCAGAGTTGGATGCTCAGCAGCTGGTTCTCCAGACAGGCCGAGTGCAATCAATCACAACCAGAAGGACCAGAAGAACCAGAACTTCAATAACTTCCAGAAGCCAAGCAACAGAAGCGCAATGGTGGTCCAACAAAGCCAGTCAGGAGAAAGTGCTGCTACTACAGATTCTTCTGAAGATGTACCAGGACAAGACAACTCTACAACACACCTCAGCACCAGGTAAGATACACCGGTACCACTTCAAAATAAGACCACCCTTATAAAGGGTTATAAATGGTTTATAAATGAGATTATTAATTATTATTGATTATGTTGTAAATGCCTTAAAATTGATTAATAAGCAGTTAAAACACATCAATTTAAAAGGCCACAGTGATCTGTTGTTTGCTTAGTAATTTAATTCAACATAGTCATTTAATTTATAGTAAATAGTTAAACATACTTACACCTAAATTGATAGGACAGGTTTACTGCTGATTGATGGAAAACACAGAGTAAGATCAGTATCTAGAAAGATCTGAGGTTTGACAGTGTAAAAGAGTGTGGAATTAGTATTTTGCAAATTTTCAACTCACTGTTGCCATTTATATTTATGTGTTGTTATTCAATTAAAGGGTTTTAGTATTTAAAGTATTTGTAATCAAATTAATTACTATTAGTAAACTCCATTATAAACCATTCATAAACCTTAATAAAGGTAGTCTTATTTTAAAGTGGTACCTATACACCTGACTTCCTTTACTCCTTTTTCCAAAGATAACATCAGTGTTTCACATTCCTAATCCTAGATACAACATATCAGGCATTTTTACCCAGTGTGTGATGTTGTAGAGAAGATAGTGGAATTTATCTTGCATTTTAAAAAGTAAAAAGTCTTGGTTTTAATTTAAAGTAATAATGAAAACTAAGCATGGCACATAGACCATGCAACTAGTTTAATTTCAGATTATTAGGTTTATTATTTTTCTTTTAAGTAATACACATTTTAAAATCATCAGCTTAATATACTATTAAGGACAGAGTCAGGGCAAAGGACTTGATTGGGGATTTGAGTATCAAGGTTTGAGACTTGTCTTGATAGTTACCCTTTTTGACTTAGGACTTGACCTCAAAACATGAATAACGTTGGAAATGATTCAGGGATTTGAGTGTCAGGACTTGGGACTTGTTACATAAAACTTAATAATTCGTCAAGCTCTGGTTAAGGGCTACACTATAACCAAGCAAGATCCGCTTACTAACTATTTTTCTTTATTTTGTTTCACTGTAAAACAGTCCAACACCAAAGTCTGCAGAAGATTCAGCCCCTCTGAACCTTTCTAAGAAGGAACGAAGTCCAGAAACGACACCTAGCCATCTGGAGATCCCTCTGAACCTCTCTCTGAAGCCTTTATCCAGCAGACCTCCCTCAGAAACCCAGTTCCAGAGTCCTCCACCAATGCAGGAAGACACCCAGAGAATTACAGATACTGTTGCTCCAGAAGATCAAGAGGAACAGACCATAGATGAGCAGAAACAGACAGCTGCCTTTGCACTATGTCAGTTGGCACAGTGTGATCCATTAACTGAAATGCGAAGTTTAGAAGTAAATCCACATTTTAGCAAAAACTCGAATTCTAGTGTTGATGACGATCTCGCAAAAGATCAAACCATCTCCACTCCACCTACAAGCCCAAGAGAAACTTCAACCCACAGACAAATTTCAACCACAGAAATGGACAAAACTGCTTTGGACATCTCTGAAACTATAAAAAATAATTCTTCTGAAATTTCTAGACCTGAATCTACCTTGGACGCCAACTGCTCAGAACCTTGTGCTGAAGATGCAACAGTAATATCTTCCAAAGATAAGGTGGATCATCGGTTAAAAGAGGCAGAAAGAGGTCAAACACCAAATGTGAAGAGAAAAAGAGACCCAGCTCCTAGTAAACGGATTTTGAGGAAAAGACGTCGCTTTTGATGGAATTTAACGTTTAAATCAATCTTCTGACTGTTCGAGACCATCAGGAAGATCTTGAAGGGATGCTACATCATGGTGCTTAGTTGGTGCTAGGATCTTAAAGATGCTTTTACACCTGAAAGTCTGGACCAAACTTAGTCTTGATGAAATAAGATTCATGGTTTTGTTCCAGTCTTTACTCTACATTTAATCCAGTTAGTTCTGGATTCACACTGTGGTTCAGAAAGTAGTAAAGAACGTTACTGTGTCCTGCTGTCATCAACTACAGTACATAGGATGCATCTCTTTTTATAAGTGATATTAAATGCTCCCTGTAACTGGGTTCACTGCAAAATATCCAATACCAAAAACTGGACTAAATATATGTAAATTAAGTCATATATGCTTATATTAAGCAAAAAAAATGTTTTAAGTAAATTCATCATTTTTTTCAGCGTAGGCTGGTGTTGAGGTGAGGTACAAAAAATGGTACCACTTTAAAAAAAATGCTACCTTTATAAATGGTTTATAAATGGTTTAGTTTATTAATTTTTACTAATTAGGTTGTAAATGCCTTTAAAATCATTAATAATCAGTTATAACACATACGTAGAAATGTACGTAGACCTGTTGTTTGCCAAATAGTGAACCAACAGCCACATAACTGATTATTAATTATTTTTAACACATTTACAACCTAATTAGTAACCATTCATAAACTGATTGTAAACCATTTATAAGCCCTTTATAAAGGTAGTCTTATTTTAAAGTGGTACCCAAAAAATTAATTCCTCCTAGGCACACTAGATATAGATGCCATGCTTAGGTGGTATTCCTTTTATTGTAACCAAAAATTTTAGGTAAAAAATTGAACTTTAATGTATTTTACAATTAAAAACAGTCCAGTGTAACCACATGTTTTTTTTTTTTGCTTTTAAATAAATTCAAATTCACCCAAAATAAAACAGTTTCTTAATGTTAAACAGTTTAATAAATAAATAAATGTTTAATAAATTCTTCTGTAGAAGTAAGAAAGCTTTTTACTCTTTAGATAAACGTGTTTAAAGTAAAAGTACTGGATTCAAAACTACTTCAAATATAAAAGTAAAAGTAATGTAAGGGGAAAAAAAAACAAAAAAAAAAACATTAAGAACAAAAGCTTAGGCCACGCCCACAGAGTCCTATAGTGCACCCCCCCCCCTTCCTCCCCAAAATACATTTTTCTAAAAGCTATAATGACTATAATGTTAAAATATTAAAATGTTAATAATATAATGTGGGATTCTGCACTAGGCTGTTCCCTAGTGTTTCAGCTGCATATATGCTGATTGTAAATGAATGTATTTTAGTAGAATGTAAATATATTGTGTGAAAATGCACTGGGTGGTTTTCTGTATAAACACACAGATTAGCAGGTGCACCTGAAACCTGCATAGAGCAGGTTCAGACTTGCTGAAGTGTGAAACCGTTGAGTTTCTGCCTCAGTCTCACTCTAACTGTCTCACTCTCATCCAAACAATGAGTTCAGTCACTGCAGAGAGAAGATTACATCAGCCTCCTTTCCTCAATATATCATTATCTCATAGACAGACAGTCGAGAAAACAAGAACATACCTTCTCTAAAAGTGTTTACATCATTTCCTCTCACCATTTTAATCTAAAACAAATTAATATACTATAGAAATATACTGTATTAATGAAGAGATCACTTCAGTTTCTGAATCAGTTTCTCTGATTTTGCTATTTATAGGTTTATGTTTGAGTAAAATGAACATTGTTGTTTTATTCTATAAACTACAAACAACATTTCTCCCAAATTCCAAATAAAATATTTTATTCATTTAGAGCATTTATGTGTCTGAAATAACAAATAAAAAAAGATGCAGAGCTTTCAGACCTCAAACAATGCAAAAAGAAAACAAGTTCATATTCATAAAGTTTTAAGAGTTCAGAAATAATCAATATTTGGTGGAATAACCCTGGTGGTTTTTAATCACAGTTTTTTTCATGCATCTTGGCATCATGTTCTCTTCCTCCACCAGTCTTACACACTGCTTTTGGATAACTTTATGCTGCTTTACTCCTGGTGTAAAAATTCAAGCAGTTCAGTTTGGTGGTTTGATGGTTTGTGATCATCCATCTTCCTCTTGATTATATTCCAGAGGTTTTTAATTTGGTAAAATAAAAAAAACTCATCATTTTTAAGTGCTCTCTTATTTTTTTATAGATCTGTAGGCTAAAGTATCCAGCAATGGGTCATTAAAAGGCATTTAAAAACAGTGCTGTCCGTGTTTTTTAATATATTTGTTTTGAATTTGTTCAAAAGACATTCATGTAAAGACTTATAGACATATATTGGAAAAAAAACATTCTATGAATGTCATGTGTATTAGGCTCAACAAACATATTCATAACATATTAAATCACGAATGCATTCATAATGCCTCATAAACATGTGTATAACTAGTTATACAAATGTATAACACATTATAGCTATGTTTACTGTGCATTTTGATTTAGTCTGAATATCATATATTTATCACTATTGTTAATACTGTATAACCCCATGGTGTACATAATATATTACAAATGTATTTGTTGAGGCTCTTATTCAAAACAACTGATGATGCAACATGATTACAATTCATAATGCACAATAAACATGACTATAATGTATAAGCATGTTTATAATGCTTTATAAATGAGTAATAAGGTGTTAGTAGTATGTTTATAGAGTCTAATAGACACAGCATTCATAGAAAGTGTTAACCATTTTTTAACTACTTTAAAAAATAAAGAAAAACAGAAAAAATAACTTTTTTAAATGTATTTTTAACAGTGTAATGATTAAGGGGGTGTTTTGAACTGTGCAATTATTTTTTTTAACTTAATATTAGTTTTAAATACTAGTATAAAAGGCTATTACTCACTTTGAGTGCAAAAATAATCATTTTTTCTAAAAGAAATGTATGTAAAATAAATGTAAAATTTGAAAAAAAAAAAAAAAAAGAATCCTATACAAACCAAATACAAAGAATTACTGGATATGGAGCGAGGTCTGATAGTAGGTGCCATATGGACGGGACATTAAATTTTCAAAATTTTAACGTATTTATCATTCTTCTATCCATCCAACATCCTTATATCACTAACGCCGACTCTTTAAAACTCAATACAATCAAATCCTCACAGCAATGCTGCTCAAAAATCAAGTAGAAATCCTTTTTATCTGAAGAGTAAAGCAGGATAAACTCTTTTTAATACCCTTGATTTCAGAAGAAGTGACATCAGGTAAATGAAAATGACATTCATTTATTGGTGCGCACCAATATACTGTTATATATATATTTATATACCACTTGTATCGTAATACATTGATCATTAACCTGGATGTATAATCACCATATTCATGGATGTCCGTTGAAGAATAAAAGCTGGTATTTATCAATAAATGAAAAGTGTCTTCAACAGAAGAACGACAGCATAGGATAGTTCAGCATCACAATAAACCATAAGATCAGTCTGCCTCTTTCTTCATCGATTATTATTTATTATTTATCTGTTAATCAGTCTTGTGGATCAGTGCTTCTCAGTTCTGGTGCTGGAGGTCTTCTGTATTGAACATTTCGTGGGTTTGTCTGTTTTAAAACTCATGTTTTTGCGCAGAAGCTCTGAAGTTAGAAAAATTGACAAATTAAGAAGAAAACCATTAGTAAGGAGTTTTTTTCACAAATAAACTATTCAGGGATGCTTTCTATCAATACTCTAAACTCTTTTAGAGAGTATTATTTGTTTAGGAGTCTGCAGATCAGCTCTAATTTAGACTGAACAGTGTGAACAGAAATGATTCTGATCCAGATGCAGATCTTAAAAAGTGTAGTGTTTAGGTTATGTTCAGACTGTCAGCTCAAATGTGATTTTTGGGAATCTAGAAATCTGTATTCAGATTGAGATTTGCAAATCTGCACAGCCAGAAACCAAAAGAATTCAAAAAGTACTTGATTTTAATCCAAATTTGGAAGTGGTTTAAAAAATGTGATTACATTTCTTCTGGATATGGGTAAATAAGAGTTAAGTACCAAAACTTAAAATTATTACTAGAACGTTTAAAAGCGTAAAAAAAAAAACATTCTAAGAACATTCAGAAAACTTCGTAAACTGATTGTTTTTAGAATGTTAACTGTATCTTTCCAAAATCATTAGAATAACCAAAAATCGTTGGGATGCATCAATTGTTTGTTCAATGTCAGCCTTAAATTCTGAAAATGTGACACAATAATGATTTGGATCAACATTTCTCATATTACTTTCTAAGCTTAACAAATAATAACATTATAATAACATTAAAAGTAACATTCCTAAAAATTCAATTGGTTGCCAAAATATAAAAACATTCTAAGAACATTTTGAAAAATTGGTATATTTAATATTTTAAGAATATTAACTGTAACTTTCAAAACGTTCCCAGCTAAACGAATAATAACATTATGGGAATGTTAAAAGTAACATTACCATAACTTAAAATGATTACTAAAATCCAAAAACATTCTGAGAAATTGACAAATTGAATGATTTAAGAACGTTAACTGTAACTTTCGGAAAACATTGGACTAACCAAAAAATGTCGGCATGCATGCATTGTTTGTTCAATGTTAGCCTTTCTAAGAACGAGCATCAGTAGCTTTAATTAACGTAACTACATAGTCGTGACATAGGCTGTTCCACCAATCAGATTCCATGGTTGGAACTGCATCGCTTTCTTATTGGTTGAATCTTTGAGATCTTAGAGCTGCAAAATCACCAATCATTCTCCAGAACCAGAGTTAAGAACCACCAGAAGCTCCACAGGAACCTATCAGAAGGCAGACTGTAGTTTGTGAGCAGTTCATTGGTTGTGCAGGTTGGTTTTGGTGGGAGGGGCTCCTGAGGTCCGGCCCAGAATGCACTGCGGTTCTGTGGGGGCGGGTCAGAAGGAGGGGTTTACAATCAGTGCTGGACCCTGTTTAGGCTGGGGGTCGTGTGATTCACAACCTCGTATCGACCGTTAAACAGAAGGCAACAGAACATGAAGAAGCTCTGAGGAGGGCAGGGTTTGGGGGCGGAGTTACAAAAAGGGGAGGTGCTAAGGATCATTCATTCTCGGTGAAGCTTCAGTTCATGACGGTTTTCCTGAAAAGTTGGTTTTCCCCTGTTAATAACTCAGTCCTGTCCACTTCAGGTCTAACAGGGGCGTGTCCTGTTGATTGACAGCTCAAGCAGTGTCAAACGCTATTGGTTGAGTGGTGTAGGTGGGGGAGGAGTCATGCTGATTGACAGTCAAAGCCCATCTCAGAATTCATAAGCAGCATGCTAAAGGCTGTAGGTGTTATCAAATCGCTAAAGAGGAGTATTGAATAGCCGGTTTACACTAAGTAGAAAAATAATCGCATTAAGTGTGAACATAAATTAATCTGATTCAGATTGTTCCTCAGAGAACGATGCTCTAAACTCTAAAGTGGCATTTAGTCACATTCATTCTATTGTTTGTTTAGGATTGATTGTTCACACTGTATGACAATGTAGACCAGTTCTAATTCAGAGTAAACAGTGTGAACAGAAATTATTCTGATCCAGATCCAGATCTTGAGATGTGTAATTTTTAAGTTATGTTCAGACTCTCAGCCCAAATGTGATTTTTTTAGGAATCTAGAAATCTGTATTCAGATTGAGTTTTGCAAGTTTGGACAGCCAAAATCCAAAATAATTCAAAATTATTTTTTCCAAATCAGATTCAAACCAAATTGGTTTGAAATGTGATTACAATTATGTTTTGTTCTGGATTAAACTCTTCAATCAGATTTAAATTGATTTCAACATCTTTAATTTACACATAGATAATATTGTGGGCAGTCGTCTCAACAGATTTGATTTGAGACAAAAATCTAAATTGTCTGTAGTCTGAACACAGCGTTAGTCACATTAACAGAATGAGAATATTGTATATTCTGAATTGTTCACACTGAATCTGTAGACCAGTTCTAATTCAGAGTGAACAATGTGAACAGAAACAATCCTGATTGCTTCTCTAAAGACAAACCCCTAACTCCTAAAGTGTAGTTTAGGCTATGTTCAGACTGCCAGCCCAAATCTGTTTTTTTGGCATATTTAGATATATGTATTCAGATTGAGCTTTTCAAATCTGAACAGCCAAAAAAACACATTAATTCTTATTTTTTTAAATAGGATTTAAACCAAATTTCGAGGTGGTTTGAAATGTGATTACATTTTTGTCTCAGTTTGGACGCGTCAGATGCTTGAATCAGATTTCAAGTGATTTAAGCCTCATTGCAAATAGCAGTGTGGACAGTCATCTCAAAAGATCTGATTAGCATTAGTCATGGAATTAGAACAGAATTGTTCACATTGACTATCTAGTCCAGTTTTAATTCTGAGTGAACAGTGTGAACAGAAACAATTCTAATCGAGATTGCTTCTCTAAGGACGAAACCCTAAAACCTAAAGTGTCATTTAGTCACATTCAGAGAGAATTATATTAGATCAGTTTGTTCACTGTGAAACAAAGAGGCTGCTTACACCTTGTTTAAGATTAGATAATATAAAAAAAATCCAGATGTGGACAGGCCACGAACACCAGATCCTGGCACATTAAAATAAATGTATTTCAGTGAGTTTATCCAGATTCAATCTGGACATGAAACAATACAATGTAAATTCAAAGTGTAAACAGCCTCAAAATACCAAGGTTAAACCTGTTTTAGTGCATAGTCCAGTGTGCATTCCACATTAGGTCCAGCTCCGTGTAGAGTTCAGTTTGAAAGCGGAGTATGTGTGGACATGTGATTCTGAATCAGATTGTTGAGCTGAGGTTGTAGAGTTCAGATCATAGTTCACATAGATCACTTTAACCAGTTCAAAAGCAGACTAGGTATGAATGGGGGTGTCTTTGATCCAGATCACTTTCACCAGCATCTGTAATTTAGTTCAAATGCAGACTAGGTGTGAATGGGCAGGATTCTGATCCAGATCACTGTACCCAGCATCTGTAATTCAGTTCAAAAGCAGATTAGGTGTGAATACTGCAGATATGATTCTGATCCAGATCACTTCCATGAGCATCTGCAATTCAGTTCCAAAGCAGACTTGGTGTCAATGGGCAGGATTTTGATCCAGATCACTTTCACCAGCATCTGTAATTCAGTTCAAAAGCAGATAATGTGTGAATAGATGTGATTCTGATCCAGACCACTTTCACAAGCGTCTGTAATTCAGTTCCAAAGGAGACTGGGTGTATATAGATGTGATTCTGATTTTCAAAAGTGTCTGTATTTCAGTTCCAAAGCAAACTAGGTGTGAATGGGTAGGATTCTAATCCAGATTACTTTCACCAGCATCTGCAGTTCAGTTCAAAAGCAGGACAAGTGTCAATATATGTGATTCTGACCCAGATCACTTTTAAATGAGTTTGTAGTTCTAGTTCAGTTCTGAATCAGAATCAAGATTCAGAATAGGTGTGAACGGAGGAAATTCTGATCCAGTTTTCAGAGGAAGGGGTTGTGGCTGTGGAAGTGAGTTTGGTGGGCCGGCGTTGGGGACAGGGGCAGTAGGGGCTGGGGCAGGTTGCTGGGCATCTCCAGCAGGCCGTGGTGGGGCTGGGTGAAGGACGACGGCAGTGACGGGCGCTGTGGCTGCTGGATTGGCAGGGGCAGGGAGGCGCTGTAGGACAGAGTGTGGGGAGGCTGGGGAGACGTGGAACTTGGACGCATCTGATTGAGAGTCAGTCTGGGCTGCTCACAGTGGAATGGGTTAGTGGGCGAGGGAGTACTCAGACCTGTAGAAAAGAAGGATTAAATCAGTGTTATTAAAATACAGTTGTTAGTAGATGTATGTAGAAAACTACAGGTCCCAGAGTGCTTTGCAGTCACAGCGTTGAGGCCGACTGTAGTGTTTTATTCATACTCTAAAAGCTAGTATGCAGAGAGTGTGGGTGGCACATGTATATATAAGACTGGTAGAGGTAGGTGCTAGGGGTTTTGCAGCAAAGTCCGCTTGCTAATTTCAGATTAAAGGCTGTGTGCTGTGGTCACATTTAGAGAGTTAGTTCTAATTCCGAGTGAACAGTGTGAACAGAAATGATTCTGATCCAGATCCAGAGTCGTTTAGGTTATATTCAGACTGCCAGCCCAAATAATGTTTTTGGAGTATCTAAATATCTGTGTTCAGTTTGGACGTGTCAGATACTTAAATCAGATTTTAGAAATAATTCAGAACCAAATCCAGTATTAGTTCAGAAATAGTTCAGAGTCAGAATCAAATATACACCACAAACAAAATCAGAATCTGGTCTTATTCTAAGGTTTGCAATCAAAATAAAATCAGAAATAGATTCAAAACCATATTCAGCACAGAACCAGAAATAGTTTAGAACCAGATTCAGAACTGGTTAAGTTAAGAATATTTTCTAAATCAATTTAGAATATGTGTAGAATCAGTTCAGAACAATAATCAGAAACATATGTAAAACAAAACTTAAAACATATTCTATTCAGCACCAGAATCAGTTCATTCAGATTAGAGTCTGTTCAGGATCTGTTCCAAAACAGTTTAGAATCTGTTAAGAAAGAGTAATCAAAAACAGAGTCAGCAAATAAAGTTTTTGGAGTATCTAGAAATCTGTGTTCAGATTAAGTTTTCCAAGTTTGAACAGCCAGGAACCAAAGGAATTCTCATTTTTCCAAAGCAGATTCAAACCAAAGTGGTTTGAAATATGATTACATGTTTGCCTCAGTTTGGATGTGTCAGATGCTTAGATCAGATTTTAATTACTTTCAATCTCATTGCAAATAACAATGTGGACAGTCACCTTAAGGATTCTGATTTGAAAAATATAATTATATTTGCCTGTAGTCTGAACACAGCATTTGCCATGGAATTAGAACAGAATTGTTCACACTGAATCTGATGTTAGTATGAGTAAGCATGAACAGAAATAATTCTAATCCAGATTGCTTCTCTAAGTGCTGTATTCATACTCTTAAAGCTAGTATGGTAGTAGGTTGCAAGCATATATTAGATTGGTAGAGGTAAGTGCTAGGGGTTTTGCAGCAAGTCTTCTGGCTAATTTCAGATTTAGAGGCTGTGTGCTGAGGACACATTCAGAGAGTTAGGATTGATTGTTTACAATCTCCGAGAATGTAGACCAGTTCTAATTTAGAGTGAACAGTGTGAACAGAAATGATTCTGATCCAGATCCTGATCTTAAGAAGAGTTATTTAGGGTATGTTGAGACTGCCAGCCCAAACCAAATTTGAGAATTGAGTTTTGCAAGTTTGAACAGCCAGAAACCAAAAGAATTCTCATTTTTCCAAAGCAGATTCAAACCAAATTTGGAAGTGGTTTAAAATATGATTAAATTTTTGTCTCAGTTTGGACGTGTCAGATGCTTAAATTAGTCATGGAATTAGGACAGAATTGTTCGCACTGAATCTGTTGTAAGTATGAGTAAGTATGAACAGAAACAATTCTAATCCAGATTGCTCATCTAAGTGTTGTATTCATACCCTAAAAGCTATATATTAGAGTATTAGAGGTAAGTGCTAGGGGTTTTACAGCAAAGTCTGCTGGTTAATTTTGGATTTAGAGGCCGTGTGCTGAGGACAGTCAGGAGTTGTAGCTTAGAAGGGCTAAGATTAGGTAGCAAAGGAAGTGTGTTTAATGGTAATATAGGTTTTTAAGGTGAAGGTGATTCAGGTTTTTAAATTAGACTTATATCCACTGTCCAATGTTCAAAGTCTTGCAACAGCGCCTCCACACTCATGCCTTAAAAACTTTTCATTGGATGCAACCAACACAACAGCATTAGTCATTCTAGTACAGCGACCGGTTCCTTCCTTCTGGATGCTACACTTTTCTTTTTTTAATAGGTAAATGTTAAATATTAATAGAAATACAGATGAATATATGTCTGTACCTGAGAGGAAGGGGTTTCTGCTCTTGGCCGGTGGGTTTGTTGGGATCAGTGTATCCAGGTTTACAAGAGAAGCAGCAGTCGGACCCAGAAACGTCTCAGGCGTCCGGCACATTCTAGGCGTCACCGACTCCAGTGGAGGACCCAGACGAGACAGGTCAAAGGTCACCGGACTGTCCTCGATCCTACCGTTCACCTGTCCCCCCACCACCAACTCCACAAACGGGTCTACATCTTAGAATCAGAATCAGTTCAGAAACAGAAACAGAATAAACTCTGAATAACTTCAGGATCAAAAATACACCACAAAAAAATCTGAATCTGGTCTGATTCTGAGGCTTGCAATTAAAATAAATTCAGAAATAAATTCAAAACCAGATTAAGCACAGAACCAGCAAAGGTTCAGAACCAGATTCAGAATAATTTAAGAATCTTTTCAAAGTCAATTAAGAATCTGGGTAGAATCAGTTTGGAAAAAAATTAGAAACATATTTAAAACAAAACTAGAATCAAAGTCTGTTCAGCAACAGAATCAGTATCAGACCAGAAACAAAAATAATCCAGAACCAAATCCAGTACCAGTTCAGTATCAGTTAAGAATATGTTAAATTCAGATTAGATTCTGTTCAGGATATGTTTAAAAACAATTTAGATTCTGTTAAGAAAAAATAATCAGAAACAAATTAAATTGTAGTCTGTTTAGCACCAGAATCAGTTCAGATTCTATTCATAATCAGAATCAGAATCACTTTAGTATTTGTAAAAAAAACTGTTTTAAAAATAAGTTTAGAATTAGTTCAGAATCGTTTTAGAATCTGTCAAGAATTAGATTATAATCAGTTTAAAACCAGTTTAAAATTTGTTCAAAGTCGTTAAAATTCATTTAGAATCAGATAAGAAAAAGAAACAGTTCAGAATCAGTTTACACTCTTTTCAGAAACAGTAATTTCAGACAGAACCAATTGCAAATTTGTTCAAAATCAGTTTAAAATAAGTTCAGAATCAATTTAGAAGTACAATCACAGTCTGTTCAGCACCAGAAACAGTTTCAGTATAAGTTTAGAATATTTTTAGAATGATCTCTTGATAAATCTGAAGTTAGTGTTTACCTGCTGGGCTACTGCAGCGTGGGCTGAACACACTGTTAGGCCCCTCCTCCCGTCCATCTTTCCTCTCTTCCTTCCTCTCTTCCTGTTCTCTCAGCTCCTCCTCCTCTTCCTCCTCTTCCTCCTCCCGGATGGAGAACGGGTCGATTACCACTGAGGCTACACACACATTACAGCAGTTTACACTCAGAATAAAAGTACAGCTTCTAAACATGGTGGAGGTAGTATCACCCCTTCAGTAACATGTGTTTAACCCTGATATACTAAATTAACAGCAGCAGGTACCGTTCCCCACCTGTCCGAGCCGGACTCCTCCATACATGTTCTGCAGATTTAGGGCTTGGGTCGGTGGGCGGAGCTCCCCAGGGATCTGGAGGTGTTTGGCTGTTTCCCCACGGGTGGGAGGGGCTTCCTGAAGAGGGCCGGGCCGTCCAAGGACTGCCGACTACAGGAGTACTAGACTTTACTACAGCTGAGAGAGAGAGAGTAATAATTAGTAACAGCAGCCAGTGACTGCAGTGTGAATGGGGTACGGAGATCTGTGCAATCGCAGCAGCTTTATTAAATCAAACTTTACAAACTGTTCATGAGTTTTTATCAGATGTGAAATACAGCTCTGGAAAAAAAAAAGATTTTCTCTGATTTTGCTATTTATAGGTTTATGTTTGAGTAAAATAAACATTGTTGTTTTATTCTATAAACTACAGACAACATTTCTCCCAAATACCAAATATTCATTTAGAGCATTTATTTACAGAAAATGAGAAATGTCTGAAATAACAAAAAAGATGCAGAGCTTTCAGACCTCAAATAATGCAAAGAAAACAAGTTCATATTCATAAAGTTTTAGGATTTTAGAAATCAATATTTGGAGGAATAACTCTGGTTGGTTTTTAATCACAGTTTTTTTATGCATCTTGGCATCATGTTCTCCTCCACCAGTCTTTCACACTGCTTTTGGATAACTTTATGCCACCATTCCTGGAGCAAAAATCTTTCAAGCAGTTCAGTTTGGTGGTTTGATGGCTTGTGATCATCCATCTAAAATCAAAGAAACTCATAATTTTTCCACTATTTGGTCTCTTTCCATTCACACCTTTGTGTTGAGTTGAAATGTTATCATTAGTTAATGTTAATTACATTCATTAATTAAGGTTAATTTTGAGGTCAAATGTGAAAATATAAAGTATGTGACAATGTAGAATGTGTAAAACTAGTGCTTTTTAAATGTGGTCACTAACCAACAGCCTCCCACGGGTCGGAGGTCATCGGGCAGGTGGGCTGGGCGTCCCAGGGGTCGTCACTAGGTGGCGCTTCAGTCGAAGGCCCAAATATATCCACCAGATCAAGCATGGATGACTGAAGAGAGATACACAACTTTACAAACTTTCCCGGGTCCTCATTGGTCCAGATTAATCAGAATATTTTAAATTAGATCTTTTCTTTTAATGCCAGAACTTTGAACGTTGAACGCTCTCTCACCTCGCCTTGTCCTGATTCGCTCTCTCTCCGGCTCTGCTCCAGAACTTTCTGAAGGTGTGTGTCGTCCCCTTGCCGGCTTCGCTGCTCCTTCGTACAGAGAATAAACACAAAACTGGAGGTTAATTACAGGATTAATGAAGTTAATGAGCTTCAGAAAACGAGAGAGAGAGAGAGAGGGATTATAGAACTGAATATAGAGGATTATACAAAACTCTTAAAAAAGGAAAAAGAAACCATGTGCTATAATGCATTATGATGCTAATTAATGTAATGCTGTATAATCTTCTGTACTATATAGTATAGAAGACAAGACACATTTTTACGCTATACAGCAGGTTTGTCTTCTGTACTATAATGCAGTAGACTTGTCTTACATATGATGATGCAACAGCTTCATTTCACAGTGCAGTTGTTTAAATTGTAGTGTAGTAGAAAACTGTGTACTATAATGCATTTTAAAGCCTTGCATCCAAATGCATGAATCAGGGGTACCATTATGCACAACATTAATCTGCACTACTGCATTACTATTGCACTAATGTAGCAAAATCTTCTGTACTATCTCACAGAAATATAATATATATATATATATATATATATATATATATATATATATATATATATATATATATGAGTGCATTACTCATGTGCACTTAAAAGTTGAAAGTTAAAATTAATATTTTTTCTTAATTTCTTCAGTTTGCATGCAGTCCCTCACTTTAACACTTGGCGGCAGACCGTGTCCTACAAACGGCTGCATTAGGACAGATTCTCCAGCCAGACTTCTCCTGTAAAGGCTGTAAAGGTGACTCTGGCTGAGATCCAGGCATGGATCAGGCTGATCTCCTCGTCTCTGGAGGAAACGGGCCGGTTCTGCACTGTGGTTTCAGTTCCGATTGATTGGCAGTTTCAGCAGAACAGGGAACGAGAGTGCAGGATGACCCCAATTTCACCTCTGGAACTGCTTTATTTATTATTATTACAACATTAAAGGGCAGAATGGAATTGAATTGAGTTTTAGCATGACTATAATAATGTCCCTCATATCACTACTAGGAGTGACTGACTGTTGGAGGCGATACTCAAAAGATATTTAATCACACCAGGAGTTTACAGGGGCAGTGTGTCACTCCACAGCAAAGACTTGAAGGATTGAAGACCTCATCACCACGAGACCTCCATACCTAAACCTGAACTGAAACAGAACCTGGATTAATCACTAAAGATGATACTGTTCCAGTTGCTAGCAGTCCTGGTTTCTTGTTAACGACACCACTAATGGGTGGTCTACATGGTGGACAAATCGTAAAAATGACTGTTTTGCTTCATCCCTTGGTCCTCTACCACTTATCCCTACTTAGCCCTGTTTGGAGGGTTCATTTCTAGGGGTAGAGTCTCCTGATTCTTCTTACGCTGAAGGAGTAGGTTTGGGGAAGTGTTGGGGCTGCATGGTCCTTCAAAAGGAGATTTTTTAGAGGAACACTCCAAACAGAGGACTACGAGAATCACTGGAAAGATGGCACTGACCAGGCAACCAAATAAACCCACAAATTCAAAGTTTCATAGTTTTTAATTTGTTGTTTCAATGGTTTATGGCCTTTTTTTTAGTAGTTAGTAGCTTGTTTAAGTAGCAATCTAGCTAGCTAATTGTCCCATTCCACCTTAAATGGTGCAACAGAAGGCAGAGGCTGGAACATTTAAGATGTAACAAAAAAGGAACGGACAATAATAATCAATTGCTCAATTGCTCAACCACCTGCCCCCTTTCTGAAGACATACGATAATAAACCCCTAAAGTGAACAAGTTAAGCTAGTCAAGTTAAGTTAATTCTCCACTGCTATAGTGATATATCTATATTAGTTGCTTGAAGGCTTGTCCCAATTCTTTTATGTAACTACTACACTCGAAAACAAGGGGTAAGGGTACAAAGTAGACATGGGATTAAGCCAAAGTCTGTCAACGGTCTCTCACCAGGAGGTACACTACCCAACATTAAAAGTAGCCTCTGAGAGCTTTTTGTTTTTATAGGGCAGCGGGAGAAGCACGTTTACACCCTCTTGTGGATACTAGATCTAGACTAGTGTCTAATCAGAGCACACGTATAATTTAAAATCATTTATATATGTGTCATGTATCTGAGACATCATTTAATGTTGCATTTTATCTAATTTTGGCTAATTTTGGCTAATAATTGTACCTCTCTGCTCATGGCGAGTGCCAGCTGTAGCTGTAGCTCTTCCTCTCCGCTGGTCTGAGGTCGGGACTGTTCCAACTCTGACGCTCTGGGAGAAGATGCAGATGCTAAAAGAAAGAAAGAAAAAAGAGAGAAAGAGAAAGAGTAAAGCTCAAGGTAGAGTGGGCAGGTGTTTCCAATAAAGTGGCCACAGTGACAGGAAGCCCAAGGTACTCACAGTTAAATGACGACGGTGATTCTCTGGATCGGCTGAACTCTTCGCCGTACAGGGCGGCCATACTAGGCTGGCTGCTCCTCCTACTGGGATAAGCCCCTCCCCCTCCACCTCCTGTACCTCCGCCCCCTCCACCTCCCCCTCCACCTCCACCTGCCATCCTCTCTTTGGTCTTCAAAGCCTGGGCTCTTTCCTGACGGAGACGTTCCTCGTCCCGCAGCAGTGCCACCAACTGTTTGGCCTTCTCCCTGACGTTCACGCCCTGGTCCCGCCCGTCTCGGTCCACGTACTGGAAGTCCCGCAGCGTCTGGATGGTGAAGGCGTTCTCCCGGCACTGCTGGGCCACCCGCTCCGAACCCGTCTTCGCCAGATAGTCCAGAAGAGTCAACGCCTGGAATGAGACATTATTAATAGTGATTTGTAGTCGTCTGACTGTATTGTGCCGAGTGTAAAGTTTGGTGGAGGGGTTGTTTTTCAGTAGTTGGATGATTTCACGCTCCCAACATTGCAGAAAACAGTTTGGAGACGCCCATTTCCTGTTCCAACATGCCTGAAAAAAACAGAAAGTCCTGACCTTAACCCAATCTGAACCCAATACAACACATTGGGGATGAATTAGAGTAAACATCAGTGCGTCCAACATCAGTGTCTAAACTCCCAAATGTTCTTCTGGAAAAAACAGTGGAATATTCCCATAAACACCATAAACACTATAAACACACTCTTAGACTCTTTTGCCCTTTTTCTGCTCTAAAACTGTGGACTCTCTCAGCTTTTAGACTCTATGGCCCGTTTTTCTGAGCTAGAAATGTGCACCCTCTCCGCTTTTAGACTCTTTGGATTGTTTTTCTGCGCTAGAAATGTGCACTCTCTCCTCTTTTAGACTCTTTTGCCCCGTTTTTCTGCGCTAGAAATGCACACTCTCTCTGCTTTTAGACTCTTTGGCCGTTTTTTTGCGCTAGAAATGCGCACCCTCTCCGCTTTTAGACTCTTTGGCCGTTTTTTTGCGCTAGAAATGCGCACCCTCTCCGCTTTTAGACTCTTTGGCTGTTTTTCTGAGCTAGAAATGCGCACACTCTCCGCTTTTAGACTCTTTGGTCGTTTTTCTGCGCTAGAAATGCGCACTCTCTCCGCTCTTAGACTCTTTGGCCATTTTTTTGCGCTAGAAATGCGCACTCTCTCCGCTTTTAGACTCTTTTGCCCCGTTTTTCTGCGCTAGAAATGCACACTCTCTCTGCTTTTAGACTCTTTGGCTGTTTTCTGAGCTAGAAATGCGCACACTCTCCACTTTTAGACTCTTTGGTCGTTTTTCTGCGCTAGAAATGCGCACTCTCTCAGCTCTTAGACTCTTTGGCCGTTTTTTTGCGCTAGAAATGCGCACTCTCTCCGCTTTTAGACTCTTTGGCCGTTTCTCTGCGCTAGAAATGCGAACTCTCTCCGCTTTTAGACTCTTTGGCCTGTTTTTCTGCGCTAAAACTTCACCCTCGCCGCTTTTAGACTCTTTGGCGGGTTTTTTTTGCGCTAGAAATGCGCACTCTCTTCGCTTTTAGACTCTTTGGCCCGTTTCTGACACCTAGCGTTCAAACTTTGAATCTCACATTATAAAAACCTGCTTAACAGCGGGCCAACTTTCATTCTATTTCTAAAATACCTCGCTTTAAAGGGTGTCATATGCATGCAAAGAGATGCAAGTAAATACTTTTTTGCAATAAATTGTACACTTACCGGTCCCACTTTATAATAAGTGTCCCTAGGTAATATCTAGTTACACGGTAACAATCCATGTAACTACAGTGTAACTACTGATGAAGTACACACTGTTACAGAGTAACTACAGAGGTACAGGTTATGTAATTACACACGTGTATTAAGGTTAATTTTGACTTGTGTAAGTACACATAGTGTGTGCGTGGTAGACAATAGCTGTTAGATAAGTTTATACTCAACTCATCACACACACACTATTACACATGTGTAAGTACACGTGCTATATTACTTGTGTAAGTACACTCACCCTGAATTAACCCAAAATTATATATATAAATAATACGCGTGTGTAATTACATAACCTGTTCCTCTGTAGTTAATCTGTAACAATGTGTACTTCATCAGTAGTTACACTGTAGTTACAGGAATTGTTACCGTGTAACTACATAGTACTTATGGACACTTATTATAAAGTGGGACCCCTTCACCCTACGCAGATACTGTAGCTCTGAGATATACTTGTCATATATCTCAATATCTACATTTATACCGTTTTTAATATCCAGTATATTGTCGCTGTCCAATGAAAAACAAGTATCTCTATTTTTGTCGATTTTTAGTTTTCTATATCATTAAAAAATATTAAAAATAAACTCTTTTTACATTGACTTCCATTGAAAGTTTGGAAGTTTTCTTCTCTCTCCTGTAAAGTTGCTGTTTTGGAGATACTTGTTTTTCATTGGACATCGACAATATTAACTCTTAATAAGAGATGTAGCTCCACCTCCTAATGCTAAATAATTGTACGCTATGTTGTTAGCAACAGTGTGCTAATTAATGAAGGTACTTCCTGTCTGTGAATGCAGACCTCCTGTACTTAAGTAGCTTTTCAGGAGCACACAGTGAAGCTAGCGCTAATTAAATCAGTGTAAATTTAATTCCTGCAGTGCAGATTAGAATCCTCTACAGATTCACCGTATTTAACGCCACACGCCTGCAGTTTATCAGCAGCTCAGGAGCTTAGAAAACATTAAGAGTAATGATGTGGACAAAGTCCTACAATCACCAGAGCCACTCTGTAGCAATGAATTATTCTTCATTCATTAAAAGATCAGCGGAAATCACATTTTTCAAACCCAACCCAAGCAAAAAGCCTGTATCCTCCAGTTAGCATGTTCAATAGCCTCTAATAACACTATTAGCTCAATCTCGCAAAAGGATAAAACCATTAAACACAGGTTTAGTGCCTCTGCTGGCAGGTTGTAGTATGATGGAATGTAGCTATTAATTGTATTATTGCGTATAAATCGACGCTATTCAATGTAAAACAAATATCTTTATTTTTGTCGATTTTTGGTTTTCTACATAATTTAAACAGACAAACTGTCTCTTACACTGTGTCAAAATTTCTTGAAGAACGGACCAATAGAAACTCTTCATAATGACCTGAAATAAACTCTTTTTACATTGACTTCCATTAAACGTTTGGAAGTTTTTTTTCTCTCCTGTAAAGTTGCTGTTTTGGACAGCGACAATATATTAATAGTCTACACTCTATTATGTGTATCATACTATTAACCCTCAATGCCATAGTGTGCCTTATTTTTAATGTATTTACTTGTTTTTAGTTATTTTAATATAATGTTACAAAGCATATCTATGCCAGTTACAATGAGACGTACAAGTAGATCTTAAATAAAAAGACGTATATCTAAAAAGTGGTATCTAAAGAAGTATATTTGGGTGTTTATATTCTTACTATATTCTTGTTGTAAGCTTACTTAAACAAAGTGATTTTAGTAGGTTTCATACAAATAAAGTTTGTTATCAAAAGTCAAAATAAAATGATATATTTGATATATCCACAGGGACTAAAAAAATATATATATATTTTCCCAAAGAAATATAATTTTAACATGGTTAAACATGACAACTTTCTTCTCAAATATGCAGAATGACTTCAGTTTTACCTTGAGAACAATACAAAAGCAATACGTGCTAATTACAGTGCTTATTACAGTGCTTATTACATATAAGTAAACTGTGTTATTACACTTTCACACTCTTATACACTATTGAAAACATATATCCATGAAAACAGTGCTTTTTAAGTGGTTTACAAGAGTGCACTACAGGGTATTTCTTGTTTTCTACATGTCGTTACACATTGTATTGATACCTGGTAATCTTCTTTTTAAGGATGTATCATATACTGTGTTTGGATAGTGTAATAAACAGTAATAAAAGTACTATTACAAATATTATATTTGTGGGTTGGGTAATTGGCCTGCTAAAGTGGGGAGAAATGAGCTAAATAAATATAAAAAATAATAAATAAAAAAATATATATTTGTATCTATAATATTTTTTATCCCATTTTCTTCCCAATTTACACGGCCAATTACCAAACCCACTCATTATAGGACCCCTATAACTAGTGATGCCCCAACACACCAGGACAGTGAAGACTAGCACATGCCTCCTCCGATACATGTGAAGTCAGACTCCCCCTTTTTTTTTAACTCTTTTTTTACGAGTATCATCACAGTGCTAACACTCAGACAAAAGCGCAGCGACTTGGTTCCGATACATCAGCTCACAGATGCAGACTTGTGCTCATCCACATCACCCTAGGAGGAGTGATGTCGGGAATAAGAAGAGTGCCATCTACTGTACCCACCCAGAGAGAGCAAGACCAACTGTGCTCTCCCTCTCTAGGCTCTGGCAGCTGATGGCAAGCTGTATGACCGGGATTCGACCCGGCGATCTCCTGATCATAGTGGCAGAGCTTTAGACCGCTGGATCACTCAGTATGCTACATTTTATATTATGCTGTTTTTAGCTTATAGACAGTGTAATAAGCAGTGTAATAAATGTGCTTTATAACTGAGTTATAACAGGTTTGTTGGCGGTACCTTGTAGACGTGTCTCCAGTTCTTGCCGTGGTCGTTGAGGCGTTTCCAGACCATGGCCATGACCTCGCTGAAGGCCACCACGCTGAAGGTCAGGTCCGCAATCTCAGACATCAGGGAACTGGACGGACCCCAGGGGTCATTAGAGGTCGCCTCCCGCACCTTAATCTCCGCCTCCGAGTAGTTATGAACGATGTTCTTCACCTGCCGCCGCAGGGCTGAGGTCGTCATGGCTACGGCGAGCACGTGTGTGTGTGTGTAAGAGTGTGTGTGTGTGTGTAAGAGTGTGTAAGAGTGTGTGTGTGTGTGTGTGTAAGAGTGTGTAAGGGTGTGTGTGGGCGGGTCTTTGGACGGTGGAGGTAGGACGAGTGAATCAGGAGTGTGTCTGCAGAGAGAGAGAAAAAGAGAGAGAGAGAGAGATGGAGAGAGCGAGAGACAAAGAAAATAAAAGGGAAAGAAAGACAGAGACAAGAGATGAGAAAGAACGACAGAGCAATAAAAAAGAGGGGAAAAGATTATCATAAAGAGAAAACGAGAGAGAGGAAAAAGAGAAATGTAATGACAGGAAATATAGGATAAACAAAAAGAGGCAAAAAGAAAAAAAAAGAGAGTAAGAGAGATAAAAACAGAAGAAAAACAAAGGATGAATAGTTGGAGAGAAAAGAGGGAAGAGAGAAAAATTATGTAAGAGACAGAGAGAGAGAGAGAGAAAGACAGAGAGAAGCAGATGGAAAGAGAGAAAGACATAAAAGAAAAAAAGGAAAGAAAAGAAAGGGAATCCAGAGTAAGAGAGAGATAAAAAGAGGAGATGAGAAGAAAAACAAAGGATGAATAGTTGGAGAGAAAGAGGAAAGAGAGAAAAATAATGTAAGAGACAGAGAGAGAGAAGTTGAGGGATAGACAGATAAAAGAGAGATAGAGGAAAGGATGGAGAGAGAGAGACAGACAAGGAAAAAAAATTGAAGAGGAGGACAAAGTGAGACGAGATGAGAAAGAAAGAGAGAGCGATAAAATAAAAAGGTAGAGAGGAAAAGATTAAGATAAAAGAAAAAGAGAGAGAAAAATGGAGGGAAAGATGTAGAGATAGAAGAGAGAAAGAAAATATGGGAAAACAAGAAAGAGTAGAAAACATAGAAAAAAAGAAGGTACAGAGAGAGAGATAAAACAGAAAGAAAAACAAAGGATGAATAGAGAAAATAGGAAAGAGAGGAAAAGAATGCAAGAGAGAAAGAGACAGAGAGAGGGAAAGATGTAGAGATAGATGAGAGAAAAAGATAAAAAAAGACAGAGTAAGAGAGAGATAAAAAGAGCAGAAGTTGGAGAGAAAAGAGGGAATGAAATAAAGGTAAAGAGATAGAAGAGAACGATAGAAGAGAAAGAACGAGAGAGCAATGAGATAAAAACAGTAGATAAAAAGATAGAAAAAGGGAGATAATAAAGAGGAGATGAAAAGACAAAAAACAAAGAATGCACAGTTGGAGAGAAAAGAGGAAAGAGAGATAAAGAATGCAAGAGAGAGAGAGAGAGAGAGAGAGAGAGAGGGAAGAAAGAGAAGAATATTTAGAGTCAAACAGTATACATCAGTCAAAAGTTATATCTGTAGATTCACATTAAAGAAATAGCCGGACTAAAGTAAAGCTTTTAAACATGGTGGCGGTAGTTTCCAACTCCATTCACAGCTACTGAACTGCATGCACTCCTTTACTGCAAGCATATGAGCTCAAATCCACAGCCACACTCACCTGCACTCATCCGTTCCTCATTTTTTATCCCTCGTTCCTCCGATTCTCTTGCACTCATGAAACTGAAATGTATTATTTAGTACTGTAAATCATTTTACTCTTTTACGCCTCTTTAATGATCCGTTTAGAAGTGAAACGTGAAGCTAGTTTAAGCCCTATAATTAAACACTGCTCTACAGCTCCCACCTCCCCACTGAGCCCAGACACATCAGACTGGGAAGGTAGGTCACGAGGAGGAGCTGACTGCTGGATCCAGTCTGAAGCTCCAGTTTAACACACTTACAGCTCTGGAATAAAAGCACTTTAAAACGATGAGTTTCTTTGATTTTACCAAATTAAAAACCTCTGGAATATAATCAAGAGGAAGATGGATGATCACAAACCATCAAACCACCAAACTGAACTGCTTGAATTTTTGCACCAGGAGTAAAGCAGCATAAAGTTATCCAAAAGCAGTGTGTAAGACTGGTGGAGGAGGAGAACATGATGCCAAGATGCATGAAATTAAAACTGTGATTAAAAACCAGGGTTATTCCACCAAATATTGATTTCTGAACCCTTAAAACTTCTAAAACTTTATGTTTGTAGTTTATAGAATAAAACAAACAATGTTAATTTTACTCAAACATAAACCTATAAATAGCAAAATCAGAGAAACTGATTCATTTTTTCATGTTTTCATGCATCTTGGCATCATGTTCTCCTCCACCAGTCTTACACACTGCTTTTGGATAATTTTATGCTGCTTTACCCCTGGTGCAAAAAATTTAAGCAGTTCAGTTTGGTGGTTTGATGGCTTGTGATCATCCATCTTCCTCTTGATTATATTCCAGAGGTTTTCAATTTGGTAAAATAAAAAAACGCATCATTTTTAAATGTTTAATCTTTATGTCATAAAACAAGCAGAATTGGAGCTTCGGGTCTGAAACCATGAAACTCAATTGGAATGAGTTTAAATCCCTTAACTTAAAGGGCTGAATGCAATCAAATCCCCCTCATAGCAATGTTTCAACATCTAGTATAAGATCTAGTATACAACCTTGGAGTTGTGTTCTCTAGAGTAATGGAGCTCCATCCAATACCTTTTGGTTTAGATCGAATTCTATTAGATCAAAAGATTTAACTTCAACATCAACCAACACTAGTATCTGACTTCAATGATCTAAGAGGTTGCATGCAATCAAATCCTCCTCACAGCAATGTTCCAGTATCTAATACTAAGCCTTTCCAGAACAATAGAGGCTGTAATTAAAGTAAAAACGGAGACAAACTCTCTATAAATACTTTAGATCTTTCAAGAATCCCTGGAGGAACAGGTGTCCAAATACTATTGCAAACACAGTGTAAATACATGAACTATAAATATACATACAGTGCCAGGATCGCCTTTAATAACACTCACACACACACACACACACACACTGCGAGTGGTCGCTATGCGACGGAAACCCATGGGGGAGTTGGGGAAAACGAGGCGATGGAACTGCCCCATATTTCTCTCTCTCTCCGTCTCATACACTCACTCACACATCACCAAAAGTACTGGGACACTTACTGGGGAGTATTGGAGTAACTCTCTCCACAGGAACCAAGACTCAAAGAGAGAAACATTGAGAAGAACCAATAATCTTAAAGAGAACAAACAATAACCATGTAGATGAACCAAAACTCAAAAAAAGAGCTTTCTACAAGAATTAAGAAGAACCACTAAAATGAACCATGTTTCAAAAGGACACTCTAATATACAGGAAAAAAATCCCTTAGAATGCCCAAGACTCGAAGGAGAACCTCATTAAAAGCATGTAAAAAAAATCACTCCATGAAATCAAGACTCAGGTGATAAGCTCTATAAAAGCATGAAAAATAATAAATACTTAAAAGAAAAACAAGAAATAACCATTCAAAGGAACCAAGACTCAAAAGAAGCACTTTGTAACACCATGATAAATAATCACTTAAAGCAACCAAGACTTAACAGAAAAGATTCTAAGCACATGGAAAAGCTAAAATCACTGAGAAGAAACCAAGACTCAAAGAAAGAACAAAGATGAACCATTTAAGAAACAAAGATTCAAAAGGTGAACTTCAAAAAGCATGAGGTAGAACCAAGACTCAAAATGATAATGAGGAATAACCACGAAGAGAAACCAAGACTCAACAGCTAAGACTTTAAGAGCATGGGGAAAGAATCCAAAAGGAACCAAGACTCAAAAAAGAACGACAAATGGCCACTGAGAAGAAACATGACTCAAAATGAGAATAAAGAATAACAACTGAGAAGAACCAAGACTCAAAAAGCAAAAAGAGAATCCAGATTTAAAAAGAGAAACTCACTACAAAAAATGTTTAGAACAACAAAACAAAAAAATAATTGGCAGAATAAGTTTTTAAAAACAAAAATACCCACTAAGAAGAACCAAGACTCAAAAAGCAAAAAGAGAATATAGATTTCAAAAGAGAAACTCACTCGAAAAAAAAACTTTTCAGAACAACAACAACAAAAAATAATTTGGCAGAATAAGTTTTAAAAAACAAAAAATACCCAACAAGAAGAACCAAGTCTCAAAAAGAGAACCTCACTAAAAACCAAGACTCGACAGCTAAGAATCTAAGAGCATGGGGAAATAATTCAAAAGGAACCAAGACTCAAAAAAGAATGATGAATGACAACTAAGAAGAACCAATACTCAAAATGAGAATCTAGATTTAAAAAAGAGAAACTCACTACAAAAAAAACGTTTCAGAACAACAAACAAAAATAATAAAAAATAAAAAATACCCACTAAGAAGAACCAAGACTAAAAAAAAACTCACTAAAAGCATGAGCAAGAATAATTTAAAGGAATCAAGAATCAAACCAAGAACCTCATTAAGAACACTAGACAGAACAATTAAGAATACGTATAATTGCTAAAAATAAAGATTAACTAGTGAGAAGAACCAAGACTCACAAGAAGTCTTGAAAAAACAACCTTTTTAATTTCCTTGATTTTAAAAGAATGTTCAGGTGTCCAAATACTTTTGTTGGTATATTTTTATATGAACATTCGGTCTGTTGTTTATCTGATACCAGGTTCAGGGGTGAATTCCTCAGCTTTGTCCTCTATAGGACTACCAGTGCTCACATCAGCAACTTTACACAGAGAGAGAGAGAGAGAGAGAGAGAGAGAGAGAGAGAGAGAGAGAGAGAGAGAGAGAGAGAGAGAGAGAGAGAGAGAGAAGAGAGAAAGAGAGAAGAGAGAGTGAGAGAGAGAGAGAGAGATTCCCCGTCTCAGATTTCTGTCTCTTTCTGTGAGCTCTATAAATGATGTGAGGAATTAGAGCCTGAACCATCACACACTTCACAGCCACATCACAGACCTCAGATCAGCTCTACACTGAGGAAAAAGAACCAAGACTCAACACAACCTCCCTGAATCCTGATGGAAAATCAAAATTAAAAAATACTAATGAGACTCACAAGAAGAGACTCTAAGAACATGTAGATGAACCCTTGAAAAGAAACACGACAAAAATGTAACAAAGAAAAAGCATTCAGAAGAACCAAGACTCAAAAAGAGAACTTTGTAACTGTACAGTAAAGAATCACTAAAAAGAACCAAGACTCAAACGATTCCCTCTCCAAAAGCACTGGGAAGAACCCCTAAGAAGACCCAAGACTAAAAGGAAAACTAGGATTAACCACTGGGAAAGAACCAAGACTCAAAACAGGATCTTAATATAAGAACTCTAAGGTGAACCTCTGTGCAAACATGACGAGAAACATCAAAGCCTCAAAAAAAGAAGTTATGAAATAACCACTCAGTAGAACCAAGACTCAAAAGAGAATTTAAAAACTCAAACTTAAAAAGAGAATGGGGAAAAAAACCCTTAGCAGAACCATGACTCCAAAGAAGCAAATCTAAGAGTACTGAGGTCAGTGTGACGCCAGGTAGAGAGGAGCGACGCGAGCCGAGTTAAAAATACAGACAGGTTTATTAGCAGGAAGGCTAACAGGTTCTGCTAACAGAATAACCAAGTAAACAACAATCTCACCGATAACCAGAAACGTAGTCAAAAATACAGTCCGAGTTCGAAACCGAGAAACAGTCCAACCATACAACAAATCCAATAAGACATAAACCGATAATCCGAAAACAGGGTCGTAACGAGAAGGCAAAAACAGTAATCAGGAAAACGCTTAGTACGCAACATAAGTCGGCAATACCTCGCGGTGTTTGTTTACAAACGGATGCCTTAAATACAGGATCTAGATAAGAATGAACCGGAAGTAATTTAGTACGCAGGTGAATCAGAGCGTTGGAGCGTAACGTGATTGGGTGAAGGTGAAGGGTTATTATTGATGTCATAATCAGGGGAATTCTGGGAAATAGAGTCCGGCAGTGTGGAAGGAGAACCAGGCTGCGTAACAGTCAGAAAAAGAGAGGAACCAAGACTCAAGAGAGATACTCCCTTAAAGCACAAATAAGAACCACGTATAGAAACCAACGTTTAAGAAGAGAATAAGGATTAAGAGAACTTTTAAAATGCATGAGACTAAACCGATTAGAGAAACCAAGACTCAAAAATAAAGACACTAAGTATACACAGCAAATTCTCCCTGAGAGTTAATATCTACTTATTTTGAGTGTATATGCATGACCACCGTATAAACTCTATAAACTAACTACTATACAGATAATCTATAACAGAGTTAAAGTAACTTTTTTTTCTGGGAGTTTTAACTCTTAAAAAGTTAAATCTGAACTGTTGTGGAAGTTAAAATATTTATCCTATCTAGAGTAAAATACAGCTCTCAGCTGATAGAGTTAATTTTAACATGAACTCCTTCACTTCACAGTGTTAACAAATAATGCAAAAAACTCTTATTAAACTAATATTTTAAAACCCTGGAACATTTAGGAGTAAAAATAACAATAAAAAGTGTAGACCAGATTATATTTTCATTGCATGGCAACTTTAATCCTGTATTGCAGTATTAACAGTGCAGAAAATAAGAAGATAGGTAACTTGCTCTTATAGCCAACAACACATCAGTTTGGCAAACAAACTTTATATAAATGATCATGAAACACCCAATGGAAGGAGCCCTGCTGTGCAAGACTACACACTGATGGTGAGCTGGGATTGCGGGACACGCCCATTAGAGAGTTCTGTTACGCTTCTAAACACCTTACAATAAACTCTGAAATAAACTGAAACTCTACACCACCAAAATGTTCCCCTCAACTCAACTTGTAGTTTAAGTTGGAGAATAAACTTTTAACAATTTGACACTTTCAGACATTTTTGTTTAACTCCACATTTTGAACTCCAGAAATGTGCTGTGTATAGGGAAGACCATGAGGACAAACCATAGATATCAACCATAAATCAAAAGGAGAGACTCTGTAAGAGAATGAGATTGAACCAAGACTCAAAATTAGAACTTTGAAAGAGCATAAAGACGAACCACTGAAAAGAACCAAGACTCCAAATAAGAACCTGGAGTAGAACCTCTGTAAGCGAGTGAGGAAGACTCAGGGAGAATGGTGATGATATTAATAATCACAGTGTAGCAGCTGAAGGTGAGGAAGGTGAACTCAGTATCACATTTCTGCTGAGATGCCAAACCCCGCCTACACCTCAACACCCCACCAATAATCCCTCCATAAATTCATTTAATACACAATACAAACTTTTCACTCTCATTAATAAAATATTCATTAACAATACAAATAAACTACTTTACAGTTTTAATTGAATAATTTATATAACATTAATTAATAATCTGAATTTATTTATAAACCTTCAGCCTGCAAAACAATGCCATAAAACAATACACTCGTATACCCTTTATATTTACATACAGTACCAGTCAAAAGTTTGGACAGGCCTTAAATTCTGTGTGTTTTTTTGTATTATTGTAAACCTATGAAGACAAACATATGAATTTGTTCAGTAAAGCAAAAAACAAAAAGAATATGTTTTATATTTTACATTCTTAGATGACAGTTTTACACATCTTTGCTGGATTAGATAGATTAGAGGTAGATTCACCTGGAATTCAGGTTTTCAGTTAACAGCTGTGCTGAACTCATCAAGAGTTAATTACTTGAATTTCTTGTCTCTTAATAAAGTGTTTGAGAGCATCAGTTAAAGTAAAGTAGTGAAGAGGTAGAGTTACAGGTATACAGTGAATAGTGAATATTTGATTAATGTTCTATTAATCCAGATTATAAAAATGCAAAAAATACTCAACTAAGTAAAGAAAAACATACTTTAAGAAAAAATGAAGGTCTGTCAACAATTTCCAGAAATTTAAAAGTATCCTCAAGTGCAGTCGCCGCAAAGACCATCAATTATCAACATAATAATGGTGAAACTGGCACTCATCAGGACCACCCCATGGAAAGGAAGAGCAACATTTTGGAAATTATTTAATTACATCTATTATAGATTATTGAGCATCTGCTCATGATTTGAGGAGAGTTTGAGATGAATTGATCATGATGCTAATTGGTGAACATAAGCTTTTATTAGCTGTTAGCTATACGGGGGTTGGAGAATGAAACTGAAACACCTGGTTTTAGAGCACAATAATTGATTGTGGTGACGGACAGTTCTGGTGGAAACAGGAGAGTTGAGGTGCACATTGAATTCTGCGTGATTTGATCAGCCGTGGTTTTATGTTTTTTGGATACAATCCGGGTTAGCACCCGAACATCCCTTTCAGACAGCTTCCTCTTACAGCGTCCACAGTTAATCCTGTTGGATGTGGTTGGTCCTTCTTGGTGGTATGCTGACATTACCCTGGATACCGTGGCTCTTGATGCATCACAAAGACTTGCTGTCTTGGTCACAGATGCTCCAGCAAGACGTGCACCAACAATTTGTCCTCTTTTGAACTCTGGTATGTCTCCCATAATGTTGTGTGCATTGTAATATTTAGCAGGTATATTTAGAGCAGAACTGTGCTCTTACCCTGCTAATTGAACCTTCACACTCTGCTCTTACTGGTGCAATGTGCAATTAATGAAGATTAAACACCAGGCTGCTCCAATTTAGCCATGAAACCTAAAATCCCACATTAAAATGATGACAGGTGTTTCAGTTTCATTCTCCAACCCCTGTAAGTTAGCATCGCAGCTCTAGAGAAAAACTAAAGAAGCAAAACTATGGAAATCTACTGAACTATTGCTTTAAAGAAACGGATCAAAACATCTGATTACAGACTCAAATCAGACTGAGATGATCAGATCAGAGCATCAAATACACACACACACACACACATACACACACACACACACAATCACATACACACACAATCACACACAATCACACACAATCACACAATTACACACACACACACACACAATCACACAATTACACACACACACAAACATACACACACAATCACACACAATCACACACAATCACACACACACACACACACACAATCACACACTCACACACACACACACACACACACACACAATCACACAATTACACACACACACAAACATACACAATCACACACAATCACACAATTACACACACACACACACACATACACACACAATCACATACACACACAATCACACACAATCACACACAATCACACAATTACACACACACACACACACAATCACACAATTACACACACACACAAACATACACACACAATCACACACAATCACACACAATCACACACACACACACACACACACAATCACACACTCACACACACACACACACACACACACACACACAATCACACAATTACACACACACACAAACATACACACACAATCACACACAATCACACACACACACACACACAATCACACACTCACACACACACACACACACACACAATCACACAATTACACACACACACAAACATACACACACAATCACACACACACACACACACACACAATCACACACTCACACACACACACACACACACACACACAATCACACACTCTATAATACAACCCACACACACAATAAACTACACACCACGCACACACCCCGCACACACTACACCCCCCCCCCACACACACACACACACACACACACACACACACACTACACCCCACACACAAACTCACACACACACACACACACACACACACTAGACCCCACACACAAACTCACACACACACACACACACACACTAGACCCCACACACAAACTCACACACACACACACACACACACTCTATAATACAACCCACACACACAATAAACTACACACCACGCACACACCCCGCACACACTACACCCCCCCCCCCACACACACACACACACACACACACACACTACACCCCACACACAAACTCACACACACACACACACACACACACACATTTACACACACACAAATGGTTGAATAATGGAAATACCAGTGAGCAAAGAGGAGAACGCTTCAAGGACAACGTCAATTATAAGGTCAGCCTGCACTCAGAGGCATCAGATTACACACACACACACACACACACACACACACACAAGAATAAAAAATAACCACTGAGAAGAACCACGACTCAAACTGAGAACCCAGAGTCAAAAAGAGATCCACACTAAAAGCATGAAACAAGCAGAGGTGTAAAAAATACTAAAACTAATTTGTAATTGAGTAAAAGTACCTTTACTTTGCTAAAATTCTACTCAAGTAAAAGTAAAAGTACCCATCTAAAAATCTACTTGAGTACAATTAAAAAGTACTCAATTTAAAATGTACTTTGAGTAAAAGTTACATAGTTACTTTTATTTATTTGATATAAAAAAGAACAAATCATAAATTCAATAATTAGTTTTTTATGATCCAATTTTTTTTTACTGTTAAAAAATTAAGGTCATATAGGTGACTAATAAACTGTATCTTTATAGTTTTACAGTTCATTATTATTTCTTAACTTTGGAGAAAAAAACTCTTTTTTTTTTATATTCAAACAAGGTGTTTTTTCCCCAGCATTTAATTTTTTACTCAGTAATGTGGAGTTTTCCAAAGTAGTGAAGTAGATTACTTGTGTCAAAATGAACTTGAGTAAAAGTAAAATTACCTATTTTAAAAACTACTTTAAAAATTACAAATTACTCATAAAATCTACTCAATTACAGTAATGTGAGTAAATGCAATTAGTTACTTTCCACCTCTGGAAACAAGACTCCTTAAGAACACAATTCAGTAGAATCCGGACTAAAAAACAACAAGAATAAAAATGAAAAAGAACCTTAAAGACTCAAAAGAAGAATAAGAATTCACTACTTAAAGAAACCAAGACTTAAAAGAAGAAGAATCAACAACTTAAATTGAATTTTTCACAATTTTACTGCTTTTTATCATTTTAGTGTTGTTTTTAGTTTCTTTCTTATTTTTGTCAACTATTATTTTTTATATGTGTTTGTTTTAAATTTGAGCCTGTCCACTTATCATTTTTTTTTATTATTATTATTTGGTAGCACTTTAAAATAAGGCCCCGTTATAAAGGGTTTATAAGTAGTTTATAAATGAGTTTATTAATAGTTCTAAATTAAGTTGTAAATACCTTAAAAACATTAATAAGCAATAAATAGAAAGAACAACAGTGAAGATAACTATTTTAAACATATCTAATATAGAAAGTGAGTTTAGTCGTTTAATATGTTATTATAGTTAAATGAATAAAGTTATTAACAGAAATATTAATAATCACTGATTGATAAGACATAGTAAGATAAGCATCTAGTAATAAGATCTGAGGTTTAACAGTATAAACCAATGAACACTCACTATTAGATAGATAGATGACAGGCCACTGTTACCCTCCTATTTATGAGTTAGTACTGCCTATTAATGCTTTATAACCTAATTAATAACCAATAATAACTAATTTGTAAAGTATTTATGAACCTTTATAACGAAGCCATATTTGAAAGGGGTACCCACTATTTAAATTCTTCTTATTTAAATACTAATTGTTTGTTTTTGCTATTTAATTTGGCACCACTCAATTTGGCACCACAATAAGACTACCTTTATAAAGGGTTTATAAATGGTTTACAATTAGTTTATTAATGGTTACTAATTAGGTTGTAAATGCCTTAAAATCATTAATAATCAGTTATAACACATACATAGAAAGGGCAACAGTGACCTGTTGTTTGCTAAATAGTGAACCCACAGCCATCTATACTGTAGCCCTTTCTACGTATGTGTTATAACTGATTATTAATCATTTTTAAGGCATTTACAAACTAACATTTACAAGTTACAACTTTTTAAGGCATTAACAACCTAGTAACCATTTTTAAACCCTTTATAAAGGTAGTATTATTTTAAAGTGGTACCTTTAATTTTATTGTTTTGTTTATGAAATTCTTTTTTTAGTAGATTTTAACTTGATTTTAATTTTACTTATAAGTCCCTTTTAGCTGCAAATGCTCGGCTGCATTGATTGAGCAATAATGTATTCCAGATTTGTTGATTATTGATTGATTGGTTGATTTCTCAGTCTGTATTGTTTCAGTAAATGTGATGATTTAATCTCAGATGTGATGATGAGATCAGCTGGGTTGTGATGAGTCAGTGTTAATATCTCCTCGGTCTCTGCAGCAGAGATACTGTAATAAATCTGATTCAGCAGAGCTTCAGGTGAAGAGTGAGAGCAAACAAACACAAACACAGTAAAATATAAACTATAATTCAGTACAGAACCTTAAAGTCCTTCTAAAAAGATCCTGTTCATCACTTTACAACTCCTTCAATATTGTGTTGTTTATTAAAATGATGCAGTTATGAATTACAGCGTGTTTTTATTTTTTTGGTTAAGTTTACACTTTTGCATCCTACCCTACTTTAACCTCTTGAGACCATGATACTTTTTTATTTATTTATTTTTTTTTTTAAACTTTGACCCTTTGGCCTCAACATTACAGTCAATTGATTGAAAGGCAGATGGTGGGAATCCCAGTCAGAAGTTTCTACAGCCAGTCCAGACAGAAACATGGGCCATGATAGAAATTCTCATGCAGTTTTCTGTTTAAAACTAGTTTATTTGCTTACTGTAGAAAGCAGTTACATTTATGGACTGATTAGGTCCTTCTGATCTCAAACGGCAAGGATAATCTTTCAATGTTAAAATAAACGACTGGCCCCATAAGAGGACTCTTTTTTGTTGCAAAATTGACTTCTTGTACAAAGACTATAGATTGACATGTACCTCCCTAGAAATGTAACATAAACATACATTCTGGCATCACAGAACAACTGTATTCTCTATCTTTGAGAATTTTCTCAGTGCTGTAGGCTGTAAGAACAAGTTACCACTTAATGTTGGCTGATACTACATTACAGTGATGGTGTGCTGAAATTAGCTGGTCGTATAATGTAGTAATTAGCTGGCAAAATAAACTCACAAGAGAAAAAACTTATAGCAACTTCTGAAATAATAACGCCAACATTTAAACAGCATATAGTATATATGTATTAACATACACATTAACATATTGTACAATCAGGGGTCTATATTAGGATCATTTTTAATTATCTGTTAATGCTTTTACTGGACGATTCTATTTAGAAGTTTTAGGAAACACAACTCGAACCCACGACTACGGGTGTCTACAAACTAAAGCAATGCTAACTGATTAACACACACACACACACACACACACACACACACACACACACACACACATAGTGTTGAATAAATTAACATCTTCACACTTCTTTTCAATAATGCAAAACCACACACACACACACACACACACACACACACACACACACACACACACACACAGAAAGTCAATGCAGAGATGCTGACTAAACAAGTTTCCCATGCTTTAGAGAGAGAGAGAGACAGTGAGAAAGAGAGAGAGAAAAAAGAGAGAGATAGAGAGAATGGCATAGTGACACAGAAAGAGCAAAAGAAAGAGAGAAAGAATAAGAGCAAGAAGAGAGAGAAAGTGAGAGATATAGAGAGAATGATAGTGATAGAAATAGAGTGAAAGATAGAATGAGAGCAAGAAAAAGAGAAAAAGAGAGAGAAAGAATAAGAGCGACAAAGAGAGAAAGGGAGAGACAGAACGAATGACAAAAAAAGAGGGAAAAAGAGGGAGAGAAAAAGAGAGAAAGAATAAGTGCGAGAAAGTGAGAGTACAAAGAGAATGATAAAGCGACAGAAAAAGAGTGAAAGAAAGAGAGAATGAATAAGAGTGAGAAAGTGAGAGATACAGAGAGAATGATAAAGCGACAGAAAAAAGATTGAAAAGAATGAAAGATAGAATAAGAGCAAGAAATAAAGTGAAAGATGGAAAGAGTGACAAAGTGTGAGAGAGAGAGAGAGAGAGAGAGAAAGATACATATGTTCATGTGTGAGTGTGTGTGAGTGTGTGTGTGTGAGTGTGTGTGTGTGTGTGTGTGTGTGTGTGAGTGTGTGTGAGTGTGTGTGTGTGTGAGTGTGTGTGTGTGTGTGTGAGTTTGAGTCATGGTGTGATCATAGTTCTGGTTTTACTCATTCAGCTCTGACTGATTCTGTGTGTGTATATATATATGTGTGTGTATGTGTGTGTGTGTGTGTGTGTGTGTGTGTGTGTGTGTGTGTGTGAGACTTTTATAATGATGAATAAGTGAATGAGTGCATCATAAAAGATATAAAGTTGAAGGTTTGACTGACAGCTAGATCTGTCACAATAAGCGTTTTTGTGTAAATAATAAATTTTCCCAGAAATAATTGTGATAAATTATATTTCATGCATGTTATCATGTTAACAAAGTGGTATGCCACTAATTAAATGCTAATTTAATAGCACAACAATGCTATTGATGTTTTTAAACAAAGTTGACATTCTGGCTTTTTTTTACATTTTTGCTTCAGGAGTAAAGCAGCATAAAGTTATCCAAAAGCAGTGTGTAAGACTGGTGGAGGAGAACATGATGCCAAGATGCATGAAAAAAACTGTGATTAAAAACCAACCAGAGTTATTCCACCAAATATTGATTTCTGAACTCTTAAAACTTCTTTATGAATATGAACTTGTTTTCTTTGCATTATTTGAGGTCTGAAAGCTCTGCATCATTTCTCATTTTCTGTAAATAAATGCTCTAAATGACTAAAATATTTTAATTTGGAAGAAATTTGGGAGAAATGTTGTCTGTAGTTTATAGAATAAAACAACAATGTTCATTTTACTCAAACACAAACCTATAAATAGCAAAATCAGAGAAACTGATTCAGAAAATGAAGTGTTCTCTTCATTTTTTCCCGTTTAAATCCCGGTTTTCCTCTTTAAAGAGGTAATGAGACGTCTGACTGCATGTGATTCATCAGCTCGGGTCGTGATTTATCAGCTCCAGCTCCCACACTCACAGAAACCACACACCGAATGCTCTCAGCCTGCTTTCAGGAGAAAAATGAGCAAGCGAACTGGAGCACGGTAGTGAAAGCTGTTTGTGTGCGAGAGCATGCGTGGGAGAGTGTGTGTGAGTGTGTGAGAGAGAGAGAGAGCGCGAGTGCTCCTAGTGTCCAGAAATAGCCGGACGGGTTGAGTCACGGTTGAGTGTCGGGGTGGACGTGAGCGATGAGTGACCACTCGCTCACAGCGCTTATCAACATCTCATCACCCTCAGATCTGCTGCTGCTGCTGCTTCTGAATATATGTCACTCTGGGTCAGAACTGGACTGATCTAGTTCTGGAGGCACGTGGGATTGTTTTGTACACTCTACGAAATAAGGCCACTACACACGGTTCTGTTGGTGATGCTTTAGAAAAACTATGGTTAGATCCACCTTAAAATAAAGGTAACAACACATAGTTCCTTGGGTGATGCTCTAAAAGAACTACTGTTGGTTCCACCTTAAAACAAGGTAGATATTCATGGTTCTTTGGGTTCTTTTGGTGATGCTTAAGAAAAACAATGGTTAGATCCACTTTAAAATAAAGGTAACAACAAATAGTTCTTTGAGTGGTTCCATAAAGGAACTACTCTTGGTTCCACCTTAAAAAACAAGGTAGATATACATAGTTCTTTGGCTCCCTTTGGGATGCTCTAGAAGAAAAATGGTTGGTTCCACCTTAAAAATAAAATGGCAACACATGGTTCTTTGGGATATTTGGGTGATGCTCTAGAAGAAATATGGTTGGTTCCACCTTAAAAATAAGGTAGATATACGTAGTTATTTGGCTCCTTTGGGGATGCTCTAGAAGAACTATGGTTGGTTCCACCTTAAAAATAAGATGGCAACACATGGTTCTTTGGGTTATTTGGGTGATCCTCTAGAAGAAATTTGGTTGGTTCCACCTTAAAAATAAGGTAGATACACATAGTTCTTTGGGTCCTTTGGATGATGCTCTAGAAGAAAAATGGTTGGTTGCACCTTAAAAAAAGATGGCAACACATGGTGCTTTGGGTTATTTGGGTGATGCTTTAGAAGAACTATGGTTGGTTCCACCTTAAAAATAAGGAAGCTTTACATTGTTATTTTAGGGGTGCTCTAGAAGTACTACTGTTGGTTCTACTTTAAAAATAATGCAGCAACATATGTTTCTTTGGATAATGCCCTAAAAAACGTATGGTTGGTGTCGACCTACTAAATAACGTAGATACACATGGTTCTTTGGGTTCTTTTGGTGATGCTTTAGAAAAACAATGGTAAGATCCACCTTAAAATAAAGATAACAACACATGGTTCTTCGGGTGATGCCCTAAAATAATAACGATTGGTTCCATCTTAAAACAAGGCCACTACACATGATTCATTGGGTGATGTTCTAAAAGAACTATGGTTGGTTCCACCTTAAATAAAAGGTGGCTACACGTGATTCATTTGATGATGCTGTAGAATAACTACAGTTGATTCCACCCAAAAATAAGGTAGCAACACATGAATCTTTGGGAAATGCTTGAAAAGAACTATGGTTGGTTCGACCTAAAAAATGATGTAGTTACACATGGTTCTTTTGTTGATGCCCTAGAAGAACAGCTGTTGGTTCCACCGTAAGAATAAGGTAGCATCACACGGTGCTTTGGGTTCTTTGGGTGATGCTCTAGAAGAACTATTGTTGGTTCCACCTTAAAAATAAGGTAGCTACACATGGTTCTTTGGTTGATACCCTAGAAGAACTACGGTTGGTTCCACCTTAAATATAGGGTAGATACGCATGGTTCTTTTGGTGATGCTCTAGTTCCACCTTCAGTATAAGGTGGCTACACATGGTTCTTTTGGTGACGCCCTAGACGAACTACTGTTGATTCCACCTTAAATACAATGTAGATTTACATGGTTCTTTTAGGGATGTTCTAGAAGAAAAATGTTGGTTCCAACTTAAAAATGGTCACAACAAGGTCGTTCTTTGGGTGATACCATTGAAGAACTACTGTTGATTCCACCTTAAAAACAAGGTAGCTACACATAGTTCCTTGGGTTCATTTGGTGATGCCCTAGAAGAAATATGGTTGGTTCCATCTTCAAAATAAGGTAGCTACACATTGATCTTTTGGGGATGCTCTAGAAGAACTACGGTTGGATCCACCAAACAGGACCATGCTTGTAATACACAGAGATTTTGTAACACTTTAAAGTCAAATGAACCATAACGATGAACAAGTTCTACTGTATTACAAATGTGGTTCTTTATAGAACCAAAAGTAGTTGTCGGTACCAACCAATGCATACCAGGAACACTCCACAACATTTAAGTCGCCTAGAATATCAATCTCATTTGTGTTTCAGATTATTAAGCTTGCTAGACAATCCATACAGAACCTGTAGAACCTCCAGGTCCAGCTAAACCTCCAAACCCAACCGTCTCAATCTCATCTCATCTTATATCAGTATAGAGGAACCAACAGCATCTAAACTAGAGTCTACTTTCAATTACAGTAGAGTTTTACCCAATAAAGTCTAATATATCATTACATTCCAGCTTCAGCTTCAACCTACGAGTGTAGAGCTACAGGATCTACAGGCCCAGCTGCAGCAACATCTGTAGGTAAATGTGCTGCAGGATCCATACAGAACTTGTAGAACCTCCTCTATACCCAACCATACCATTGACTCTGGACTGTCCTACTTGGCAACCAATGTAAAGGATGTATAGAAGTATGTGGATAGTGAGAGATACACATTGGGTAAAGTAGACGTACTTAAAGCAGTAAATTAACCTTATACGCACCTACACACACTTACACACACTTACACACACACACTTACACACACACACACACACGTGCCAATTTACGGTTATCCAGAAGCTCCATCCCCTAAGCACCGATGGGTCAGTGATGGTGTGATGTCATCATGTTCATCGCGGCTTACCATAATGGATTACGAGAAGAGTCTGGAGAGATCTTCAGCTTCTACAGCGTCCAGCGAGCTCTGCTTCCCACATGCTTAGCATCTTAGCCTTCCACACACACACACACACACACACTCACACACACACACACACACACACACACACACACACACACACTCACACACACACACACACAGCTGTAGATGAGATGAGCTATAACAGGAAGCAGAAGGTCCCTGCGGCACCTCGGCTGGGTGTGTGACCACATACTCCACACACACACACACACACACACAGATACGCTACAAGCTATAGGAGGACATTAGCACATTAGCATTAGCAGCATTAGCATTGGCAATGCAGGTGAATGCAGCGTTCCCTTACCTTCATGTGAGTGTGTGAGTGTATCCCTCCTTCTCTCCCTCTCTCTCTCTTTTCTCTCTCTGCTCTTCACGGGGCTCGCTCGGCCGCCTGTCACACTGATGCTGCTGCAGAAGAGAGAGAGAGAGAGAGAGAGAGAGGGAGGCTGTGGGCTAATGAAGCAGCAGAGCAGCCAAACCACACACAGAGAAAAAAAGAGAGTGAGAGAGAGAGAGAGAGAGAGAGAGATACACTCACACACTCACTGAGCCTCTCGCTCGCTCATACACACAGTGTGTAGGAGGGGAGAGAGAGAAAGAGAGAGAGGGAGAGCAGTAGTAGAAGGGAGTGAGGGAGGGGGACAGAGCGAGAGAATGGAAGGAGGAGAGAAGGAGAGATATAGTGGGAAAGGGATGGGATCGAGGGATGCAGAGAAAGAGAGATAAGAGAGGGAGAAAGGTGGGAGGGAAAAGAGAGAGGGAGTAGAAGGAGAAAGAGAGAGAATGGGGAGAGGAAATGAAGGGAGGAATAGAGAAAGAATGGATGGAGGGAGAATCAAAGGGAGAAATACAAGATTGAGGGAAGGGAAGAGAGATATATAAGATAAAGTTCAGAGGAGGACAATAGAGGGCTAGATTGAATCTCAGGTCATGCTGCTTCACCATCAGCAGCCGGAGTCTGAGAGAGAGAGAGAGAGAGAGAGAGAGAGAGTACAGTAGGTCATGCTGCTTCTCCATCAGCAGCCGGAGTCAGAGAGAGAGAGAGAGAGAGAGAGAGAAAACAGTAGGTCATGCTGCTTCTCCATCAGCAGCCAGAGTCAGAGAGAGAGAGAGAGAGAGAGAGAGTACAGTAGGTCATGCTGTTACTCCATCAGCAGCCAGAGTCAGAGAGCGAGAGAGAGAGAGAGAGAGAGAGAAAGAGAGAGAGAGGGAGAGAGAGTACAGTAGATCATGCTGCTGTTTCTCCATCAGCAGCCGGAGTCTGAGAAAGAGAGAGAGAGAGAGAGAGAGAGAGAGAGAGAGAGAGTACAGTAGATCATGCTGCTGTTTCTCCATCAGCAGCCGGAGTCTGAGAGAGAGAGAGAGAGAGAGAGAGAGAGAGAGAGGACAGTAGATCACCGTCCCCTAAGGTAACACATCATGGATTATCAGTTTTGGTATGTAAAAGAAAACAGCCACTGGACACAGATATGAGAAAATATGATTTTATTGCATATGAACTCAGTAATATTGTAATCTTATCATTGAGAAAAATATATGTATATCTCAAAAATGGGAAAAATGCCTCAAAAACACTGATTAGTTTCAGTAACTTCTTTTTGTTGAGCTTCTTCCAGCAGATCACACAGAGAATCAACCATCCTCTCCATCAGAACATAAACCTGAAACACACAAACACACGTTTCATTATCTACACAGTTTATATCATCAGCTTCATCACTGTACTGTTTCTATTCACTTTATCGAAAACATAACATCAAATAAATTCAGAAGGAAAAAGAAAAATGAATTAATAAAAACAAGAAAAAGATGCAACTTAACAAACAATTCCTATGTGTTTTGTTTTAAAATGTTTCATCTGAATTAATCAGGCCAACCAACAAAAAAAATCTAAATTAAGTGTAAATTGACTTGGGTTCCCAAACTTTTGCATGAAACTTGTATGTAATACTGTTACTGGGTTCCAAAGTCTTTAGTGTATCATAGTAGGCCTGCATTTCCAAAGTGAAGGATGCTTTACATACAGTCAAAAAACGGAGCCATTGTATGGAGTAATCTGAAGGACGCGACTGATGTATCCTTCCTTTTCTTTCAGGTCCCCACAATTCAGAGCTTACGTACAACATGAGGGAAGGAAAGTAGGTGGTGGGAAATGGTGGGAAACGAAAACTGTTTAAACTGTGGGACCAATTGAGGGAGGGAGTTTTTATAGAACAGAGCTATTGAGGCCACGCCCCCTACCTCGACTGTAAACTGACGGCTTTGAAATCCAGCGATTGTGTTAAGTAAGCAGGATTATAAAGCTCTCATTCATTATAAATGAGTATATTTTAAATACAGATCTGCAGTCTTTATTTCTGTGTGTTCAGGTGAATGAACTTAATTAATGCTCTTTATTAATTCAGTGTGGTAACACTCTAACAGAGTGTGTGTTACCTGTTGGTGCAGTGTGTGTGTGTAGTGTTGCTGTAGTTGTGAATGGATGGTATCGTCCTCTGAGCTGATGCTGGTGAGGGACGACTCTCTGATCACATCTTTCTCCACCTTCTTTTCTTCTAGAACCTTCTTCTTATTTCCAGAACGCTCCTACAAAAACACACAAACACACACAGCATGTTTAGTCCCTGTAGAACTGAAGTACTGCCAATAGAATAGGACTCTCTTTGTATTTTTCACAATATAAATTGCACTGGGTTATAAGGCACATTTGGTGACACAAGTAAGGAACAGTGGTGTCACCATGTTTCCCTTCTAATTCAGTAAAGCTAATCTTAGTAAACAAAACTGTTATTCTTAAAAAATAAATAAATAAAATGAGTGCTGCATGTTAATCTACACAGATTTCTCTACTAAAAACTGTTTATTTGGGTGATTAAAACACTTCAGTTTATTTACAATAAGCTTAGATTTACAGATTTCCACTAATGCTAGCCATGGTTAGCGGCTAATGTCGACCGTCAGTGCTACACTGAGGAACCCTGAGTGTGCTGCTAGCGATATTAGCTAGCGGTTCGTTCCATGTAGCTTATTTTAACATGGAAAACGAGCAGGCTACAGGCCGATAATACCCACCTCTGAATGGCGAAAGAGCTAGCGCTTAGCACAGTTAGCAGCTAATGCTAATACCGCTCCAGACACAGTGCTGGAGAAGCTTCACTAAAACTTCACATGCTGCTGCTGCTGCATCTCAGGAGCTTCACCTATCCCTGATTAAAAATGTGTGGGATGCTTTTCTATTGGATGCTCTATTAACACTCATATACCTCTACCACTGTGTGAGAAAAAATATTGGGGTTATTATGGGATGGATCATCACAGAAGAAACATTAGGAACCTCTACAACTCTCTACATGCTGAGACGTCTGGCATGTTGCAGCGTTACACATGTATTACACATACAATACACACTACTTCTGTATAAATATTACCCATATCGGTATAAATTTATAATCACTTATTGTACATGTTATTTTCATCTTTATTCTTAGTAAATATATATATACATACACACACAAACCAAGACTAAAAATAAATATTTTTTTGCTCAGTCCTACTACAGCCTGCCTCTGTGTTTTTAGGGGGTGTGTGCATATGTTTCTGTTTGTATGCTGTTAGTCAGCCATGTGTGTGTGTGTGTGTGTGTGTGAGTGTGTGTGTGTGTGTGTGTGTGTGTGTGTGTGTGTAAGGAGTCCAGAAGGTGATCTACTGAATGCAGGAGGAGAGCAGGTGCATGTTTTCACACTGGTACAATAACGCCCACTAAGCAGTCCCCAACTCACCTCTGAGTCAGAGAGAGAGAGAGAATAAAAGAGAGAGAGAAAGAGAGAGAGATGGGGATGCCTCATGTATACCTCTAGAAATATTTACAGTATTTTTTGGATTATAATTGCGCACTATTAATAAATGTTTATTTTCTGGTAGATCTATCAGACATAAAGCTCATCGGATTATAAGGCAAATTATGCGACACTAGTAAGGAACAGGGGTGTTGCCATGTGTTCCATCTAACTCAGCAGCAGGTCCCACTGCTGTGTGGAGTTGGGGGGGTGTGTTAACTAAGTTAAGTAAAGCTAAGCTAAGTAAACAAAACTATAATTCTAAAAAAAAAACATTAAATTAGTTAAATGAGTTCTGGATGGTCTGGATGATACCATCCATTCACATTTTTTTCTTCTGATTTCCAGATTTCCACTAAGGCTGGGTGCAGCAGCATTAGCATTAGCAGTTAGATGCTAGCACTAGCTGGGTGTGAGTGCCACCCGTTAGCGCTACACTGAGGAACTGTGAGAGTTCCAGAAAGTCAGATCGATATTAGCTAGCGGTTCGTCTCACCTTAAAGGCTCTGAATGACGAAAGCGATAGCGCTTAGCACGGTTAATGCTAATGCTGCTCCAGTCTTAGTGCTGGAGAAACTTTACTGAAACTCCTGTATAACTCTGTACATCAGCAGAGTGGCTTTACTGCTCCTTAATACCTGACTGATAGAATTAATACACTAGATTTTAAGGGGGCACTGATTATTTTTGGGAAAATTATAGGATTTTATGTGCGCTTTATATTGTGAAAAATATGGTAACACGTAATAAATTTCATATATTTACTAATAGTCTATTAATGCACTATTATAAGTGTTATTTTTATTATTATGCATGATGAAGACATGTATTTAGGTGTAATATTGTTATATCTCTATGATATATATATATATATATATATATATATATATATATATATATATATATATATATATATATATATACACACACACAGGTGAAGTGCCGGATGATTGAGTTGTGTTTGCTGCCCCCTGCTGGTGTGTATCTCTGATCACACGTCCCTCCACTCACCTCTGCTGCAGGGTTATCCTTTCCTGCAGGTTTAGACACACCTTTCTTCTCCTCCTTCTCTTTACTGATCCCTCCCTTCTTCTCCTCTTTATTCAAGGACATTCCTTTTCTCTCCTTCACATCTTCCTTCTGCGCTGCCACTGTAGAAAAATGGGAAACACATTTTCATTAATATACCATTAATGAATGAATAATAACTGTTATTTTTCATATTTTAAGAAAGTAAAAAGTTGCTATCACATTTGTACTAATACTAATACTAATGCACGTATTGGCAACATGAACTGAAGTTAATAAACATTTACCCGGTTTAAAATTCGTATTTACTGTATTTAATGTTTAAATTCTGACGAGCTAATGATTTGTTAACATCTACTGATCATTATTTAATATATATATATATATTAATGAAGTTATTATGAAGTGTTGCCAAAATGTTTAATAAAGGATTTAATTTAGTGTATTAGTGATATAAAGTGCTGTAGACCTATTGTTTTATACTCACAATTGTCTTGATCTTTCTCATTGTCTCCCCAGGTGTTGTTCTCAGGAAGTCCCAGTATGAGTCTCAGCCGTACAGCTTCAGAGACCAAACCATCACACAGCTCCCTCCACATCTGCAGCCTACAAACAGTATAGTTCAGTGTTTTATTGTTGTTTTAAAATGTTGTGTATTGTAGATTAATAGTTAACTCATCCAAACTATGAAGAAAAACACCTGGAACTATTTAGTAAAATAAAAAAGTGTTAAACAAACCAGAATATGTTTTTATATTTTACATTTTCTCAGTCACTTTTATGAGGTAGAGTCACCTGGAATTCAGGCTTTCAGTTAACAGCTGTGCTGAACTCATCAAGAGTTAATTACTTGAATTTCTTGTCTCTTAATAAAGTGTTTGAGAGCATCAGTTAAAGTAAAGTAGTGAAGAGGTAGAGTTACAGGTATACAGTGAATAGTGAATGTTTAAATAATGTTCTAATCCAGATTGTATCGCAGTTAGTTCCGACCCTGCAATGTGATTGGCTGAGAGGCGTTCTATGAGTACCGTTATCAGCCGGTAATGTGCTGTAACCAATGCTCTCCATGTATTACTGTATTACTTCACCACATACAGGTAACCTAGCAATGATGCAGCGCTTACAAACCAAACAGCACAAATGCAGCTACAAACAGAGCAGCCATGGAACTATTTTAACTGGCGGAGTTTTTATAACCAAACAGATCCTATTTTCTCCTCCTCATTAACTCTTTAAAATCCTACAATAAACAGTGATAATGGAACTGTGGTATAAATATATCAATAAATAATACATTTAGCAATAGTACATTTGAGGTTCCTGCTATAATGTGTCATATTGGAACTGCTTGTAAAGAAAAAAATACTTTAAGATAAAAGGTCAGTCAATCTGAAAAAAAAGAGGAATTTCAAGAACTTTTAAAGTATCCTCAAGTGCAGTCGCAGAAAAAAACATCAAAAACGTTCTAATGATGAAACTGGCACTCATCAGGTCTGTTGTACAGGATAAGCTCATCAGAGTTACCAGTCTCAGAAACCACAAGTTAACAGCTCCCCAGATAAGAGCATCTAAAGCACTTAAAAATGATAAGTTTATTTGATTTTACCAAATTAAAAAAACTCAACTTTTTGCACCAGGAGTAAAGCAGCATAAAGTTATCCAAAAGCAGTGTGTAAGACTGGTGGAGGAGAACATGATGCCAAGATGCACAAAACCTGTGTGATTCCATCAAATATTGATTATTTCTGAACTCTTAAAAGTTTATGAATATGAACTTGTTTTCTTTGTATTATTTGAGGTCTGAAAGCTCTGCATCTTTTTTGTTATTTCAGTCATTTCTCATTTTCTGTAAATAAATGCTCTAAATAACTAAAATATTTTAATTTGGAATTTGGGAGAAATGTTGTCAGTAGTTTATAGAATGGAACACATGTATACCCACCCAATGCTGTGCGCTGTGAGAGGTTTGATTGTGAGCTGTGATTGGTGGAGCTGCAGAATAAGAGCATTGTATTGGCTCAGAGCCTCTTCCCTGCATAGCCCCGCCCCCTCAGAATCAGCATCATCTTGTGGGAGCGACAGCACCACCTAGTGGAAACAGGCAGCACCTCACGTTCAGCTGAGATGCTTTTTCTTTACAAACAATTTAAGGAAGATCATTTAAAACCTAATGCCTAAGAATATATAGTAAATTTTATTATAGTAGGAACAGTAATTCAATAATAATAATAATAAAAAAAAACTAACCAATAAAAAACATGTATGTGGAGGTTTGTGTGGAAATGGTTTGGTTTCTGGAGGGATAAAACTCAACAGATTAAAGTCTTAATGTAAATTATGATGTAGAAACAGCATGACTATTTTATTTCACCTTATCTAAAACATAACCCATATTTATAAACAATATTTATTATAATATACATGTGCATTTTTTCTAAGTAAGTACAAATGACAAATTTGTTGTTTATGAGGTTTTATCATAAAAATTAGCTTACATTTGGCTAAAAACAATCAATTACCGATTTTTCTCATATTGTTTGAGTACCATCATCGCAAAGTGTACAATATGTAGGTCCCTATCATTTTAGCAGTGCAGTGAACACGGACAGAATCATAATATTGAGGCATTACATGTATTTCACATATAAAGAAACAAATTATTATATAACACAATATAAACAGCCAAAAATATTTTTTTCATATCCTTGCACATATACATCTTTTTATTTCTGACCCACTTACAGTATTGAACATATAAATGACATGTATTGTCATATATATGTCGATACATAAATAAAAACATAAATAAATACATAATAAATAAAATAAAGGTATTGTATGAAAAGGTATAATAACCAAAACATGTGGTTTGTTGCAATTAAATAAAAAATAATACTGCAATATAAATCACAGAACAGTAAAATATTGCCAAATATGTCATATTTTTTCCCCAATATTTGGCATTCCTTTTCAGCAGACCTCACAGAAATTGATCATTTTGACATTTGGCATTTCTTTTTTAATTAATTTATTTTTGGCATTTAAGTTTTATCCACTTTAAAAACTTTAAGATAACTTATTTTAGTTTTCACGCGCAAAACCTTGCATCTCCAGCAAGCTTATAATAGTTTAGAATTTTCCATTATAGTTTAATTTCATTTCATTTTGACCTTAATTTCATTTCATTTGACCTCAACTGCAGAGACTGAACTGATGGTTTTTCTGTACATGCACACACACTCTTACCCCACTTACCCCAGAAAATGGAAAGCACTAAAAACCCTACTACATCACTGGACTCTATTGCACACTGTGTAATAGAGGTAATTACTACCTCACCTGGTCTTTTTTGCACACTGCAAAATTTGCACACTGTCTTGTTATTTATTACTCTTTGTCTGTATTGTGTTGTACTGTCTGTCTGCACTTTTGTACTGTTGCACTATTGTTCTGTCTACACTGTGTTTATGTGCACCATGGTCCCTGGAGGAACGTTGTTTCGTTTCACTGTGTACTCTGTATATAGCTGAAATGACAATAAAAACCACTTTGACTTTGACTTTTCTCCTCCAATTCAGATAGTTTTGATTAGTTTTTAAAATGGGTTTGCTAGTTTTTATTATTTTTTGTTTTTTTTTTAAGCTTATTTTTAAGTTTTTAAATTTGGTAATTTTACTTTTACTCAAGTAAATTGTGACACAAGTAATTTACTTAGCTACATTTGAAAACTCCCTGTTACTGATTTAAAAATAAAATGCTGGGGAAAAAATATAATTGTTTGAATAAAGTTTTGTTCTCCATGGCTGCGCAGCTGATATTTTCCATGCAGTGTGATTATGGTTAGCGGGAGAGATGCTGTGTGAATCAGTGTAGCCTGGGGTTTGTGTGCGCAGCTCGGGGGTTATGCTACCCAAAAAACATGGATTATAGAAATCTATGCCACTTGTTCTTGAAAATGTTTTATGCGGTGGTCTGAACAAATACTGTTTGAAAGTATGTAACTTTTACTTAAAGTCAATTTTAAATTGAGTACTTTTTTCCTTTCACACAAGTAGATTTTTTTTAAATGTAAAGGTAATTTTACTTAATTACAATTTTGCAGTACTTTTTCCACATCTAATTAATTGTGAGTGATACCTGTCGGAGATGATCCATGCACAGATCCCAGGTTGGAATTTCTGCAGGTGTTTGCTGATGTTCTTCTGCTGTTGTAGTTTTTAATCTGTGCGCCTCCTCCCACAGTCTCTTCAGCGCCTCCACTGGTTGGCTGTGGTAATGCAGCTGCATAAAAAAACACATTACTGAGCACATTTTTCTGAGAAATTTAACCCGGCAAGGTTATCTGATATTTGTTTTCGCAGAACACTTTGTGTGTGTGTGTGTGTGTGTCTGTGTGTGTGTGTGTGTGTGTGTGTGTGGGTGAGTCTGATTAAAGTACATACAGATCAGAAACGTGTTCTTTTGTGAAAACGTGGTGGAGGAGCTTCCCTAAGGACTGGTGAAACGTTCTGGCCTAAATTACATTCTTGATTCAATTAGTCCTCTAACAGAACACACTGAATAAAGCTTTCAGGCAAAAGAGAGAGAGAGAGAGAGAGAGAGAGAGAGAGAGGGATAGAGAGAAGAAAAAAAATAAGAATCAGATGTACAGTAGCATGCGTTCATATATTAGTGTGCTAATATATGGGATTAAAATAAAACAAAGTGGGTACATTTTCTAGAAATGCAATAAGTTTCATGTTTCCAACAGTTAGTACTTCCTTAGAAATATACATAATAAAGTTTAATAATAATTACTTGCTTTTATATACAGTACCAGTCAAAAGTTTGGATACAGATTCTTATTAATATTTATTCTTTATTTAAATAATTGACCACATTGTAGATTAATCTAATCTTTTATCCTTTTTGGGACCTATAATTTATATAATTTATATATTTATATTTGTCTGCATTCTTTAAGGAAATGTAACATTTTGTTGTAAAAGAAAAAAACATAAAACTTACGCGCAATAAACTTAAAAAAGTTTTTAAGTAATACTGATGTGTATATAAATCAATACTGCAATTTTCATAGTTAAACTGTGTTCTTTGTCTTAGAATATAATGTGCTTAGTGGGGACTAAATTAAGGTTGTATTGCTAAGTATTTTTGTGGGGACCTGTATTAGAGATGTACTGTGCTTAATGTGGACCTGTTATAGAGTTGTATAGAGTTGTAATATTGTGGATATGATTATTACATTTCATAAGATTTAATAAGATTTTGGGGACCTTTATCACATTTATGCTGTTTTTTATAGATACCTGCATTAGAACGTTCTTATATGGTCCTTTTAGGGTTTTGTGGATATGCCAGTTTTTAATATGCTTTATGGGGACCTGCCTTAATGTTTAATGAGTTTTAGGGGACCTGTGTTAGATTATAATGTGTTTCTAGGGACCGGTATTAGAGTGCAGTGTGTTTTCTGGGAACCTGCATTAAAGTGTAATTATTGGTACATATAATTGAGTATAACAAGTTTTGTGGGGACCTGCGTTAGAATACAATGTTTTTTTGTGGGGACCTGCATTTGAATACAATGTTTTGTGGGGACCTGCATTAGAATGCAATGTTTTTTGTGGGGACCTGCATTAGAATGCAATGTTTTTGTGGGGACCTGCATTAGAATGCAATGTTTTTGTGGGGACCTGCATTAGAATGCAATGTGTTTTGTGGGGACCTGCATTAGAGTACACTAAGTATTGTGGGGACCTGCATTAGAAAGCAATGCGTTTTGTGGGGACCTGCATTAGAGTACACTAAGTATTGTGGGGACCTGCATTAGAATGCAATGCGTTTTGTGGGGACCTGCATTAGAGTACACTAAGTTTTGCGGGGACCTGCATTAGCATGCAATGTGTTTTGTGGGGACCTGCATTAGAGTATACTAAGTATTGTGGGGACCTGCATTAGAATGCAATGCGTTTTGTGGGGACCTGCATTAGAGTACACTAAGTATTGTGGGGACCTGCATTAGAATGCAATGCGTTTTGTGGGGACCTGCATTAGAGTACACTAAGTTTTGCGGGGACCTGCATTAGCATGCAATGTGTTTTGTGGGGACCTGCATTAGAGTATACTAAGTATTGTGGGGACCTGCATTAGAATGCAATGCGTTTTGTGGGGACCTGCATTAGAGTACACTAAGTTTTGTGGGGACCTGCATTAGAATGCAATGTGTTTTGTGGGGACCTGCATTAGAGTACACTAAGTTTTGTGGGGACCTGCATTAGAATGCAATGTGTTTTGTGGGGACCTGCATTAGAGTATACTAAGTATTGTGGGGACCTGCATTAGAATGCAATGCGTTTTGTGGGGACCTGCATTAGAGTACACTAAGTTTTGTGGGGACCTGCATTAGAATGCAATGTGTTTTGTGGGGACCTGCATTAGAGTACACTAAGTTTTGTGGGGACCTGCATTAGAATGCAATGTGTTTTGTGGGGACCTGCATTAGAGTATACTAAGTATTGTGGGGACCTGCATTAGAATGCAATGCGTTTTGTGGGGACCTGCATTAGAGTACACTAAGTTTTGTGGGGACCTGCATTAGAATGCAATGTGTTTTGTGGGGACCTGCATTAGAGTATACTAAGTATTGTGGGGACCTGCATTAGAATGCAATGCGTTTTGTGGGGACCTGCATTAGAGTACACTAAGTATTGTGGGGACCTGCATTAGAATGCAATGCGTTTTGTGGGGACCTGCATTAGAGTACACTAAGTTTTGTGGGGACCTGCATTAGAATGCAATGTGTTTTGTGGGGACCTGCATTAGAGTATACTAAGTATTGTGGGGACCTGCATTAGAATGCAATGCGTTTTGTGGGGACCTGCATTAAAGTACACTAAGTTTTGTGGGGACCTGCATTAGAATGCAATGTGTTTTGTGGGGACCTGCATTAGAGTACACTAAGTTTTGTGGGGACCTGCATTAGAATGCAATGTGTTTTGTGGGGACCTGCATTAGAGTATACTAAGTATTGTGGGGACCTGCATTAGAATGCAATGTGTTTTGTGGGGACCTGCATTAGAGTACACTAAGTTTTGCGGGGACCTGCATTAGAATGCAATGTGTTTTGTGGGGACCTGCATTAGAGTACACTAAGTATTGTGGGGACCTGCATTAGAATGCAATGCGTTTTGTGGGGACCTGCATTAGAGTACACTAAGTTTTGCGGGGACCTGCATTAGCATGCAATGTGTTTTGTGGGGACCTGCATTAGAGTATACTAAGTATTGTGGGGACCTGCATTAGAATGCAATGCGTTTTGTGGGGACCTGCATTAGAGTACACTAAGTATTGTGGGGACCTGCATTAGAATGCAATGCGTTTTGTGGGGACCTGCATTAGAGTACACTAAGTTTTGCGGGGACCTGCATTAGCATGCAATGTGTTTTGTGGGGACCTGCATTAGAGTATACTAAGTATTGTGGGGACCTGCATTAGAATGCAATGCGTTTTGTGGGGACCTGCATTAGAGTACACTAAGTTTTGTGGGGACCTGCATTAGAATGCAATGTGTTTTGTGGGGACCTGCATTAGAGTACACTAAGTTTTGTGGGGACCTGCATTAGAATGCAATGTGTTTTGTGGGGACCTGCATTAGAGTATACTAAGTATTGTGGGGACCTGCATTAGAATGCAATGCGTTTTGTGGGGACCTGCATTAGAGTACACTAAGTTTTGTGGGGACCTGCATTAGAATGCAATGTGTTTTGTGGGGACCTGCATTAGAGTACACTAAGTTTTGTGGGGACCTGCATTAGAATGCAATGTGTTTTGTGGGGACCTGCATTAGAGTATACTAAGTATTGTGGGGACCTGCATTAGAATGCAATGCGTTTTGTGGGGACCTGCTTTAGAGTACACTAAGTTTTGTGGGGACCTGCATTAGAATGCAATGTGTTTTGTGGGGACCTGCATTAGAGTATACTAAGTATTGTGGGGACCTGCATTAGAATGCAATGCGTTTTGTGGGGACCTGCATTAGAGTACACTAAGTATTGTGGGGACCTGCATTAGAATGCAATGCGTTTTGTGGGGACCTGCATTAGAGTACACTAAGTTTTGTGGGGACCTGCATTAGAATGCAATGTGTTTTGTGGGGACCTGCATTAGAGTATACTAAGTATTGTGGGGACCTGCATTAGAATGCAATGCGTTTTGTGGGGACCTGCATTAGAGTACACTAAGTTTTGTGGGGACCTGCATTAGAATGCAATGTGTTTTGTGGGGACCTGCATTAGAGTACACTAAGTTTTGTGGGGACCTGCATTAGAATGCAATGTGTTTTGTGGGGACCTGCATTAGAGTATACTAAGTATTGTGGGGACCTGCATTAGAATGCAATGTGTTTTGTGGGGACCTGCATTAGAGTACACTAAGTTTTGCGGGGACCTGCATTAGAATGCAATGTGTTTTGTGGGGACCTGCATTAGAGTACACTAAGTTTTGTGGGGACCTGCATTAGAATGCAATGTGTTTTGTGGGGACCTGCATTAGAGTACACCACATTTTGTGGGGACCTGCATTAGCATGCAATGCGTTTTGTGGGGACCTGCATTAGAGTACACTAAGTTTTGCGGGGACCTGCATTAGCATGCAATGTGTTTTGTGGGGACCTGCATTAGAGTACACTAAGTATTGTGGGGACCTGCATTAGAATGCAATGCGTTTTGTGGGGACCTGCATTAGAGTACACTAAGTATTGTGGGGACCTGCATTAGAATGCAATGCGTTTTGTGGGGACCTGCATTAGAGTACACTAAGTATTGTGGGGACCTGCATTAGAATGCAATGCGTTTTGTGGGGACCTGCATTAGAGTACACTAAGTTTTGCGGGGACCTGCATTAGAATGCAATGTGTTTTGTGGGGACCTGCATTAGAGTATACTAAGTATTGTGGGGACCTGCATTAGAATGCAATGTGTTTTGTGGGGACCTGCATTAGAGTACACTAAGTTTTGCGGGGACCTGCATTAGAATGCACTAAGTTTTGCGGGGACCTGCATTAGAATGCAATGTGTTTTGTGGGGACCTGCATTTGTCAGCATTTTACATAATGTCAGTAATGTGTTTTGTGGGGACCGACGCTGGGGTTGATGTTGTAGAAGTGCTCCTCCTCTGTAATGTACAATTCCACAGGAGAGCTGGGTCTCTCTGGAGTGTGAATATTACGCAAAACATCACAAATTAAAGATTTGCACACAGATACAGCCACACGCCGCTCCAGTTCCTCCTGTAACACAGACAAAACCACTGATGTTTCAAAAGATCTACATACGTATTATATATATATATACATATATATATATATACATATATATATGTATATATATATATATATGCAGAAAATCACTTGTTTTCTCACACACCTCTATAGCTGCTCTCTTCTCAGCTGTTTTGTCCTGGTACAGAGCCACGCCCCTTAGTGTGACCTGCAGCGAAGCTCCGCCCAGTAGAACAGGGTGGGTGTGGAGCTGCCACACCTCACTCATAATCCCCGGACAAGCACTTTTAAAGGTGACCAGAATCCTCTCCACATCACCGGGCAGTATCACCGCTTAGAGAGAAGGAGCAATTAAATGTATTTTTAATGTATTTTTAATAATGTAATAATACAATAAAGTGTATATACCTGTAGCAGTGTTAAAGTAGAAGTTCTGGCTGTGTCTCTGGGCTCTGGTGTGGGTGAAGCTGGGTGGCGCTGCCAGTCTGTGCCAGCTGTAATAGACGGCAGTGCTGCCCTCGTTCTTCAGCTCCAGCTCAGAACTCACACTCTCACCTACTGCAGCTTCAAACAGCAGCCGTACGACCACGCCCACTTCCTCCTGCACACACACACACATATATATATATCACACACACACTCATTACACACTCCTTACACACACACCCTTCTATTTACAGTTCCAGAATGTCATAATTCTATTTATTTACAGTTAAAATATATTCTTTCTGCTTACAGTTCTAAAATTTCTCCCCATTCATACAGTTCTAGAATTTCTCCACATTTTTACAGTTCTAGAATTTCTACCTATTTTTTTTACAAATCTAGAATTCCCCCCATTTTAAAAGTTCTAGAATTTCTCCCAATTTTTACAGTTGTAGAATTTCTCCCCATTTTAAAAGTTCTAGACTTTCTACCTATTTTTATAGTTCTAGAATTTCTCCCCATTTTAAAAGTTCTAGACTTTCTACCTATTTTTACAAATCTAGAACTTCTCCCCATTTTACAAGTTCTAGAATTTCAACCTATTTTTACAAAGTTCTAGAATTTCTCCTCATTTACATATTTCTGGAATATCATCCATCCTTTATTTACACTGTTACAGCGAATGTTCCACCATGTATACAGTTTTACAACACAATGCTTCTATATTTAAAGTTTTTCCTTTTATTCAAATCTAGAATGTTACATCATGTATACGGTTCTAGAATGTAATGTAGTGTTTTTGTTGTTACAGGTTTAGAACATTACGCTTGTATATATATATATATATATATATATATATATATATATATATATATATATATATATATATATATAACTGTAATAAATGGTTTCTGTATGTTTCTCTGTGTTGATTGGTGTGATTTGGGTAAGTTTACTCTGATCTTCAGTGTATTTTATTATCAGACGTCTCAGTGGTACCGTGTCTGATATTACCTCTGGAATGTAATAAGAATCCTGAGACAAACACACACACACACACACACACACACACACACACACTCCGCACCTCATTAGATGTAGCGTTTCCAGTCCAGCAGGCCAGTTCCCCACATAGCCTCAGAGCAGGAATCAGCTCCACCTCCATCATCACATCATCATAAAACTCCAGTGGATCTCTTCATCACATTAACACACCAGAAACAGGTTATAAAATCACTTTCATACTGAATATTTCACTATCCTGATCAAAACAATTGAACAAAAATAGGCTTTACATCAGCTGATCACAACATAGTTAAGACCATAGATCAAAACAGAATCAAAGAGTCAAAGAGGCTCTCAGATACTCCAACACAGATTCAATTCCTAACTCTAATTCCAACACTAAGAGTAGTATACTGCTATACTAGTATAGTATACCTAATAGTTTGTATTGTATTTACTGAATAATTCACAATGGATACAAACAGCCATATTAGTAAATACTTTTACTGGATTATTTACAGTAAATACTGAATCATTCAGTACTGACTGTATATAAGTTAGTCTTAAACTAGTATAAAACTGACTCGTTCTCTTTATGATCTCCGTTTATCCTTTCTTCTTCTTCCTCTTCTCCCTCGCCCTGCTCTTCCTCCTCCAGTAGAGCAGACTGTTCTTCTGAAAGAGAAGTGTAGGGCTGACTGGAGCCCACCACCTCCAACTCATCCATATCCTGATAAACCACACAGAGAGGAAGAGAACAAGTGTGATCATTCCAAACTGTTACCCAACACTGTAATTACTGATGGAGCTCTAATTCCATCTATTCCATGGTAGTCCTGTCTTGTCTTGTCTTGTCTTGCCAACCAGTGTGTTTAATTACAACTAACTGTATGAAACAGTGAGATTAATCACGATTAATTTACAGAAATACCTTAATTAATCACAACTAATTGTGCACAATTAACTGCCCCAAAATACTGCGACTAATCACAACTATATGCCCAAAACACTGCAAATGATACTACACAAAAAAGAAAAATGACTCAAACTCTAATAACTACATAATATACTGTGATCAATCATGACTAACTGTACCAAACACTTAAGATTAATTAGATTATTGTGACTAACTGCACAAAACACAGATTAATCATGACTAACTGCACAAAATACAGATTAATCGCTGATTATTCGTGACTAACTGCACAAAACACAGATTAATCATGACTAACTGCACAAAATACAGATTAATCGCTGATTATTCGTGACTAACTGCACAAAACACAAATTAATAACTGATTATTCGTGACTAACTGCACAAAACACAGATTAATCGTGACTTTACTTCACAAAACACAGATTAATCATGACTAACTGCACAAAATACAGATTATTTGCTGATTATTCGTGAATAACTGCACAAAACAGATTAATCCTGACTAACTGCACAAAACACAGATTAATCATGACTAACTGCACAAAATACAGATTAATCGCTGATTATTCGTAACTAACTGCACAAAACACAGATTAATCATGACTAACTGCACAAAATACAGATTAATCGCTGATTATTCGCGACTAACTGCACAAAACACAAATTAATCGCTGATTATTTGTGACTAACTGCACAAAACACAGATTAATCGTGACTTTACTTCACAAAACAGAGATTAATCATGACTAACTGCACAAAATACCGATTATTTGCTGATTATTCGTGACTAACTGCACAAAACAGATTAATCCTGACTAACTGCACAAAACACAGATTAATCATGACTTACTGCACCAAAATGCTATGATTAATGCTGCAACTACATCAAATAGTGTAATTAATCACAATAATTTGCACAAAATACTGTGATTAACCTTCAAATTCTTTAAAAATATTGAGCACTAACATTAAAAAGAATATATTTTATATTAATAACCTGTATTATATATTATATTATCTATTTCTGTGTGCACTTACAAAACACTCTATCCATCTCTTACCCTCCTACACATATAAACACATACTCACACACAAACACCCACTAACCCGCGTGATATGATGTGTTATATCACCTGGCTTCTCTCTCTCTCTCTTTATCTCTCTCTCTCTTTATCTCTCTCTCTCTCTCTCTCTCTCTCTCTCTCTGTTCTGGGTGCAGTAAAGTGTTACAGGCTGTTCTGAACTCAGTTTCTGGGAGCAGATTATTCTAGCTGGTTAAGTAAAGATCAGACTGAACGCTCTCTCCCCAGTTCAGATCACCCAGAGCGAGTCTGTGATTAATCACATCTATAATTATAATTCAGAATTTACTACTCCACAAACTGATGCGTATCGACTACAAAAAATACTATAAAAGGATAACCCCAATTAACATCACAAAATAACATGATCGGTCATCAATAACCTCTCAAAACCTGTGATTAGACACAATGCTTCACTGAACAGGAAATACAAAAATAATGTGATTAATCACACCTATCCAACAAACTATACACAACTACACAAAAGTGATTAATCACATCTGCGCAAAATACTGTTTAATAAATGTATTCAATAAAACTACTGTGATCTGTTATAATGTACCCCAAACTGGAAAAAAACTGTTTAAACACAATAAACATTTCCAAAATACTCTGATCAATCACAATGCACCACAAAGAGTGATGTGATCAATCACATGAAGGCAAAATGCTGTTTGAACACAATACATACAGTATATTACAAACTAATGTTACCGATCACAATGCACCACAAACAGTGATGTGATTAACGGCATCCACACAAGTCATTGTGATTCATCACAATCCACTTCACAAGAATAATACGATTAATCACAATGCACTAAAGAAGTATGAAGCATGCTGTGATTATCCACGCTTAAAAGATATGCATCCAGACAAAATACTGCAGTTAATCATGATTCACTAAAACAATCATGCATGATCTCTAGGCATTAAATGTGCTGTGATTATTCAGGGTTCACTACAAAGCACTGTGATTAATCACATCCACGCAAACTGATTCAACTTCAATTCAAGTGCAATTGATACAAATCACAGTCAGTTTTGTGCTTGGTTTTAAGCATGACTGATTATAACATTAGGTTTGTAGTTGACTGTGATTAACCACAATAAATCACAATACAATAAGATATAGGACATATCACAATACAAACAGGTATTACAGAGAGAGAGAATCTGTAAAAATAAGAGAGCACTTTAAAATGATGAGTTTCTTTGATTTTACCAAATTAAAAACCTCTGGAATATAATCAAGAGGAAGATGGATGATCACAAACCATCAAACCACCAAACTGAACTGCTTGAATTTTTGCACCAGGAGTAAAGCAGCATAAAGTTATCCAAAAGCAGTGTGTAAGACTGGTGGAGGAGAACATGATGACAAGATGCATGAAATTAAAACTGTGATTAAAAACCACCAGGGTTATTCCAGCAAATATTGATTTCTGAACTCTTAAAACTTTATGAATATGAATTTGTTTTCTTTGCATTATTGGAGGTCTGAAAGCTCTGCATCTTTTTTTGTTATTTCAGCCGATTCTCATGAGAGAGAGAGTGAGAGAGAGAGAAAAGAAGAGAGAGAGAGTGAGAGAGAGAGAGCGAGAGAGAAAGAGAGAGAGGGGTTGGCAGAGGCACTGTAGTGAGATATAGTGGTGAAGTGTGGATAATTAACACAGGTAATGCAGGAGGCTGTACTGTGTGTGCAGCAGTAACACACTGTCCGAACCACCCTCGCTCTATTGTCCTACATGTTATTCACTGGAGCGGAGTGTGTGTACGAGAGTGTATGAGTGTGTGTGTGTGTGTGTGTGTGTGTGCGAGTGTGTGTGTGTGTGTGTGTGTGTTATGTAGGTGCAGGAACAGGTCCAGATGGGCCAGGTGGCTGAAGAAGTACAGAGCTAATGAACCAGAGGACATTATGAATATGTAACCACACACACACACACTTACACACACACACACACACACACACACACACTTACACACACTTACACACACACACACACACACACACACTTACACACACTTACACACACACACACACACATTAGAACAACGGTCCGTTTGAACTAGGACCTTTAATTCAGTGTTTTTTTATTATTTTAAAATATTTTGTATTATGGATTAATACTAAACTCATCCAAAGAAAAACATTATTATTGGTATAATATTGGTTATAATTAATACATGTATTTATAAATGGATAGTTACTAAAACATTAGTAAACATTATTAAATTGTAATAATGAATAATGTAATACATAATAATACATTGATACATTAAACTATAGTTACATTATTTTGTTATTTAACAATGTCTTAACTAGTGTTAATTAATAATTAGTTGAGATGTTCTGTAGTAAGTTCTGGTAATTAATGTACCCCTATTGTAAAGTGTTAATAAATCATTTTATAAACAAAAAAGACAATGTAATAAACACATCAGAATATGTCTCTCAGTCAGTTTTATGAGGTAGAGTCACCTGGAATTCAGGCTTTCAGTTAACATTAGTTTGAGTAATGTTCGAATCCAGATTATGAGAAGCAAGAAATACTCAACTAAGTAAAGAAAAAAGAAGAAATTTTAAGAATTTTGAAAATATCCTCAAGTGCAGTCACTGCTAAGGCCATCAAAAATGTTGTAATGATGGAACTGGCGCTCATCAGGAACCACACGTTAACAGCTCCCCAGATATGAGCTCCTAAATGCTTCTTCACAGAGTATTTAGGTTTGTTTAACACTGTTTTTAAGTTACTACATGATTCCTTATGTGTTCCTTTATAGTGACTGATAGATCACTTTACTATTCATTTACTATGTAGAAAAGTTGAGTTATTGCGTTATTGTGTTATTGTGCTATTGTGTTATTGTGTTATTGTGTTATTGTGTTAATGTGTTATTGTGTTATTGTGTTAATGAGTTAATGTGTTAATGAGTTAATGAGTTATTGTGTTAATGTGTTATTGTGTTATTGTGTTATTGTGTTAATGAGTTATTGTGTTAATGAGTTAATGTGTTAATGAGTTATTGTGTTATTGTGTTATTGTGTTAATGAGTTAATGTGTTAATGAGTTATTGTGTTATTGTGTTATTGTGTTAATGAGTTATTGTGTTAATGAGTTAATGTGTTAATGAGTTATTGTGTTATTGTGTTAATGAGTTAATGTGTTAATGAGTTATTGTGTTATTGTGTTATTGTGTTAATGAGTTATTGTGTTATTGTGTTAATGAGTTATTGTGTTATTGTGTTATTGTGTTATTGTGTTAATGAGTTATTGTGTTATTGTGTTAATGAGTTAATGTGTTAATGAGTTATTGTGTTATTGTGTTATTGTGTTAATGAGTTATTGTGTTATTGTGTTAATGTGTTATTGTGTTATTGTGTTATTGTGTTATTGTGTTATTGTGTTAATGTGTTATTGTGTTATTGTGTTATTGTGTTATTGTGTTAATGTGTTATTGTGTTATTGTGTTAATGTGTTATTGTGTTATTGTGTTAATGAGTTATTGTGTTATTGTGTTATTGTGTTAATGAGTTATTGTGTTATTGTGTTATTGTGTTAATGTGTTATTGTGTTATTGTGTTATTGTGTTAATGAGTTATTGTGTTATTGTGTTAATGTGTTATTGTGTTATTGTGTTAATGTGTTATTGTGTTATTGTGTTAATGTGTTATTGTGTTATTGTGTTAATGAGTTATTGTGTTATTGTGTTATTGTGTTAATGAGTTATTGTGTTATTGTGTTAATGTGTTATTGTGTTATTGTGTTAATGAGTTATTGTGTTATTGTGTTATTGTGTTAATGAGTTATTGTGTTATTGTGTTATTGTGTTATTGTGTTATTGTGTTATTGTGTTAATGAGTTATTGTGTTAGTGAGTTATTGTGTTATTGTGTTAATGTGTTATTGTGTTATTGTGTTATTGTGTTAATGTGTTATTGTGTTATTGTGTTATTGTGTTAATGAGTTACTGTGTTATTGTGTTATTGTGTTAATGAGTTATTGTGTTATTGTGTTAATGTGTTATTGTGTTATTGTGTTAATGAGTTATTGTGTTATTGTGTTAATGAGTTATTGTGTTATTGTGTTATTGTGTTAATGAGTTATTGTGTTATTGTGTTATTGAGTTATTGTGTTATTGTGTTATTGTGTTATTGTGTTATTGTGTTAATGTGTTATTGTGTTATTGTGTTAATGAGTTAATGTGTTAATGAGTTATTGTGTTATTGTGTTATTGTGTTATTGTGTTATTGTGTTATTGTGTTAATGAGTTATTGTGTTATTGTGTTAATGAGTTATTGTGTTATTGTGTTAATGAGTTATTGTGTTATTGAGTTATTGTGTTATTGTGTTATTGTGTTATTGTGTTATTGTGTTATTGTGTTAATGAGTTATTGTGTTATTGTGTTATTGTGTTAATGAGTTATTGTGTTATTGTGTTAATGAGTTATTGTGTTATTGTGTTAATGAGTTATTGTGTTATTGTGTTATTGAGTTATTGTGTTATTGTGTTATTGTGTTATTGTGTTATTGTGTTATTGTGTTATTGTGTTAATGAGTTATTGTGTTATTGTGCTATTGTGTTATTGTGTTATTGCGTTATTGCGTTAATGTGTTATTGTGTTATTGTGTTAATGAGTTATTGTGTTATTGTGCTATTGTGTTATTGTGTTATTGCGTTATTGCGTTAATGTGTTATTGTGTTATTGTGTTAATGAGTTATTGTGTTATTGTGTTATTGTGTTATTGCGTTATTGTGTTAATGTGTTATTGTGTTATTGTGTTATTGTGTTAATGTGTTATTGTGTTATTGTGTTAATGTGTTATTGTGTTATTGTGTTATTGTGTTATTGTGTTATTGTGTTAATGAGTTATTGTGTTATTGTGTTATTGTGTTAATGAGTTATTGAGTTATTGTGTTATTGTGTTATTGTGTTAATGAGTTATTGTATTATTGTGCTATTGTACCGGTTGGTTGTAGTCCATCTCAGTCAGTATGTCTCTGAGTTCATGTTGGCGATAGTGCAGGTACTGACTCTGACTCCACGCCCTACTGACCACACCATCCGACACCTCGTTACCTACACACACACACACACACACACACACACACACACACAAACAAAATAAAACAATTAAAAACATGCCATAGAACAGAGTGGTAAAAAAATAAGTAAACTAACACTAAGCTAAATAAACAAAGCTGTAATGAAAAAGGACTTTCTTTAAAAGTTAAACAAGTGCTGGATATTATTCCACACAGATTCCCCTACTGGAAATGGTTCGTTTGGGTGAGTAAAGCGCTAATGCTCCAGCACAAAGGCTGCATTAGCATTAGCGGCTAAGCGCTCCAGCAGTGCTAGCCGGGATTAGGAGCAGGCTACAGGCCAATAATACTCACCTCTCTGAACGAGGAGATAGCGAGCACAGTTATCAGGTAATGCTAATGCTGCTCCAGCAGTGCTAGCCAGGATAAGCAGCAGCCTACAGGCCAATAATACTCACCGCTGAACGGGGGAATAGCGAGGTGCGGCACTAAGACTGCTCCAGTCTTAGTGCTGAAGAAACTTCACTGAATCTCCTGTATAACTCTGTACTTCAGAGGAGTGGCTTTACTGCTAGAATTCATACACCTGATAATAAGACGCACTGACGATTTCTGGGAAAATTAAAGGATTTAAAGTGCAATTATAGTGCAAAAAATACGGTACATTATTCAGGTTAGGCTTTCTACTAAATTTTGATGCAATGCTGTGAAAAGGCCCTTCTTACAATGTGTTTTTTACGTCTGTGTTCTATGGCATATTTTGCAACTGCTGATCTAGAGCATTTAAGGTGGATTTTAAGGTGGAACAGAAACATGTGCACTTAATAAAGCTTAGATACTAGCAGGCTTTTTAGCAACAATGGGTGAGAGAAAAAAAAAACTTGTCTCTAAGGTTATATTTACACTCTACTAAAATACATTCATTTACATATATGATCATATATGCAGCTGAAACACTAGGGAGGAGCCTAGTGCAAAATCCCAAATTATACTATCAACATTAACATTTTAATATTTTAACATTATAGTCATTATAGCTTTTAGAAAAATTTGTGTTTTGGGGACGGGCGGAGGGGGGGTAGTGCACTATAGGACTCTGTGGGCGTGGCCTAAGCTTTTGTTCTTAATTTTTTAATTTTTTCTCCTTACATTACCTTTACTTTTATACTTTAATTAGTTTTGAAACCAGTATTTGTTTTATTTAAACACTTTTAATTAAAGAGTAAAAAGCTTGAGTCGATATTTCTTTAATTTCTACAGAATTATTTTATTAAATGTTAATATCTGTACTTCTACCTACAGAGCAATGAACAGGAATGGGATGTAATTATGGTCAGCAGCTGCAGCAGCAGTGGTGTTATTGTAGTAAAGGACACGGCGTATGAACAGGTGTATTGGGAGAGCAGAGACAGAGTGTACCTGACTCCCGGCGGGCGCTGAGCGGCTGAGTGATGTGTGTGATGGGCGGCGGGTTGCCTTTCTGAGTTTGGGTCAGCGTGGCCGTGATTCCGCTCAGCTCGTCCCCGAAACGCTGAGGAACACTCCAGAACTCACTGCCCACACGCCTGCCCTGCAACACACACACACACACACATACATACAGTACCTGTTAAACGCTTAAACACACCTCTTATTATCACTAAAAATACAATATTAAGCTTCAGTTTCTGAATCAGTTTCTCTGATGTTGCTATTTATAGGTTTATGTTTGAGTAAAATGAACATTGTTGTTTTATTCTATAAACTACTGACAACATTTCTCCCAAATTCCAAATAAAAATATTTTAGTCATTTAGAGCATTTATTTACAGAAAATGAGAAATGTCTGCTTTGATTAAAAATATGTTAAATGGCAATTACTCTGTTTTGAAAATTGCTTTAAAACTATAACTATTCTATACTAAGATGGATGATCACAAAGACCATCAAAAAAAGTTATAACGATAAAACTGACACTCATCAGGAGAGTAAGAGTTTCCTCTGTTGTACAGGATAACTTGTAACCAGCCCTAGAAACCACAAGTTAACAGCTCCCCAAATTATTACTGAAAGTCAACACTATTTTGAGTCCAGAAAAGAACCTGGTTACACTTTATAATAAATTTCATTAATATATTTTTAAACTAATGATCAGTAGATAAACAAAGCATCTGTTTATCAGAAATGTGAAAATTAACACATTTTTATACATCATACTTAGTTATCAGCATAAATATTCATATTTAGAAATGTTAAATCATTAGCATTAGCCAATGCGTTTATTAGTATTTAGTTTCTTAAAATTTGTAAAATAATGCTTATTAATCATTAGTTAATGGTATATTAATGAAAGTTATTATAAAGTGTTAACAAGATCCTAAAATTGCATACAATCCAAATCATACAATCCAAGATCAGCTGCAAACTGTTAGATTTTGGAGAAGATGAAACCGAAACTTCAAGTGAAGCATCAGATACAAAGCTGTTCAGACCAAACTATTCCAGGTGACTCTTCCTCATGAAGACATTGAGATTAAAATATCAAGAGTCTGCAGATCTCAACTCAAAAGAGAAAATCTGAAAAAGTATAAAACGCTTTTCATTTACAGAATAATTCACCATGTATTTCTGTAGAGCTTTATTATACAGCTCTGTAAAAAAATAAGAGAGCACTTACAAACGATGAGTTTCTTTGATTTTACCAAATTAAAAACCTCTGGAATATAATCAAGAGGAAGATGGATGATAAAAACCATCAAACCACCAAACTGAACTGCTTGAATTTTTGCACCAGGAGTAAAGCAGCATAAAGTTATTCAAAAGCAGTGTGTAAGACTGGTGGAGGAGGAGAACATGATGCCAAGATGCATGAAAAAACTGTGATTAAAAACCAGGTTTATTCAATCAAATATTGATTTCTGAACCTTTAAAACTTTAAGAATAGAATTAGAATAGAATTAGAGTGGTAATCACATGTCCGGGGTGCAGGGCAGGCAGGCCTCTGCTGATGATCTCTCTCTGCTCCTGAATCTCCCTGTATCTGTTCGACTGGTTCATCAGAAGCTCCTCCACCGGCTTCTCCAGCAGATCTACACCATATACACACAGTATTACACAGTGTTACACAGTGTTACACAGTGTTACACAGTATTACACAGTGTTACACAGTATTACACAGTGTTACACAGTATTACACAGTATTACACAGTGTTACACAGTATTACACAGTGTTACACAGTATTACACAGTATTACACAGCATTACAAAGTGTTACACAGTGTTACACAGTATTACACAGTGTTACACAGTGTTACACAGTATTACACAGCATTACAAAGTGTTACACAGTGTTACACAGTATTACAAAGTGTTACACAGTGTTACACAGTGTTACACAGTATTACACAGTGTTACACAGTGTTACACAGCATTACATAGTGTTGCACAGTGTTACACAGTGTTACACATTGTTACACAGTGTTACACAGTATTACACAGCATTACATAGTGTTGCACAGTGTTACACAGTATTACACAGCATTACATAGTGTTGCACAGTGTTACACAGTGTTACACAGTATTACACAGTGTTACACAGTATAACACAGTGTTACACAGTATTACACAGCATTACATAGTGTTGCACAGTATTACACAGTGTTACACAGTATTACACAGTGTTACACAGTATTACACAGCATTACATAGTGTTGCACAGTGTTACACAGTGTTACACAGTATTACACAGTATTACACAGTGTTACACAGTGTTACACAGTATTACACAGTATTACACAGTATTACACAGTGTTACACAGTATTACACAGTATTACACAGTGTTGCACAGTGTTACACAGTGTTACACAGTGTTACACAGTATTACACAGTGTTGCACAGTGTTACACAGTATTACACAGTGTTACACAGTGTTACACAGTATTGCACAGTGTTACACAGTATTACACAGTGTTACACAGTATTACACAGTATTACACAGTGTTACACAGTGTTACACAGTGTTACACAGTATTACACAGTGTTACACAGTATTACACAGTATTACACAGTGTTGCACAGTGTTACACAGTGTTACACAGTATTACACAGTGTTACACAGTGTTACACAGTATTATACTTAACATAAACAATCATTATACAGTTGTTATGCAGTTAAAACTTTGGACACATCTTCTTATTCTATGATTTTATAATTTCCTACTTAGTAAATGAATACTAAAGTGATCTATCAGATTATGAAGGAACACATAATGAATCATGTAGTAACTTAAAAACAGTGTTAAACAAACCTGAATACTCTGTGAAGAAGCTTTAAGCTGCTCTTATCTGGGGAGCTGTTAACTTGTGGTTTCTGAGGCTGGTGAATTTACTTGCTCTTCCTTTCCTAATAAGTGCCAGTTCCATCATTATAACCTTTTTTGATGGTTTTAGCGGTGACTGCACTTGAGAATATATTCAAAGTTCTTAAATAAATAAAATTCTTATTTTAAAATTGACCGACCTTCAAGACCTTTAGTTGGGTAGTTGTTGCTTCTCATAATCTGGATTCGAACATTACTCAAATATTCACTATTCACTGTATACCTGTAACTCTACCTCTTCACTACTTTACTTTAACTGATGCTCTCAAACACTTTATTAAGAGGCTAGAAATTCAAGTAATTAACTCTTGATGAGTTCAGCACAGCTGTTAACTGAAAGCCTGAATTCCAGGTGACTCTACTTCATAAAACTGACTGAGAAAATGTAAAATATTAATCATATTGTGGTTTAATACTTTAATCAATACGTTAATCAATAATTTCATATGTTTAGTATTAATCTACAATGCAGAACATTTTAAAACATTGAAAAAAATACACTGAATTTGAGTTGTGTCCAAACTTTTGAGTGGTACTCTATAATATAACATTTTGTTCTATTACAATATATGTTGATATTACTTAGTTCTTAAAAAGAACCCATTAATACAGACATTAACACTGATAACTGCTATTTTCCATGCTCCCATGTTGTTTTCATAAAGAAAAACTTTGATTTTAAAAGTTTTGTCCTATATTTTGACAGTTTTGGTGTTTTGACTCTTAAAATAGGTTTATGGATGTTAAGATATGAAATAAACTTGTTTTTAGTACATTAATTCATGTAATGCTGTTGCTTTATGAGTTTTAACAGAGAGAAAAACATGTCACTTGTCTTGGCTGAATGAGTATTTGTTATAAGTGGAATTTTGTGCAAATGTTAGTGTTATTTATTTATTTATCTGTTTCCTTTTGTTGTGTTTCAGTAGAGAAAAGAACACTTGACCTGTTTTGGCTGATGGATTATTTGTTATGAGTGGAGAAATGTGTAAATTTGATTATTTATTAAGCTGTTTATGGTGTTTTAGTGGAGAAAAGAACACTTGACCTGTTTCAGCTGATTGAACAGAGGGCATTGGGTGAACAACTTGATATAAGTGGAAAATTGTGCAAATTAGATGAAAATCAAATGAAACATCCTCACTTTCACATTTATTAAAGTACAATTGGCTGGAAATACTCTAACAACTGTAACAGCTGATCAAATGAAAAATATATAAAATTTAAGATTTATAAACAATAATTAATACAGGTGTACAGATTTATATACAAATAGAGATTCTAAATAATGATAAGGGTGAAGAAAAAGTAGGACATGAGGTAGAAATTGTGCAGATATGTGTTTGGATGTCAGAAAGAATGGATGAATAGATGAAAGGATGAATGGACAAAAGGGTGGATGGAAAGATGAATGGATGGACAGATTAATAGATTTTTTTGTTTTTGTTTGTTTCTTTGTTTTCTGAACTATATATTTCTTAAATTTGTTACTAAACTCTGCAGACTGGATGGATGGATAGATGGGTGAATGGATGGATGGATGGATGGATGGATGGTAGAACAGATGGATGGATGGATGGATGGATGGATAGATGGGTGAATGGATGGATGGATGGTAGAACAGATGGATGGATGGATGGATGGATGGATGGATAGATTGGATGGTAGAATTGATGGATGGTAGAATGAATGGTAGGGTGGGTAGGATGGATGATAGGATGGATAGTAAGGTGGATGGATGGTAGGATGGATGGATGGAAGGATGGATGGATGGTAGAACAGATGGATGGATGGATGGATAGATGGGTGAATGGATGGATGGATGGTAGAACAGATGGATGGATGGATGGATGGATGGATAGATGGGTGAATGGATGGATGGATGGTAGAACAGATGGATGGATGGATGGATGGATGGATAGATTGGATGGTAGAATTGGTGGATGGTAGAATGAATGGTAGGGTGGGTAGGATGGATGATAGGATGGATAGTAAGGTGGATGGATGGTAGGATGGATGGATGGATGAATGGAACAAATGAATGAAAGGATGGATGGATAGATGAATGAATAATTGGTAGGATGGATGGCTGGACAGTAGGGTGGACGGATGGATAGATGAATAATTGCAGTAAGGGATTTATTGTGTAAATGTGTGTTTAGTGAAGAACTTGCTGAAAGCTGCAGGTTATCTGCTCCTCATTACTGAAGCACTTAGCGGAGAAACCTGCCAGCTCATCAGTGATTCAGCCCGCTGAGCGTGTTAGTGTGTGTGTGTGTGTGTGTGTGTGTGAGACGTGTGGTGTGGAGCTGTGGAGCTGGAGGTGAGGTGGTGTGTAGGAGAGGGATTACCCGTGGCCTCAGTTATCAGATGAATACTGACTCATTACTCTGAGGCTGTATCTCTACTCATACGGCCTATAGAACCCATTATACAACCCAGCCCCCGGGATTCACACCGCTGCTGCTCTATACCACTGCAGATCCTGCTCATCACAACACGTAGGATCAGATCCGCATAAATTAATCACTGTCCTCACCATCACGACAACCAAGCAGAGACAACTCCACCCGATCACCAGCCATAAATAACTCTAATTAACTCCACTGTCGTGCTCTAATCGATTATTTATTAGTGATTAATATGTCTGAAGACATGTGGTTTTCAACTGCAATCATCACTAATCATCCAACCATTGATACATGTATCTGTCCATCAAACCATCTGCCCATCCATCTATCCATCCATCAATACATCCATGCATTCATTGACTAATTTATTCATCCATCCATCCATCCACCCATCCATCCATCCATCATCAATTTCAGCAATTAAATTGAAAATCTTTCTCAACTCCATCTATTGTCCTATCCATCCATCCATCCATCCATCTTACCAACAATCCATCCATCAATACACCCATCCATTGATTGATTAATTTATTCATCCATCCATCCATGCATCCATCATCAATTTCAACAATTAAATTGAAAATCTTTCTCAACTCCATCTATTGTCCTATCCATCCATCCATCCATCCATCCATCTTACCAACTATCCATCCATCAATACATCCATCCATTCATTGATTAATTTATTCATCCATTCATCCATCTATCCATCATCCATTTCAGCAATTTAATTGAATTTTTTCTCAACTCCATCTATTGTCCCATCCCTCCATCCATCCTACCAACCATCCGTCAATACATCCATCCTTTCATTGTTTAATTTATTCATCCATTCATCCCTCATCCATTTCAGCAAGTACATTAAAAACCTACTGAACCTCCTGAACTGCATCATCCATACATCCATCTATCCATCCATCCATCCATCATCCATTTTTGCAATTAAATTGAAAATCTTTCTTAACTCCATCCATTCAACCATCCATCTTACCAACCCTCCATCCATCAATACATCCATCCATTCATTGATTAATTTATTCATCCATCCATCCATCATCTATTTTAGCAATTAAATTATAAATCTTTCTCAACTCCATCGATTGCTCCATCCATACATCCATACATCTTACCAACCCTCCATCCATCAATACATCCCTTCATCCATGAATACATCCATCCATCCATCCATCCATCCATCCATCCATCAATCCATCATCTATTTCAACAATTAAATTGAAAATTCTTCTCAACTGCAATGAAACATTTATGCATCAATTCATTAATTGATTAATTTATTCATCCATCCATTTATTAATACATTCATCAATCAAACCATCCACCCACCCACCCACCCACCCATCCATCCATCTACTGTAGGTGATAGGTTAAAATAAATAATCATGATTTATGTATTGTGTAATATTTTAGAGTGAGCTGTAGAAGAAGGATCAGTTTGTAGGATTTTAGATGAAGAAGAAGAAGATGATGTGGGACGGTACGTAGGTTCAGATTCTGAAAGTTGACTTACATAAGAAAGCAAGTGCAGTATGTGGGATGAGATTCAGACTGTGGTTTAGAAGATCTGAAGATTTAGAGGTATCATGTTAAGAGAAGCTGAGGATGAGGATGTACAGTAGGTCCAGGTTCAGGTGAAGTTGAGGGTGTAGGTAAAAGAGCAACTGTTGATGAGGTTAATATCTGATAAGTTTCAGATTCAGAAAGTTCAGGTTTAAACAGGTTGAGCAGTAGAAGAAAGTTTTTGAGATGGCACAAGTTGATGATGTGGCACAAGATTTTGGTTCATGTTCTGATGGTGTAGATTCAAAAGAACCTGGTTGAGTAAATGAAAGAATGGATGAATGGATGGATGGATGTGGATGGAAAATATATGTACTTGCTGAAATTAATGCATGGATGAATTAATGATTAATTGTGGTTCTAAAGGTTCATTAGGTTTTTCAATACACTTGCTGAAATAGATGATGGATGGTTGGATGGATAGATGGTTGGTTGGATGAATGAATGAATGATTGAATATTTATTTGCAGTTCAGAAGTTTTTTATATATACTTGAAGTGGGTGGAAGGATAAACAGATGGATGGACGGATGATTAACTACAGTTGAGAAAGATTTTAAATTTAATTGCTGAAGTGGATGATGCATGGATGGATAGATGGCTGGATGGATGGATGAATGAATGATGAATTTATCAATGGATGAATGAATGAATGAATGAATGAATGAATGAATGAATGAATAATTACAGTCCAGTAGGTTTTTAATGAAATGGATGATGGATAAATGGATGAATACACTGACGTTTGGATAGATGGATGGTTAAATTAATTAATGGTTGGACGGATGATGGATACATGGATGGATGGTTGGATGGATGGTTGGATGTATTAGTGGATGGATGATTATCTGCAGTTGAGAAGGATTTTTTGTATTTAATTGTTTAAATGGATGATGCATGAGTGGATAGATGGATGGATTGAAGATGAATCAATGACTAGATGGATGAATGAATGATAAATTACAGTTCAGTTGTTTTTTCAATGCACTTGCTGAAATAAATGATGGATAGATGGATTAATGATTGGATGGATGGATTGATGTATAAGGAATGCATGCATAAATAAATGAATGAATGGATGCATGAATATCTATTTGCAGATCAGAAGGTTTTCATATACTTGCCAAGTGGATGAATGGAAAAATTGATGTATAGATGGATGGATGGAAGGATGGATAGCTGTAATGATGGATGATGGATAGACGGCTGCATTAAAGTGAAGTGTTATTATTGTGAAACTCACGGGCGATGAAGTTCTGCTGGCGGCGTCTCTCAGCCATGTGGTAATTCCAGTGCTGGAGGGCGTGGCCCTGAGGATCCCACCCACCCTGTTTATGGGTTCTGATCTTCCCATTCCTCTGCTGAGCTCCAGCCTGTAGAGGGCAGTGTGTCTTCTGATCAGGAATTCTACTAACAAGCTGTAAGAGAAGAACGATACCACAGCTGAACACTTAGAAATACCACGTTTCCAAAGCTTAACATAAACGCTAATTTAGCATCTAATCTAACCTCTGTCTCTCCTCTGTCCTCCATCTCTCTTCTGAAGTCCTCCAGACTTCCCAGGATGCTGTGCGGCAGGACCATGCCCTGCTCATCAAAGCGTGGGCCTCCTGGACCTTATGAAAGTTTAAACAGAAAAAAAACATAAACGTAACCAACCAGGTACAAAACTTAACATTAAATATTCAATGTGTAGTACCATAGAGTGACCACAGGTGGCAGCAGAGCTTCTCCTACCTGTGTATTCCAGTGGTTCAAGTGTAGCATCCTTTAGAAGAGGTCTCGCCACGGAAACGCTCACACCTTTTCTGACCTCATCACAGGGGCGTGTCTTACGGACCAGTACTCGGCTTGATAGGCGGGGCTTCAGGGGCTCCTTTGGAGGTTGAGGAGCCCGGATCTGTATTTATATAGACAAAAAGAGTGTTTAAATACAGTGAATACATTGAAAACTACAGAAGTATAGTGTGTAATGCAGTGTGTAACCCATGTGTAACAAGTTGTAGAGGTTCTTAATGAAGTCCTGTGATAATCCATCCCATTCATTTCCAATAGAAACACATCCAGGGCCACCTGTCTAGTTTAAGGCCATCATCAACGTATAACGTTGGGGTATTTAAAGTTCAAAGGTAAAGATCAGGCATTGGACCACATCAAACCTGGTCTTACGGTTTTCTGGACAAGCTGCTGGTGTTTTAGCTGACCTTGGTGCCTCTACATACAGATTCCTTGGTCATCACCATCAAGATCTTGATGGAGAGGACCATCAAATATATGCCGTTGGACGCTCTATCAACACTTCTATACCCATGCTGCACAATCTGCAGGAACTTTGTGAGAACATTGGAGTTATTATGGGATGGATTTTTACAGGACTCCATTAGGAACCTTTACAACTTCATACTATAAGCTTTATACCCCTCTAGTGCATGCTTTTTTATCTACTCTAGAGGTTTCTAATGTACTGGAAATCCAAGATATATCTTTACCATCTCCAGATGATCAGGTTTGATGGCCAGAGCCTGAATATCGTCCCCCTTCAGAATGGAGCTACTGATCTGTTCTTCACTCACGCTGGATAATGACTCCTCCATCAGCTTCCCCTGTTTCTTATCTAGAAAAGAAAAAAAATAAATCTTGATATCTACACACTAAAATATGTTTAGGGATCCAAAAGCTGGATTTTTACTTTCATACTTCAATACAGTTCAAGACAAAAGTTTGGACACACCTTCTCATTCAATATTTTTCTTTTTTTGCTACATAGTAAATGAATAGTAAAGTGATCTATCAGTCACTATGAAGGAACACATAAGGAATCATGTAGTAACTTAAAAACAGTGTTAAACAAACCTAAATACTCTGTTTCTGAGGCTGGTATCTCTGATTAACGTATACTGTAAAACAAAGGAATCTCTAGCTCTTCTATCCTTTCCTGGGGTGGTCCTAATGAGTGCCAGTTCCATCATTCTTTGGACTGACTGACCTTCATTGCTTAAAATAGTTTATTTCTTTATGTAGTTGAGTAGTTGTTGATTCCCATAATTTGGATTAGAACATTACTCATATACAGCTTTTCAGAGTTTGGGTTATTTAATGTTTATATTTATATTTAACTGCTGCCAAAAATCTCTATGGTATGTAAAGTTAAATTCTTTTAATAAAAGAACCCCATAGTAAGAAATGCTTGATGAGCCCTGATGAGTGCCAGTTCCATCATTATAATGTTTCTGATTGTCTTTGCGGTGACTGCACTTGAGGATACTTTTAAAGTTCTTGAAATTCTTATTTTCAGATTGACTGACCTTTGACCATTTTTTCTTTAAGTCATTGTTAATCTTTATTTAGTTGAGTAGTTGTTGCTTCTCATAATCTGGATTAGAACATTACTCAAATATTCACTATTCACTGTATACCTGTAACTCTACCTCTTCACTACTTTACTTTAACTGATGCTCTCAAACACTTTATTAAGAGACAAGAAACTCAAGTAATTAACTCTTGATGAGTTCAGCACAGCTGTTAACTGAAAGCCTAAAGGCTGAATTTCAGGTGACTCTACCTCATAAAACTGACTGATAAAATCCAGCAGAGATCTTGGCAAGAGGTGCTACTTAAAAATGTAAAGTATAAAACACATTCTTTTTTTGTTCACTAAATAATTTCACATGTTTTCTTCATAGTTTGGATAGTTTGGAATAATTAAAAAATACAGAATTTAATGTGTGTCCAATCTTTTGATTTTGATATTTTTATCAAATCCTATGTTGTTAATTTATATTAATACTTAAAATAAGATTAGAATAAAGGATTAACCTCAGGCAGGGTCCTTCTCCCAAACCCAGGTTATTCCACAACTCCAGCTCTACACAATATGATGTTTGTTAATGTTGTTTTTTATTCTGATTCCAGGCAAGTCGTTATCTGTTTTCACAATCTCTGACATTTCCACTACCCTTTATTACCCTCATTTACTGAGAGAATCACTGGCTACAACATAACACACACCTACAGGAATACACACACTCACTTCCTGTATTCAGTGAGAGATATCAGCACCTCGATGACAAGAACACAATAAAGCTCATCCATCAGCACCAGAGAAAATACGTCACACTGAGGAGGATATCAGGAAGTGGAGATCCTCCAGCTGGTTACTGAGCTGAGTTTACACCACATGATAGAGCGGTACATGAGGTGTTAGAGTGTGTAGAGCTGATGGTACAGTGAGTGGATCAGATACTGCAGCAGTGCTGCTGGAGGTTTTAAACACCTGTGTTACTGTGTTACAACAGTGTTACTGCTGCTTTGAGAATAGTTAATTCAAATAGTAATACTGTGGGTTGTGTCTTGTAGGTGCCTTCCGTTAGGCAGGGTCCTGTAGGCAGCTTCCTGTGGACAGAGTCCTGTGGGCAGCATCCTGTAGAGAGGCATTCTATGGACAGAGACTTGTGGGCATTAGCCTTTGGGTAACGTCTTGTGTGGGCAACTTCCTGTGGGCAGGATACTGTTATCAGAGTCTTGTGGGCATTGTCCAGTGGGCAGTGTCCTGTGCATAGCTTCTTGTGGGCAATGTTCTGTATGCAGCATCCTGTGGGCAATGTCCTGTGATTGGCGTATTGTGGGCAGTGTCCCATGGGCAAGGTTCTATAGGCAGTGTCCTGTGGGTAGTGTTGTGTGTGCAACATTCTGTGTTCAGCATAAAGTGACCATGTCCTGTTGCCAGCATTCTGTTGGCAGAGTGCTGCGGGCAATGTCCTGTGGTTGCCGTCCTGCAGGCAACATCCTGTGGATAGAGTCCTGTAAGTATTGACCAGTGGGTAGCATCCTGTAAGCAGCTTTCTGTGGGCAACGTCCTTTGGACAACGTTGTGTGGGCAGTGTCCTGTGGATAGAGTCCTGTGGGCAGCATCCTGTGGGCAGTGTCCTGTGGGCAGCATCCTGTAGGTAGCATCTTGTGGGCAACGTGTGGTGGTCAGGGTCCTGTGGTTAGCACCCTGTGGGCAACGTTCTGCGGGCAGTGTCTTGTGGACAGTGTTATATGGGCAGCATCCTGTGGTCAGTCTCCTGTGGTAAACGTCCTGTGCACAGTGTCCTGTGGTTGGCGTCCTGTGGAAAACGTTGTGTGGGCAGCATCCCATAGACAACATCCTGTAGGCAGCATCCTGTGGGAAAAAGTTCTGTGGGCAATGTCCTGTGGGCGTCGTCCTGTGGGTAGTGTCCTGCTGGCGGTGTAGATACGCCTGCAGGCTAATGGGAGTCTGATTTTGGCAAAACACATTTTTTTTTATCTTGTTTAATGGGTGATTTTAGTTTGAGGTAGGTGTTAAAACATCCTGAGTCACAATAAATGTTTTTTTCCAGAAAATATATTGTATTATTTATTGAGTGAAGGACTAAAATTATAACTTATTATCTGAAAATTCAATAATTAAATTATCGTGACAAGCCCAACAAATACCATTAATCATTATCACAATAATGCAGCCTGGGAATATTATATAACTGCAGTTGTATAACTGTTCAGTGTGTTTGTACTGTAGATCTTCAGCAGAGGGCTTCATCTGATTGGCTGATGACTAACCCATGAAAGCTGCAGTTTTTCCACAGCTCTGCGGTGAACAGTGTTCAGGTGAACAGAGCAGAACGCTGAAGAAACATCTGCGCTGAACGATTCCTCAATCATTTCTCATCTAACAGCTCGAAACACAAAAGCCTGAGTGTCCCTGAGGTCAAGGACAGGGTCTCGAGACGCTGCTGAAGGACAACCGAAGAGACACAGCAGTGGAAACCCCTTTTCACTGAGAGGTTAAAAGCTGCTGCAGCACAAAGAACTCTGGGAAATGGGAAAATCAGGAAAAATCAGCTTTTAACGGCTGAAAAAGAGAGTCTCTGTACGTCTGTGTGATGCAGTGAATAGTAGTACTAAACTCTGCTTTACCACTGCACTTTAATCACTGGTATGCTGTAAATCTAGATATATAGAATTTAGAAAACAGATATATGATATATGTACTTACTTAAAATGTATTAGAAGTACATTAATATTATGCACCGTTACAATAGCAATCCACCAAAGACAGAGCTCACCTGACTCTTAAAGAGAACGATGAGCAAGAGATGCTCTGATTGGTTTATTATTTCATGTTACGCCCAAAATTAATCACACCCATGATAAATTATGAAAATTAGTATAGTTCATGCAATGTGTACTTTTCCCGACGTTACGATAGCAAAGATGCACTAAAACGCCCTAAATCAACTGTGATTAGATCACTGAAATAAGGTCCAGAATATTAACAACTGGATCTTTAACTGACCAGACTTTCTTTTATCAAACGTTTCGCGTTTCTTGCAGCGTGAGTGAAAGCCTCAGTTATCGAGGACACGTGTACAAGGTTCACACGACACAAAGCACAGTATTGTGAGTATATATTGAAGCATATATTCATTCGTGATCTGCTACAGAAGCAGTCTCCAAGAAACTCTGAGTGTCTGAGGAGTAAAAATGACTAGCGCCTCTTCAGTTTGTAAAGAATGTGTGAGAAAATGATTGAAATGTTTAAAAAACAAAGAAAGATTCTGATGCAATAAAAAAAACTCTTGATATTGAATTCCGTGTTTTTGTAGTCGTTTTGCTATATTTAGTGATACATTTGTGTTTGTTTGGAGTTTATAAGCATACAATACATATTCTACTTAGTTTTTACATTATTATTCCTTTAGACACTTAAAAAAAATGAAATAGACAAAATGTTTCTCCCTCTCAGTATTGCAGTTAGATGGAATTAGGAAAGTTATATAGAATAAAGTTACTGTTTCTTCTTACAGCCCAAATCACCAGTTTATACATTTCAAAATATGTCATAAAATGTATATAACCCCACGGTTATATAAAGATATCTAATGGGATTAGCCACCCATCCCTACTGTACTTTTTGTAATAATAATTTTGGGTATGTATGGGATTTAAAAGAGATACAAAAACATTGTCTGTTTTGTAATGCACTATGTTGTTACATCTGTTATCTGTAAAATTTTCAACAAAAAGAAATACGTTTATAATGTTTTTGCTTCTACTGAATGTATGAAACTGTTACATTTATATTCAACAAAACCCTAATGTTTATTTTGTTCCATTATCTTCTTTTAATCAATGTTTTTTACATTTCGCCAAGAATATCGGTATCATAAAAATTCCATGAAATATTGTAATATTATTTTAGGGCCATTTTGCACACTAAAAAAGTAAGTAGAGTACAAAGCTTGTCTCTGCGGCTGTACATTATATTCAGGTACAAAAAAGTACCTTTTAGTGAAAGTCCTTTTTTGTACCCATGGTTTTTGTGCCAGTAAAAATTATAAAGATTATAAAACATTATCATCAACTAAATATGGCTCAAAAACTTGGTGATCCAAAATTGTCTGGCTTTCAAATAAAAAATGTGCAATTTAAATATATATTGTTCATTAGTACAGTGATACAGAATACTGAATGTACCTTTTAGCTGCAGGTTAAATGGTACAAATCTGTATTTATTGCTGTTAGAAATTACTTTGTACATCAGAGGGAACAAATCTGACCCTGTAAAGACCAATATTGTACCTTTGAGGGTACGATTATGAAGAGTGTACCTCTGTTTTTTAGAGTGTGCCCAACCCCTAAGGTTTCTATGAACAAGTAGATTCAGATTTCCACATGCTCTCAATTGTCTCAAACTTTTTACTTTACAAAACAAGCCTGATGCTAAATATGTTAATCATGTCAGTTGGGCTGCAATTAATTATTATTTTGGTAGTCGACTAATCTGATGATTATTTTTTGATTAGTCGATTAGTCAACGATTATTTCTGCCATGTCCTTCATCTCTAAAAATGATTAAAAAAAACAGCTGAACATGAGATTTAAAAGGCATTTAAATGTCTGGATGTTGTTTAAACGTGGAAAGTTCTGATATTTAGTAAGTAAATATGTCATCTGTTGTGTTTGGGCACTTTTGGAGACACAGAATAAGCTGAGTGTAAACTGTGTGAGTGAGACATTTACCCGTTATCTCCCATTGCACTTCTGTCTCCAGCACTTTGTGTAATGCAGTACTGTTAAAAATGAACGATTAATCGACAATGAAATTTGTAGTCGACAATTTTAAATAATCAACATTGTCGATTATATCGACTAATCGTTGCAGCCCTAATGTCCAGAAACAGCATTAAAGCAGATGCCTTCTATACAGAATCTTTTACAAGGTTTTCCAGGCATTTTCCAACAAGACTATGCAAAAGCACATGCTGCACAGATTACACAGGCATGGCTGTGGAAAATGAAGCTATGGGTAATGGGCTGACCCTTCACTACTTGTTATACTCAGCGCAACAATATCTTATAAGTGTTGTGAGAAGGAATGCCAACATTATAAACTGGTAAATGCTTTAGTTGCTCTTTGAGTTCACCCCACTTAACTCAACAACAAACAGAACACTCAACCAGCAGCTCAGTTTCCTCTGCTGAGAAGAGTTTGTTGGACACGTCCAGGTAGCTGCACCGTTACAATAGCAATCCACCAAAGACAGAGCTCACCTGATCTACTCTTAAAGAGAATGATGAGCAATAGACACTCTGATTGGTTTATTTCATGTTACGCCCAAAATTAACCACACCCATCATTAATTAAGAGAATTAGTACATGCCTTTTGCGCTGCTTTTCGAGCTACGCAAGGAGTACTTTTATCGTTGTTACGATAGCAAAGACACACTGACACACCCTAAATCAGGCTGCACTATTCACTATTCAGGTGGGCGATGTGGCTGTAAAATAATATCACAATATTTCATGGTATTTTCACGATAACAATACTTTTGGCGATAGAATTTTATTATTGCATGCAATATGATATGATCCAATGATCAATGATCCAGAATGTCATGATACTAATTATAATAATAATGCACTCCAAATATCTCCATATATTCAGGATTAACGTAAAATAAATGATACTGGAAAGATATAATCTGTCTCTAGTAGATATATAATGGGAAATGAGAACAGTGTGAATTTTTCTTTTGCTAAAAACAGAAAAAAAGTAGAACCCTGATGTGATAATTAGGGGTGGATGATATGGTACCATATTTCAGGGTATAATATCGTTTATGATATTTTAAATATTTGGCGATATTATCACGTACGATACGATATGGCACACCCCTACTATTCACCATTGACCAGTGTGCTATAGATCACTAAAATAAGGCCTCCTGGGTTCATACTGTCTCTAATCATCAGCTCCAGTCCAGCTCAGGCTGCCACTACCAGGAAATAGCTATTAACCAGCAGAGAAAAGAGGAGGACAGCGCATTACAGAGACACTGATAAAGAACTGCATGACCTGAAGAAACATATCAGAACGAGAGAGAGAGAGAGAGAGGGAGAGAGAGGGAAGAAGCTGAATGCCAAGACAGAGAACATTTGAAAGAGTCGACCGAGGACAGAAACCAGCGACAAAGAGAACTGGCAGCTCTCGGAGAGAACATGAAGAACAGAGTCAGAATACTGCAAATTACTGACACCTCCAGAAAAACACACCTACGCATGCATTGTTTCTACTGAAATCAGGGGCGTTAAAAGAGTTTATCGTGATTATGTTTGTTTTGCTTTAGATATTACTAGATTCTGGATTGTACTGCATTGTATATTAAGAACCTGTATAACGGGGCGTACGAAAAAAGTACTCTACTGTCTCTACTGTTCAGAGAAGACTAGACTAGACTAGATACTAGATACTACTAGCATTTAAGCTATAAAACACTTAAGGTACGTGTTATAAGGTGTAATATTGGCACTGCTGTGATGGGGTCGTAGGCACGAGGGCTCAGGCCGAGTATAGATTAGATCAGCACAGCAGTGCCAATATTACATGTTATAGCACAAACCTCGAGTGTACTATTGCTTAAATTCTGGTAGTATCTAGTATCTAGTCTAGTCTAGTGTTCTCTGGACAGTAGAGACAGTAGAGATTATACTACAGTTCCATTATCACTGTTTATTAAAGATTTTAAAAAGTTAATGAGGAGGGAAAAATACAATCTGTTTGGTTATAAAAACTCTGCCAGTTAAAGTAAGCTCTGGATTATCATTATATAAATCTAAGCTTACTGTAAATAAACTTAAGAGCTTTACTCACCCAAATAAACAGTTTTCAGAAAAGGAATCTGTGTAGATTAAAGTCCAGCACACCTTTAACTTTAAAAGAATTTGTGTTTTTAAGAATTAAAGTTGTGTTAACTTTAATTGCTGCCCCCCAGCAGCAAAACCTGCAGAATTACAGAAAAAAAGTTTCCACGTCCCTATTCATTCACAGAACTGTGGAAAATGTTCTGGGAACGTTAAGAAAACTGTGCAGGTTCATGTTAAGGGACAATTCCAATTCCAAGGCAACATTCTGGGAAGGTTTTGTTAATGTTACATAAAAGGTTGAGGCCACATTCTGAGAAAATGTATAAATGTTTAAGCCCCTAATTTGTGATCCTTAAAAGGCAGTGTTACCAAATTGACATTACTGTGATATTCTCAATATATCATCAATATTTTCCTGGTATACAATAGCATATAAAGGACAATACATATGTTGCAATAATTGTAAATGTAAATGTAATGATTCTCTCTATAGAACCTAATCCTAAACACCTAAACCTAAACCTAAACCTAACCTCAATTGTGAATCAACCGTAAAACCGAACCCTTATCAAAACCTTAACCTAAACTTTAAACCAAACCTTAAAATGTTAGCATTTGGGATTGGGTTAGCATCAGAGTTGGGTCAGTCAATATAGAAACATTTACCTTTAAATGTTAGTTAAGCATTTGTGAGGCGTCTATAATGGACCATCCAAATAAAGTGCTACAAAAAAGATATTATTAATACAGACAAATAGATATGTAATATTTTTAAACATGCAGCAAACCCCTGCTGTAACCTTACTAAAACTATACAATTTTTTAATTCTATAAATTGGGCAGCTTTAGTTGAACAATCTGTCAAATACAGAATTCCATACATTCTGTATTGGGCTAGAACTGCAGGACAACAATTTTCAGTCTATTTTGGTCCTAAAAAAATAACTTTTTATAAGATACGGGTGTAAAAAACAGACTTTGCCTGTTCAAACTGAACAATGTAGGCTCACCTGGCTTCCCACAGAGGACAGACTGTGCTTTCAGAGAGATCTCAGACTGATAGAGATAGACTCTGCACTTAACAGTACACTCCAAACCCAATACAACTGACCTGTTCAAGCTCCGCCCACAAACATCTTCTGTCACAACCTGTACTGTTGCTGAGCAAAACAAGCTTTAGCAGAACAAGACCCTGGTACAACCTTTAAGAGACTGTAGCTTTTTATATTCCAGCTCTATATGTATTTTATATGTTCAAAAAGCATTTTCAGGAGTTGGGCTCTGACCCTTAGTTTTAGTATAAAAAAACTCTTAATTATTCAGTATACCAAACGATTTTGAAAAATTTCATGCTCATATTATTGGAGGAACAGTTTGGGGATGACCCCTTTCTATTTTAACATGACTAATTCACATTAGTGCACAAAGCAAAGTCCATAAAGACATGGATGAGCTGGTGAGTTTGGTGTGGAAAAACTTGACTGGCCTGCATGGAGTCAAATGGAGACAAAGTTTCATGAACACACTCCTAAACCTTGTGGAAGGCCTTCCCAAAAGAGCTTTCTCTTTTTATGTATATAAAAAGTATTCACTCATCCATTCATATCATTAATTCATATCAGTAAAACAATCGAGAACAGTAGTTGTCTGACTGCATTGCACATATTGTAAAGTTTGGTAGAGGGGGGATAATTATGATTATAGTGTAGGGATGTTTTTCAGGCGTTGGGCTTGGGCCCTTAGTTTTACTCAAATTAACTCTTAATAATTCGGTATACCAAGAGATTTTTTACAATTTCATGCTCCCAACTTTGAAGGAACTGTTTGGGGATGACTCCTTCCTGTTTCAACATAAAAAGCATAATGCACACCAGTGCACAAAGCAAGCTACATAAAGATATGAATGAGCTGGTGAGTTTGGTGTGGAAGAACTTGACTGGCCTGCACAGAGTCCTCACAAATTCAAATAAACACACTCCTAAACCTTGCGGAAAGCCCTCCCACCTACCCAAAAGAGCTTTCTCTTTATATAGTATACATATATTCACTCATTCATTCACTCACCCTTTCATAACATTACTGAAAGAATCGAGAACAGTACTTGTCTGACTGCATTGTGCAAATTTTAAAGTTTGGTAGAGGGGGGATCATTATGATTATAGTGTGCGGGTGTTTTACAGGAGTTGGGCTCTGCCACAGTTAGTTCCAGTGAAATTAACACTTAATTATTAAGTATACCAAGAGATTTTGGACAATGTTATGCTCCCAAATTTGTTGGAACAGTTTGGGAACAACCCCAAAGCACAATCCATAAAGATATGGATGAGCTGGTGAGTTTGGTGTGGAAGAACTTGACTGGCCTGCATGGAGTCCTCACAAATTCCTATAAACACATTCCTAAACCTTGTGGAAAGCCTTTACATAAGAGCTAAAACTCGATGGGTTAAGAATAGGATCACTCCATTTCATACAGTATGTGTGCAAAGGCTAAACTTTAGCTAATGCGTGTTATTAAATATTGATTAACCCTTATTAAAATTAGAGTATTTAGAGTCTTCAGATTTTGTGCTCGGTCTAGCAGTGTACTTTGCAACCCAAAGAAAATGAAGCTGTCTGAGCACAGCAGGTTTCGTAACGCCTCTGCCTTTGCTTTTCATATGAAGGAAGTCTTTATAGATGATTGACCCAAAATGTTTTAAAGTAATAACAGCATTACGACACAAATTCATGCCGCTGTGTTTCAGATAAAACTATGCCAGTCCATAATGGAGAGACTGGATAATGAAGTCAGACTAACAGTGCCAGTCATTCACATTCGCCATCTCTTTCTTTCCCAATGTACCTTACCATAATCGCTTTCCAGATAGAAAAGTTTAGTGGGTTAGTAGGCTACACAGGTCAGATTTTACATAAACCATCATCATTGTTACCTCATTTCTGCAAGGCCAGAATTTCGCTCCAACGCTATCGCCCTTCACTTAAGCAAAATCCTGCTCTTTTTCAACTACAACATATTGAATTATTGTAAAATTACAGTCAAAAGATTGACCAAGGACACATCATTGTAACGTACCATTTTCTCTTCAACACTTTCTGGGTGTATATGCATTACTGACCATACTTTATTCCATACTGTCTTTTCTTTCAGTCACTGTGACAATTGTGGACCCAGTTAGCCAACATCCAGCTCTAGACAGGTTTGTAGGTTAGCTATCTTATGTCACTTCCGCCTCTGAGAAGTTTGTTCAGGACTAGACCCAACTTTTGGGTTGGTTTTTTGAAGTAAACCCCTGGCAATGTACCTGTAAGGTTCAGTGAAAGTTCTACTTTCACACACGTAATTTTTTTTCTACTGTGTCCCAACGTTCTTCCCTGCTACCACCATCTGGTTGCTCAGGTGATTGGCTCTGATCTTTGCAGGTCCAGATATTACCAAACCTAGGCCAAAAAAAGAGGCACATGCCAAAAACTTTACCAAGCTTTAACAGATCAAATTTGTTGTCTATCTAACTGTTAAGATTTTGGCAAGATTATAGTTTTTTGGTGTATATTTGCCTTTGAAGATGTCTGTTAGAAATCTCCAAGGAACTGGTTCTAGAGACCAAAACTCCACATCAGTCTTGACTTAAACTGGACTAGCAAACTATCGGTCTTGACTCAGACTCGGCTCTAGTGAACTTGACTATATAGGAACCCAACCTTCAGAAAAGGAAAATCAAGTAGTCAGGTCTTCTACCTCCATGGTTCCCAACTCTAATCGATGAGTCATTTGTTGTGATACTGGAGGTCTGGTGTCCAGCGTAGTCTGGTGATTTCCTGCTCAAGCATATCACCTAAATCTGGTAAACTTTTAAGCCAAAGAGGAAGGGATTCGGTAGAGAAATCACCAACCTTAGGGACCCAAGTAGTCAGGTTTGCAAACCAGATCCTGGCATTATCACTGGGACCTTCCAAAAGATTTTTTCACATCCTTTCATCCAGACTGAAAGGAATTGGGTTTCATTTCTATTTTTTGCTGTTTAAACTTCAAAATCAATCTGAATATGCCAAAATGTTGATTTAGCTTGAGAGTCTGAAAATATCCATATACATTTAGAACAATCTGTGGAATTCCAACTTAACATTCAAACCAAACCTATGCCCTCTCTTCCGTCTACTGAAAACTACAGTTCATGCAGAGCTGCATTCACACTTATTTATGCTAACCTATTTATTGTTCCTGTTACAGATCCTTTTATCTGAACTAGGGCACGTCCTGCACCAGCTAAAGCCAAACGTTTTATTAGAGTTATTCAATCTGTGCAACTGACATATTAAATTATTAAACCCTGCAAGAACCAATTCACATCTTTTTGCCTTTTTACTGGGCAGGGAATTGGGTCAAGCCACCCATAGCTAGCTTGTTACGCTTCCTTTAGTCATTGCAACAGGTGTGAACTCTTGTTTAGAGCCAATGTCCAGCTGTAAGCAGGTAAGTAGGTTAGCAAACTTAACTAATCACTTTTCTGAGAGGTTTGGTCAGTACTAAACCTACCAAGCTAACCCAACAAGCAAGTCTTCAGTGAAGGTGGACTCAACTCTACTTTATACCTGATTACCTCTGGTTGTATCATCACTCTAAAGATTGTGTTTTTTTCAATGTTTCCAGCCACATTTCATTGGGGAGCTCTAATAATGGAAAACAAGCCAGTTACTAGGTGCCAAAAAGTGAGTAGAGTCCAGTACTAAAATAAATACTAAAATAACTAAAAACATCCAGCACCTATAGAACAATTAAGAATGGGAAAAAAATGACCTGTAGTCCACTGGGCCACAAGACATTCATTGTGGTTCTGAAGATTTGGGGTCCAGCATAGTTTGGTGATTTCCTGCTCAATCGTACCATCTAAGTCTGGTAAATTTTAAAAGAAGAAGTTGAGTTTGAGTAGGAAAATGACCACATTACACTGAAAAGTTCTAAGAAATGTGGATTTTTTTGCCTGAAAATAAATAATTTTGGTTTGAATATGTATGGCAGTATAAACAATATTGGGTTGACATCAACAATAGAGAGTGAAAAGGCAGGCAGGTTTAAACATCAAATGTAAAAATCTGGTAAAAAAGCTGGATTTTCTCAGTAAATTGATTTTTGTTTGTTTTCTTTGTCAAACCTAACCACTATTAGGCTATCCCCATTCGTTTTAACACATTTTTCAGCAGTTATCATATTATTACTGAGGGCATGCATGTAGGTATAAAGACTAATACATAGAGAGACAAATGGATAGAGAGATATATAGCTAGATAGCTAGCTAGATAGCTAGCTAGCTAGCTAGATAGATAGATAGATAGATAGATAGATAGATAGATAGATAGATAGATAGATAGATAGATAGATAGATAGATAGATAGATAGATAGATAGACAACACATTTTATATCAGCTTACAGTAATCATTTTATTACTAAGGGCATGTAATAATCGATAGACCGACAGATACATAGGTAGACAGATAGAATGAAAGTCAGTCAGATATAGATATAAATAAATATATATATATATATATATATATATATATATATATATATATATATATATATATATATATATATATATATATATATAGACAGACAGACAGAAAGTCAGTCAGACAGGCAGTCTGACACACAGAAAAAAATAGATAGACAGTTCTAAGATCGGGGTTAAGGAGATGAGAGTCCAGTATAAGAACTAATTTTCAGATAAATCAGATTTATAATTATTATTAGTCAGTTATATTGTGTGTCTGTAATCCCCCTCACTCTCAGACGCTTAGTCAGTATAATTAAATATAACATATTTGTTATATTAATAGTATTAGTCTGTAGTGTCGGTGTGAGTGCGGTCCTACCGGAGGGGGAGCGGGACCGGGGCTCTTTTTTACCCGGTTTACTGAGCGACTTCCCCGGACTGGCCATGCCTGCAGATCCGCGGTTAGCTTAGCCTCCAGCTAACAACCAAACACACAGCTCTAATAACCCGCCCTAACTACAGCCACAAACACACACAGCGCGCGCTCAACACAGAGCTTAATCACCCGGATATAATATACACGGGTTATAGAGCTGATACACACTACAGAAACTGTATAAACTAGCGATAAAACTCAATAAAAACAATAATAAACCCGCAGCCGGTTAGCTATAGCTCTCTCTGACTAGCACCTGCGGTATCATAGCAACGGACGCCACCGGGGTAGCCCTGGCAACGGGAGCTCGCGCACGAGCGCGCTCACCTTCACTATCACTGAACAATAACACTAATCTTATAGGATCTATCTATCTGTCTATCTATCTATCTGACTTTCTGTCTCTCTACCTACATTTGATCTCTCCGTCTGTCTACTTCTCTGTATGATATATGTATCTGTTTATCTATCTGTCCTATTTTCTGTCTTTCTGTCCATCTATTTATCTGTTGCTGTCTATCTGTCGCTCACCTTTACTGAATAATAACACTGATCTTATAGGAGCTTCTGCTATCTATCTATCTATCTATCTATCTATCTATCTATCTATCTATCTATCTATCTATCTATCTATCTAACTGTCTGTCTGTCTGTCTGTCTGTCCAATTATGTATTCTTCGGTCTCTTTACGTTTCTGTGTGTCTGTCTATTTATCTGTCTTTCCGTCTGTCTGTCTGCATGTCTATATATGTATCTGTCTACCTATCTATCTGTATGTCTGTCCGTCTGAATCTGTCAGTCTGTCCATCTGAATCTGTCAGTCTGACTTTCTGTCTCTCTGTCTATTTACTTACTGTCTCTCTCTCCATCTCTGTCGTCTGACTCTCTCTCGCTCTGTCTGTAAGCCCCTCCCACTGGGCGGGGTCTCGGTTTCTCCGGTATATTAACGGGGCGCGGGGCTCGTGCTCGGTACAGACCTGCAGTAAGGTACATATGGAGGTTCCGGTTCCCGCGCGCTCTCAACACCTGTTGATCGGCTACAAGCGCGCTGCGCAGCACCTGCTCTCCAAGGCCGGGATGCGCGTATTAAAGCTGCAGCGGAGCGCGAGCGCCGCCGCCAAGGACCCGCAGCGCTCCTCCCCGCTCGCGCAGCTCGCCGCGCTCGTGCTGCAGCGGAGGCGGCGCCGCCTGCCGCTCGAGTCCGCCGCGCTCGCGCCCAAGCCGCGGAACTGCCGGCGCGTGGTGGTGCTGGGCGCGCCGCGCGCGGGGAAGACCAGTCTTGTGCGACGCTTCCTGCGCGAGGACTTTGAGGAGCGGTACGAGCCCACGCGCGAGGACTTTCACAGGAAACTATACCAGATCCGCGGGGAGGCGTACCAGATAGACATCCTGGACCCGGCCGCCGAGCGCGAGTTTCCCGCCAAACGGAGGCTCACCATCCTCACAGGTGAGCGCGTGCTGATGCTTTACTAGTTACCTGTAATTTTTGTTTTTCTGCTGCCAGAAACAGAATTCTTTAAAAGAATAATGTTCTGTACCAGCGAATACTTTGGAAACTTTAAAAGGTACCAAAATATTACTATATTATATTATATTGAAACCACAAAGGTAACAAGAAAGTTATCTAAGAGAAATTAAATTAACAATGGTAGCAAATGTTTTTTCCTCAGCTCCACACAAGAAAAATATTTGACTTTTTATATTTAAAACAGAAGAATCCTATATTTCAACCTATTTCAAAGGTTCTCCATTATAAATGGTCCTAAGGCACTAAAAACTCTGATTCTGATTTTTTGATTGTGTTGAACCCTTTATTAGTTTTTAAGTTCTTTCTAATGGATTTTGATCTTTCTAATAGATAATGGATACTACAAAACCTTATCAAACTCTTTAAATCTGTTCAGGTGTGTTCTTTGAGATGAACCAATTGTAGAACTAAAAAAAAAGTTTGTAATGGAACAAAATATACTTTACACCCACTTTACACACTTTTAATTTATTAGTAATAATTGACAGTATTAATCAAAATTCTCAAGCAATACAATTCAGTAATGTTTAGTAATCTCTTAACTACTGAACAATTTAACAGTGTTTTTTAAGTGATTTTTAAGTGTTTTTAAGTTTTTAACTGCTGTTTCTACTGTGTAGGATAAATATTGACGCTAATCTGTATGTGTGTGTATATGTGTTTAGGTGATATCTTTCTGCTGGTGTTGAGTGTGGATGACCGTGACTCGTTTGAGGAGGCGCTTGCTCTGCGCTCAGAGATTTCCCAGGCTAAGACCGCGCTGCTGCGCTGCTCGGCGGAAGGCGCTCGCGTACCCGTGGTCGTCTGCGCCAACAAGACGGACCTGCCGGCGTCGGAGCGCGCCGTGTCGCGCGCCGAGCTCCTACGCGCCTTCGGGGGTAAAGACTCCGCCTGCACGCTGTTCGAGACGTCGGCGAAGGACGGAGGCGCCGGTCTGGAGCGGGCGTTCGAGGCGCTGGCGGCGCGGGCGGGGCTGCCCGTGGAGACCGGGCCCTCGCGCCACCGCAGACTGTCCCTACGGTCCTACCGCAAACTGTGGGGAGGTGGGGCAGCGGGCAGGAAGTCCGAGGCTCACGATACGCCGTGCGGCGCACTGCACCCGCTCGCCCGCCGCCCCAGCGTCAGCGCCGACCTCCGGCTGGTACTCGCCACGCAGGGCAAAAAGAGGACGAGCAAGACGGGAAAGAAGTGACTCTGAGAAAACAAGTAATTTGACTTATTGACTAAAAAAACTGACAATAGCACCAGTATTGTATTGTAGCAGACCAGCGGAACCATCAACACCCAAAGAAACCTTTACATGGTCCTGTACCTGGTCCTCAAATGTCCTGAAAAACCTCTTGTGAAAGCTCTTAGTCCTATATCATTTAAAATTAATGGGTTTTACAGCGCACCAACAAGTCACAGACTGTCTTCGGGTACTATATACTACCCAGGCAAAGATATATACATATCTATATATATATATATATATATATAGTAATGGTGCTAGATTGCATCTGAAAGTCACAGAACCATTTTCAGTACTGTAATAGAGCCAAAAGCATCAATGGCGTAACGATGGCATAGTTTAAAATACATCAAGCATTCAGCATGCCGAAACAAACCAGTTTATTTTGTAATTAGTATTTTCCAATTCCAAGTCTTGTTGTGTCCAACATGTGTTAATCTTAATCTAAACTCTGGAGTCTTGACTTCATTTGTCTATGATCTAGAACCACTTTGTGTTCACCGATAATGTACTGTATCTGCTTCTGTCTACACCTGAAGCAGGGAATTGTTCTGGATCTCCAGCTTAAACCAGATTTCGATTCTTGTTTGCATTCACACCGAACCTCTTCCTGTTTAAATTCCGGTACACTTTTAAACATGAAGGTTTTTTTCTTTTTTTTTTAGCTATATACCATAGAACAAGAATGGGCAGGCCTATAGAACAACTACTTTAGGTTCTATGAAGGACCAGACAAAATACAGGTTTAGACAGATGTTTTTGTTTTTTCTTTGACAATCAAGGTCACATTTCTGCTAGGAAACAGTGCTAGATTGACATCGAACTCCAAAATTTAGGTTGAACCAAAAAACTGGACTGATGTCAAAACCCATAATTTTTCTAGACGTTGAAATGAAAGAACAACAAAATCCAACATTGGGTTGACATTTAAAATTGAGAGTAAGACTGATGACAAAACTGTTAGAAATGATATTTGTTGGAAATTGGACTAAAGTCAAAAACATTATACAAATGTTTGTTTTTTAAAGAAGTTCACGTTGTACGGATGCTAACTTTATGAAGTTTAGCATACCTTACAACCTTACGTTGATTTAACTGCCAATAATAAAGTTGCAGTCTCATGTTTGCTAGATGTTTTCAGTAAAAAAAAAAAAATAGGATATCGATGTCAGCTGTCCTTACAATTCTACATTACAGTAACATTGGCATTAGACATTGCCCTGATACGGTTCTTCACACTGGATCTTTATGGTTCTTCTATAGCATTGCTTAAAGAAACCTGAATAGAACCTTCATATTCGAGAGTGTTAATGATATCCGGGTAACAGCACATGTGTGAATGTGTGTGTGTGTGTGTGTGTGCACGCATGTTTTACTTGAGATCAAACACAGACTGTATTACCATCAGTGTCCTTCCATCAGTATCAGTGTAAACACTGCTGTGCTGCTGTAGAGTTTATTATAACTTTATTTATTAATGAATTAATTTATTTATATGTTTGTTTGTTTGTTGATATGTTTATTGTTTGTATAGCGTCTGAACTGTAGCACTGATCCAGCACTGTAGAAGAAATGTGTGTGTAATTTATGGAGACTGCATGAACGTTCTGATCAGAGCAAAGATTTTCAATAAACGATTTTTATACTGAAAAATAACTCTGAGTCTGATCTGTGAGAGAGAGAGAGAGTGTGTTAATGACAGATAGTGTAATAGAGAGTCTGTGAGAGTGAAAAAGAGTGTGTAAGAGAGAGTGTAAGAGCAAGAGTGCCTAGAGAGCAAGAATGTAAGAGAGTGAGAGTGTAAGAGAGAGTGTGACAAAGCGTAAGAGTGAGAGAAAGTGTGAGAGAGAGTAAAAAAAGTGTAAGAGAGTATAAGAGGAAGAGAGTATAAGAGAAAGAGAGCACAAGAGAGAATGTAAACGAGTGAGAGAGTGTAACAGAGAGTGTAAAACAAAGCATAAGACAGAGAGAGAGTGTGTAAAAGAGAGAAAATATGAGAGAGAGTGTTAGAGAGAGAAAGCATAAGAGAAAGGTGTAAGAGTGAAAGACAAAGCGTAAGAGAGAGAGTGTAAAAGTGAGAGTAAGAGACAAAGCATAAGAGAGTGTAAAGGAGAGAAATGTGTAGCGAGAGAAAGAATTTGAGAGAGTATTAGAGAGAGAAACAGATAGAGCACCATAAATGGAAGCGAGTCTGGTACAGAGTGTAACAGAAATAGAGAGAGCTGAGCGATGTGTAAGAGCGAGAGAGTGAGCGCGAGAGTGAGTGGGTGAGAGAGAGAGAGTAGGTGGGAGGATGTACTATATGGGGAATCTGCAGGTCACTGACTGCTATTATAATATATTATATAACATTTTAGAGAAGGAAAAATGCGTGTCCAATAGCATCCTACATATTTACTATAATCAGGGATAGATGTGGAGATGCACATGCTATAGTAAACCAGATGATCTGAGATTAAGGTGATTTGAGGTGATTTAATTGGGATGAGAGGGAGCTTCACAGCATGAAGGAAAAGCAGCAGCTATTGTTCAGCACCTCCAGGAACTCCTTCCTTCAAGACGCTGAGAAAACTATTCTTGTGACTCTCCCTCATGAAGACACTGAGATTAAAATCTCACCAAGAGTATTCAGATCTGTACTCAAAGATACATGTATAAAGTTCAAAACAGAATCTGGTTTATTATTAAAAATGACATCACAGTTAGTTCCGATTGGCTGAAAGACGCTTTATGAGTGCCGTTATCAGCCGGTAATGCACTGTAACCGAAGCTCTCCATGTTTTACTCCGCCAAATACAGCTAACCTAGCAACAATGCAGCACTTACAAACCAAATACAAACCAAATGCGATGTCATTATATACCTCTGGGGGCCGTTGGAACCCATAGACACAGTGTAGAAACGCCAAGCCATGTCTCCAATAGGCGGCGCAGGTAAAGATTCAAAAATACGCATTATTACACATATTCACATATCAGTCACCAATATCAGGTTAAGAGCTGTTATTGTTAAAATAAAAGCATATAAGCGTTTATATTTTCCAGTTAATATTTTTGGGGCATTGGGTATATATTTTTGGGTATATATTATGCTGCTGGGGGTGTGCCGAAGTAAACAGAACTTTAAATCTTAAAAAAAAAAAACATTTTCTTTTAGTTAAAGGAGTGCTGGATGTTAATCTACACAGATTTCTCACCTAAAACCTGTTTATTTGGGTGAGTAAAGCGCTTCTGTTTATTTACAGTAAGATTAGATTTACACAATTTTGACAGAAATGAACGATAATGCAGAGCTACAATACAGTGCAGGTACAAACAGAGCAGCAAAGGAAACTGTTTTATCGGGCAGGGTTTTTATAACCAAACAGATCGCATTGTCTCCTCCGGTTTATCTCAAAATCTTTCAATAAACAGTGATAGTGGAACTGTGGTATAAATATATCCCAATAATACACTGGAGGTTCGTGCTATAACGTGTCATATTGGCACCGCTGTGCTGATCTACTCTATACTTGGCCTCAGCAGTGCCAATATTACACATTATAGCACAAACCTCCAGTATATTATTGCTTTAATAATTCAGCATGAGTTAATGTATAGATTAAATATAGTCTTCAATATTAAATTTACAATATAGAAGATCATAGAAAGGAAGAAAAAACACACTGAATGAGAATGAGAAGAGGGGTGTCTAAACTTGTGACTGTTGGTACTGTAGATAGATGTACTCTGGTGAGAGAGGTAGTCGTGACTGGTGTTTGAATGCTGGAGTGACGGGCAGCTACAGTCACAAAATCACTGCTGAGTCTCCTGAGACGAACAAATCGGTACAAATACACACCGAACCCATCACTGCAGAAAAGTGTGTGTGTGTGTGTGTGTGTAAAGAACACACTGCTCTGCACATATCACACATCCTCCCACACTGCTGTGGAGGACAGTCCTGAGCAGGGGCGTAGCAGCAAATTCGGGGCCCTGTACACTCTCAGTGACAGTGGGCCCCTATCCATGCCAGTACACAAGGAACGTGAGCAAAAATTTTCATGGGCCCCTCTCTCTACTTGGGCCCTGGGTGGTCAGGTCCACTTTTCCCCCCACTACCACACCCATGGTCCTGAGGACATAGTGTAAAAACATGCTCCTCAGGGTCGAACAAAAAAAAAAAAAACGTAATCATTTCCAAACCAACAGTCTATTTTCATGCCTACCATGTGTCTGGTTTAAACAGCAGCAGATCTTCTGAATATATCTACACTGATGGGCGTGGTGTTCTGGAAATGAGGTGTGTTCAGGTACATTTCTGGAGATTTGTTATCTCTATCTTGGCAACAAAAAACTGACTGATTTGCTCCACTGACTGATTAAAACCCTGACAACAGTCAACAGTCCGACGTTCATCGCTATCTTGGCACCACAACTTTTACATCAACAATATATCAACAGAATAGTAAATAAAATATCATTGCTGTTCCCGTAAATGAGCTGCTGGAGCTCCTTCACAGCGTCAACCAGCAGCTCAGTTTCCTCTGCTGAGAAGAGTTTGTTGAACACGTCCAGGTAGCTGCACCGTTACAATAGCAATCCACCAAAGACAGAGCTCACCTGATCTACTCTTAAAAAGAATGATGAGCAAGAGACGCTCTGATTGGTTTATTTCACGTTACTCCCAAAATTCGTCATCAGAAAACGAACGCACCACTGTCTCTTTTATTTATCACCATTCCAGACAGATAGACATATAATAATGATATTAATGAGTCAAGTGTAAAAATGAGCAACATCGCAGCAGCTTATCCTATTTTAAACTCATCTATTTAAACATTTCTCAGCTCAGTAAAAGTGTGAAAAAGCGTTCTTCTTCTTCTCCAGCGTCACTGAGGAGACCCCGTGTATATTTCACACTTTTATTTCTGGGAGATACAGGATGAGTCCATGTGAACAATAGCTGTGAATCTCTGAGCTCAGCGTGAATAATAAATAATTTTAGAGATCAGACGTGTGATTCAGAGCAGGACGGATCTCCCGGTGTTCTGATCCATATTGAGAGCTCAGGGAGGAGTACGGTTTTCACTAAACGCTGCGTCACTCGCTAACGTGAAGAGTGGGCGGATTAGAAACGAGGGGATTCCAAGAAGCAGCAGAGGAGGAGATAAATTTAGTGAGGAACCAGTAAAACAGAAGATATGTGTGGAGAAATGGAGCTTTTATAAAGAGTTCTCTGAATGCTGGGTACTGTATGTATGAATTAAGTAAGGGGGTAACAGCAGTGTTAATCTCTCATATGCTGGCAACAGATGTTGCCAGGTTTGCGGTTTTCCTGCCAAATTGGGTAAATTTGATAATCCAGTCAGTGGGAAAATTGATGGATGTTACATCAACACAGCGGGCTAACACGTAGAAGACAACACTAAAATCAATCCTCCAAGATTGGTTACAACAATAAGAACCAGAAGAACATAAGGAGATAAAGGATAGCATGAAAAGGAGAGAGAGAGAGAGTTATTATGAAATAACTAATAAAACTTTAAAAACCTTACAATATTATTAATGACTATGATAAATAGCAGTACTGCTTCAAACCTGTGACAGACGCATATTTTGGGCTAGTTTAAGCTTCTGAAGTGCGGTTTATAGACTGACTTTGGGCCGGATGTTTTTGATGGACCTGGCAACCCCGCCTGGCAATTCAACTGTTCCCTTGTAAAAAGGAAGTACTGTAAGGCGAAAGGTCTCGCCACTGGGGGGTGGTAGCAGGGCCGCTGCTCTGCATACGCAGACAACGCAGCCAGCGTTAGGCCTCAACCATTTTGCAGTTGCAGGGAGCCAAATTGACTGAGAATGAAATGTGTTGAAATTATGACATTATTAAATTTAAAACCCAATGTGAATTATTTATGATACGCTCATCTTTTTTGTCTTTAAACATTGCATGGGGCACCTACTCTACTACTTAAAAGCGGCACGTTATTATTTTTGTGCATAATATAATGCCCCCACCCCTATTGCCTGAAATGGCACGGCTCGGTTTGCTCTGTTGGTTGTTGCCAGATGTGACATTTTCCAGTCAAATAAATAATCAAAAAATGCATGGAGGCGCTAAATCTTGCGCATGTTTAACCATTTTTAAAGTGTATGTGGCCATTCTATACAAAAACTTGTCCAGTGCAATATTTGTGTAAGTTAAAAACTTAAAATAAAATAAACAAATAGGATGAAAAATCGTAACTTATCTGGCAACCTTAGTCCTAACTAAAGTAGCAACGCTACTTGAGTTTGGCAGGAGACAAGTTCACCGCGCGAAGTTGCTACTAAATGGTAATTCAACTATGAAGCGATGGTTTGACCAGTTATGCTTAGGGCCTCCAAAACCTTAGCAGCGGCCCTGGGTGGTAGTGGTGGGGCTATTCCTCAAATTTCTTCAGCACTAAGGCTGGAGCATTAGCATTAGCGGCTAACCGCTCCAGCAGTGCTAGCCGAGGTTAGCAGCAGGCTACAGGCCGATAATTGTCACCTTTAAATGAGAAAATAATGTTTAGTGGCTGATGCTAATGCTACTCCTCTCTCAGTGCTGGAGAACTAAACTATACATACCCCCCTGATTCCAACCTTTTAAAATATATTATTATATTTATTAATGTTTTTATTTTTTATTTTTTTTTTTACAAACTATATGTTTGATATCCGCATGTGTAAATGTCGTGACTCGAAAAGTAGCATTAAGGTGCATCCCACAATATGTGCATCAATACATAAAATCATAAATTTACAATATACTTAAAACATATATTAAAAATGATGTTTAAAAAAACACATACTTAAATCTACTTAACTTTGCAGAGGTTGTATGAAAAAAGCACTCAAAATCACACTCTAATGGTTTTATGTTGTTTTTAAATATAACTTAAATACAGTTGAAATATACTTATCTCTTTCAGACCATTACAATCCATTAAAATGGACACCATGTATTTTCTTTAGTTGCAAATAACAATTATTGAATTTTAAATAGAGGTTAGAATTTTAAATAGAGTTTGTATTTGAATATTAGAGTAATTTTTTTGTGCATTGCAGACAGAAAACCTAATTATTTATATTTTTTCATCAGTGGAACATAATTCAGGTCTGAAAGGGTTAAGTTGACATAAGCTGTTAGTACATAAAATAGTACCTTTACTATGTATTTAAGTACATATTTTAATTTTAATGCTAAAAGTATGTACTTTTCCATGTTATGTATACATTTTAAATATGCACTTTTCTTTTACAAGGGTCCCTGTGCACTTATATTCACTTATTTTACAAAATAAAGCTTTTAAAATGTTAATACCCTTGATTTCCAAAGAACTACCAATGAATAAGGAGGTTTCCCAGAACTTTTGCCCATATATGGCATTAAGAGATTGAGGTAATGAGTTAAAAATGACCTGGATCAGCTTCATAATGGGTTCTACTCAGACTCCTGCACTGACAGTAATGATAGTTTACAGATCGCTGCATGAAGACGGCGATTACTCGCCCACTCTGTTGTTCCAATAAACACTCGGACTCTTCCTCTACTGGTGTAATAAATCCCCTCAGCCCTGAGATCTGAGAAATGAGTTCTGTAGAAATGCTGAGTGATTCGGGGAAGCAGGACGGAGGTATGGTTCCAGTAATAGCAGTGGTTAAAGATGATGGGCGGAATAATGTGATCTACGAATGGAGTGAAGATGCTGTAATTACTGTATATTCAAGGCTGTAGATTCTGTTGCTATGAAGTGTTAAAAATACAGAGCATGTTCCCTATCTTCATCAATGTGATGTTTGTTTTGGGGCTAAAAATACTCTATTTTTAACATGTTTTTGCCTTCTGTGCTCTTTAAATAGCATATTAAAGGTGACAGTTGGGCAAGAAAAAGAAGAACCCTTCATATGACACAGAGCTGAAAGAATTCTGCATGGAGGAGTGGGAAAAAATATTTTCTTGATATTTAAATCTTACAAAAATGTTTTAAAAGACATTTACTCAGTTTTATGTGTTTAGTCACATAACAACCCAAATGAAGATTTAATGTCCAGATGCAATGCAATTTTTAACACTGTGGAACTTTTATGTCCAACGTGTTTTTTGCTTTCTTTCCTCTTTAAATGGAATATTTACAGTGCCTTTCAAGGTCATTGTTAATATACTCATATTGTGTTTTAGCAGATGGAAAAAAACAATTACTTAAAAAAGACAAAGGTTTTCACTCTTTTGATTGCACACACACACACACACACACACACACACTCATAAGCAGAGGCACATGCACAGGGGGTCTCAATGAGCAATCACACTTCTCCTCTTTCTCCCGTCTCACACTTTGTGCATGTGCATCATGTGCCTGTGGTAATGGACAGTGTGTGTGTGTGTGTGTGTGTGTGTGTGTGTGTGTGTGTGTGTGCTAATGTTTGATTGCAGTGTCTGTGGGCACTTTCACACAATAGCGCTCATCTTCACTCCTCATTCTTCACACACACACACACACACACACACACACACACACACACACACACACACACACAATAGGAGAAAGAATGAATGAAATGAAGGGAGAGAGGCACGTGAGAGCTGTATTTTGAACAGGACGAGTGAAATAAACCCTGCTGAGGTAAATATATTATTATATTTGTCCCTCAGTCTCTCAGTCACACCTCAGCCCTCCTTCCGCTCCTCTGTTCTTCCTTCCCTGCTTCTTCCTGTTTCCTCAGACTGTTTCTATTCCTTCCCATGTGCTCTATAAGCACATGGCCCTGTTATGTTCCTGTCTTGTCTCCGCCCTAGCCCCGCCTCTAGCCCCGCCCTCTCATTACTGTTGCCACCTGTGTTTAGTTTGTTACCCTCTCAGTCTTTCTCTTTCTCTAAGTGTACATAAAGCTAAAGGTGTGAAAAGTATCTCCATTTATTACTCTGTAGGTAGAAGTATAGATACTAGAGTTTAAAATACTTTTGTAGAAGCTGAAGAAGTAGAGTAGAACTTACTCTTTTTGTTCTTTGTGTTTTGAGGTTTTCTTAGTCTAATATTTTTCTAAGTTTTTCCAGTTTTCTTAGTCTTGTTTCTTTAATAAGGATTTCATTGTGTTATTTTAGGGTTTTTTCACAACAGCATTATTTGGTCTGGTTAAAACAGACTCTAGAGCAGTTGTGTTTGTGGTGAGAACATGATCCAGTTTCAATCCTACCCGACTATCAAATATATTCCTCATATTTGAGCTAACAGCTTTTCAGGTGCAGTTTAACCTGATTTATAACCTACATAATTATTAATCCCTCAACAACTGAGACGTTCTTTGTATACTTATGCATCTCAAAAAAATGTGAATATCATTGAAAACTTTATTAAAGCTTTATTTCAGTAATTCCGTTTTTTTTTTTATGTGAAACTCATATTATATAGATGTATTAAACGCAGAGTGATCTATTTTAAGCGTTTAATTTTAAGCTTTTATTGTTGATCGTTGATTTTGGATTACAGCCAATAAAAAAACAAAAAACAAAATCAGTGTCTCAGAAAATTCGAATATTATATAATAAGACCAATTGGTACTTTTGGTACTTTTGGCAGTGTGGGCAGTGTGCCAAGTCCTGCTGGAAAATGAAATCTGCATCTCCAAAAAAGTTGTCAGCAGCAGAGGTTCAGCATGAAGTGCTGTAAGATTTTGTGGGAAAACAAAACTGCACTGACTTTAGACTTGATAATAAAACACAGTGGATCAACAGCAGCAGATGACACGTCTCTTTATACAAATCATCACTGATTGGTGGAAACTTCACTCTAGACCTCGAGCAGTTTGGGCTGTGTGTCTCTCCACTCTTCCTCAAGACTCTGATCCCTTGATTTCCTTTAAATGAAATGTAAAATTTACTGATGATCAGTGATGGTTTGGAGAGATACATACTGGTAAATGCATGTTTACAGTGTAAACACTTATTTATTCAGATGCAAAGCCACAAAACTATATGGTATTTATTAGAACTTTAATAAAATTCAGTGTAAAACAATCACTAGTGTTACATAAGTGATCTATAATTGCAGAGTTATGTAATTTTAGAGTTATATAATTGGTTGCGGAGCTGAAGCGGATGCAGATGGAGCTCATAATTAAACATTTGACTCAGTAAATAGCGAATCTATTTTATGCATATTTTAATGAAGAGTTTCCATCTGCATGCAGGACCTTTCAGTAACCTGTCAATCATTTCCTCTTTCACAGCATCCCGCTAATAAACCCTGAACATTACAGTTTCTTCTTATTCCAGCACCTGCACGTGTGTGTGTGTGTGTGTGTAAGCCAGGTGTGAGGACACGGCAAGGTTGCCACGTGTCGTCACGTTACTAAAATGATACATCATCGCTATAGAAACGGATCGGTGCAATGTGCTTCTTTCATCACGCGCCGACCCGGTACCCATCCTGTCCTTCACAATACACACACACACACACACACTCACAGTCTAATGAAAAGTTATTACTACTTCTATGACAAAAGCTTGGACTCACCTCTTCTCTTTTAATGTGTTTTCTTTCTTTTTTTAAGATTTTTTTAAATTTAATATTAAAAATATTTATATTCAGTAGAAAAGTGTTTAAAAAACCAGAATGTTTTATACTTTAGAATCTTCTGTTTCAAGGCCGGTTACCAAACTCACTTATTAGGAGTGATGCTCCAACACCAGGAGGGTGAAGAAGACCAGCACACGCCTCCTCCGATACATTTGAAGTCAGACTCCGCCTCTTTTTGAGCTGCTGCTGATGCTGTAGCTTTACCAAGTAGCATCACAGCGGTAACGCTCGGAGGAAAGCGCAGCGACTCGGTTCTGATACATCAGCTCACAGACGCAGCCTTGATGTGCTGATCCACATCACCCTAGGAGTGATGAGGGGAAAGAAAGAGCACCATCTACTGTACTGTACCCACCCAGAGAGAGCAAAACCAACTGTGCACTCTCAGGGCTTTGGTAGCTGATGGCGAGCTGCATGAACAGGATTCGAACCATTGATCTCATGATCATAGTGCTCAGATCTGCAGACTCTTGGTATTTTAATCTCAGTGTCTTCACGAGGGAGAGTCACCTGGAACAGTTTTCTCAGTGTCTTGAAGGAATGAGTTCCTGGAGGTGCTGAACAACAGTTGCTGCTTTTCTTCACTTTGCTGTGAAGCTCCAGCTCATCCCAATTAAATCACCTCAAATCACCTTAATCTCAGTTCATCAGTTCAACACTCCTATACCCCTATCGCACAATCTGCAGGAACTGTGTATATATAGAGGATACTGGAGTTATTATGGGATGGATGATTACAGGAGGAACATTAGGAACCTCTACAACTCTTTACACATTTATCACACATTAATTCTATATGTGTAACTCCATAATTATTACCCATATCAGTCTAAATTTATAATTATATATTAAATATAAATAAATATAATATATTATTAAATAATAAACTGGTGTTAATAGGGCTTGTGTAAGAGCAAGAGCAGTTTCTTACCTCATCTTACATAAATAACCTTTAGCAGGTGTTATTTAATCCCTGTATTAATACACAATCTCTCTCTCTCTTTCTCTCTCTCTCTTTCTCTCTCTCTCTGTGTAAATTGATTTTCAGTATTGTCTCACTGGGTTATCAGCATGCTGGCATTTAAAAAGGTTATCAACCACCTGTCGGCCTGACTGTGTGTGTGTGTCTTCTATTACTCATAGTAAAAACTAGACCTGAACCTTAAGCTTCTGTTTATAGTCTTAATACAATTCTTTATACTGATGCTGCAGACTGACTAACATAGGCTTTACGACTAATTAAGACTAATTAGACATTAATTACTGTAGTGTATTAATTAAATATCAACACATAGTCAGTATCCATCCTAAATCCCAGTATGTACTTAATTTTTGTCAGTATATAATTTAATTTATCAATAATCTGTCTCTAATTATTAATCACTATTAACAGTACCTTCTGCATTGTTTACTAACTGCTATACAATATCCAACTATTACTGTGAACTATTGACTTTATAATAATATTCTGTATGTATCATGAAGTAATCAGTATGTTCTAAAAAGTATTCAGTATGAATTGTCATTTTTAAACATATGTCATGAATTATATTAATATTTCTAGTCTCTGTTAATAATAGTCTGCACTAAATGATTCAGTATGAATTATTCAGTATCTATAATGAATTGTTTACTATCCACTATTAACTATTCAGTATCTACTATGAATAATTCAGTATCTATTATACATTATTCAGTATTTAATTTGAATTATTCAGTATCTACTATGAATTATTCACTATTTAAATTCAATTATTCAGTATCTACTATGAATCATTCAGTATCTACTATGAATTATTCAGTATCTACTATGAATTATTCAGTATCTACTATGAATTATTCAGTATCTACTATGAATTATTCAGTATCTACTATGAATATTCAGTATCTACTATGAATATTCAGTATCTACTATGAATTATTCAGTATCTACTATGAATTATTCAGTATCTACTATGAATTATTCAGTATCTACTATGAATATTCAGTATCTACTATGAATATTCAGTATCTACTATGAATATTCAGTATGTACTATGAATTATTCAGTATCTACTATGAATATTCAGTATCTACTATGAATTATTCAGTATCTACTATGAATATTCAGTATCTACTATGAATATTCAGTATCTACTATGAATTATTCAGTATCTACTATAAACTATTCAGGACCCACTGTAAACTATTTAGAATCTAATATTAATTATTATTAATTATCTGCTGTGAGGAATCTTTGGAAATAATATTGATGATTTTGTATGAATTGTTTTGTAGCTAGTAGGAATTATTCAGTATCCACTATGAATTATTCAGTATCCACTATGAATTATTCAGTATTGATTTAAAGGTTTCAGGTCTATAGTGTTCTTAAAGTTATGTGAAATCTCTACATTTTTAATACAGTAGGTGAAGATACAGCACGGATTCAGCCTGACGTCACGACTGTAAACCCCAGTGTGTCTCAGCGTCAGTCCCTCTCTCTGCTGAATGGAGGGATGAGTGATGAACAGGTGATGGGAGAGGAGGAGATGAATGGAGGAGAAGTGAAGGAAAACCTGGAGAAAAGCTTCTCACACAACATACTGTCAGATAAAGAGGAGAGGAAAACAGCAATCACACGGCTATTCATACAGTCAGAGAGAGAGAGAGAGAGAGAGAGAGAGAGAGAGAGAGAGACTTTTTGACTTTTGATGGTCCTTTATTTAAACCATTCAATAGTCACACTGTCATCTTAAAAAGATAAATTGATCAATCAATGATAAAAAAAGATGACAAATATGAATTAAAACACACAACTCAGTATCACACATGTAAGTTTAAAAGAACTCAAGAGCGAAACAAAGCTCCTCCTCCACCACTGAGCACACTGCTCCATCCCAGCACCACACACATTTAAAAGCTTCTAAATCTTGCATGATTTTGTAATAATTAAAATCAATTAAAATTCTGGATTTAACCAGCCTTACGAATGTCCGTGTGACATCACAGTCAGCACTACCCGCCACCTTGTTTTTGCGGCTGACATAAATAGCCAACTTAGCCTGCCCAAGGATAAAATTAATAAGCTGACACTTGGACTTAAAACTTTTGACGTATTTAAAACCAAGGATAAAAGTCTGGAGTGTAAAAGTGATGTTAAAAGACATAAAAACAGTCTTCAAAACATCAAATAAAGGAAGCAGCCTAAAACAATGCATAAAAGCATGAAAGACAGTTTCTCTCTGGGAGCAGAAAGGACACTGTGGTAAAATCTCAGGGTTTAAAACAGAAATAAAAGCGTTAACTGAGATAATACCATGTAAAATTCTCCACTGCAGATCAGCAACTTTCTTAGCTAACGGTGGTCTGTACAGTGCTCTCCACTCAGGCTTCACATCCTCACTCAAGTTAAAAACATCACGCCATGGAGTGTCAGTTCTACTGTGCAGTCTTTTTCTGTTCAGAACCTTTACGCAGGCTCTGTACAGCAGTTTACCTGACACTGTGCTCAGGTTCATGCAGGATTCCCCCGTACACTCCAGGAGGGGGCCCTCACAGTCCTCCAGGTCCGGCGTGATGGTGACCTCAGGAAATGGGTCATCCTCCGCAGGGCTGACCACCCCCGCACTGTAGTCCCTCACCTGTTCCCGTTCCTCCGGAGAGAGCGCCGACCTCCAGCCCTGGAGAAGACGAGCCACCAGCCGCAGGGATCTCATCCCCAACCTCACCGCCATGTTCTCCTCATCCGCAAAATCAGGACCTGCAGCATCCACCACATGACGGAGGGTAGTGACCCCGGAGGACAACAGGACTCTGGTCAGTGCAGGGGTGACAGTCCCCGCCAAGTCCAAACGTGTACCACAGAGCAAGGGTTCCTCCAAAAGCCAGTGCAAGGATAATCCAGTCTGTAAATGTCTTTTAAAAAAGCTCCATATCCTTAAAAGTCCACGATAAAAAACAGGCAGTGCAGCAAAGTTCAAAGTTTTAAAATCCATTAAAAACAAAGTCTTGTCCATACCCAGATCTCCTGCTGTTTTCAAAATCCTGCACGAAACCTCCCTCCAAACCAGTTCCGCAGGACCAGCAAGGAGTCTCTGAAGAAACTGCAGTCGGAAGGCAGCTGTCCTGCTGGCCAAGTGGACTAGACCCTGCCCTCCGTTCTCCTTTGGCAGATATAAAAGTCCTTGTGGAACCCAGTGCAGGCGATCCCAGAAGAAATCCACAAGCACAGCCTGGAGGTTCGCCAGCAGATTCGGAGGGGGATCTACACATGCTAGTTTATGCCAGAGTGAGGATGCAGCAAGGTTATTAATTACAAGTACCCGGCCACGATAAGACATTTGGGGGACTAACCATTTCCATTTTTTGAGACGACCTTTGATTTTCTCAACTACACCATCCCAGTTCTTGTCAGTACAGGTGCTGTCCCCCAAATATACACCCAAGTATTTAAAAACACCCCTTCTCCACATCAGCCCATCAGGAAGTACAGGTACACCACCATCCCACTGCCCAACTAAAACTGCTTCACTCTTAAGCCAGTTTATTTTTGCGGAGGATAAAACCTTAAAATCATTTAAAATATCAGCTAAAACGTCTATATCGTTTTGGGTACTTGTTAAAACTGCCAGATCATCAGCATAAGCAGATACACATACAGGAGTGGTACAACCAGGTATAGTCAAGCCAGAAACACAGGCTCTTATCTTGACTAACAGGGGTTCAATGGCCAGAGAATACAACATACCAGAGAGAGCACATCCTTGTCTGATACCCCTGTGTACTTTAAAAGGAGCACACAAACCACCGTTAACTTTTAGTACACTCTCAATTTCACTGTACAGAACCTTGATCATGGCTATGAACCCAGGGTTGAACCCAAAGTTCTCCAGAACTTTCCACAGATAGCCGTGTTCAACCCGGTCAAAAGCCTTTTCCTGGTCCAGAAATAAAAGACCAGTCTTCAAGCCCAAAAGTCTGGAGACGTCCAAAACATCCCGAATTAAATGTACATTGTCAAAGATAGACCTACCAGGTACACAGTACGTCTGGTCAATGTGGATTACCTGCTCCATCACCTTCCCTAGTCTTGAGGCCAATGCTTTCGAGAGCAGCTTGCAGTCCGAGCAAAGCAGAGATACAGGTCGCCAGTTCTTCAGGTTGGTCAGGTCTCCTTTCTTGGGCAGCAAGGTAAGGACAGCTCTCCTGCAGCTTAACGGAAGACTTCCATCACGTATGCTGCTTTGGAGAACCTCCAGCACATCTTGCCCCAACACTGACCAGAAAGCTTTATAAAACTCGACAGGAATGCCGTCAATGCCAGGTGCCCTGCCATTCTCCATACCCTGGAGAGCCCCGTGTATCTCCTCCAGAGATAGTTCAGCCTCAAGCACCTCGGCCGACTGTTGCTCCAGTTTGGCCATATTCTGCAGGAACCTGTCCTCCACTTCCAGTGACTCTGACCACTCGCTCTCGTACAGCTTTGAGAAAAAGCTGACTGTCTGCTGGCGAATTTCAGCAGGCTCCGAAAGGAGATCCCCTGATTCTGTTCGTACAGCATGCATAAACCTTTTCTGTCCATTTTTTCGCTCAAGACCAAAGAAGAACTTAGAAGGAGCGTCCATTTCAGTTATGCACTGAAAGCGTGAGCGGACCAGCGCCCCCTGTACTGTTATACCCAGTAGGTCAGCCAAAGAGGCTTTTTTGCGTTTTAGAGCGCTAATATGCTCTTGATTTCCAGTGGCCTCTTGTAATCCCTGGAGTTCCACTATTTCAATCTCCAGAGCTTTAAGAGATCTGGTTAAGTCCCTTGTGACATTGAGGGTGTACTGTTGACAGAATATTTTAATCTGTATTTTGGCTATGTCCCACCATTGCTGGAGTGAGGTAAAAGATGTTTTCTGTGATCTAAAACTATCCCAAAAAAAGGTAAAAGATTCTCTAAAATTAGAATCTTCTAAAAGTGCAGTATTAAAATGCCAGTACGCACTTCGTGACTTAACATTACACCTGCTGATTGTACACACGACCATAGAGTGGTCAGAAAAACCAACAGGCGAAATAAAACATTGTGTAAAAGCAGACAACTGATGACTAAAACCATAAAAACGATCTAGCCTAGCCAACGAAAGTGCATTATCATAACAGTGGGCCCATGTATATTGTCTCTGCGTACCATGGAGGTTTCTCCAGATATCAGTTAATTCATGAGCCTCTAACATCTCACATAAGCGCTTACGGGAGGCAGCATGTGGTTCCCCGTGGTTCCTGTCCATGCTGTTCGCTGTGCAATTAAAATCCCCACCCAATATTAAAAAATCAGTGGGATCACAGTTAGCCAATACAGTACTCAGTGTGTCTAAAAACAACATTCTGTCAGCTGCTGCAGTTGGAGCATAAACACAAATAAAAACAAAAACACAATTTTCAAAACAGGCTTTCACTTTTAAAAGCCTCCCATTTAAAATGTCCTCAACAGTATAAGAAAGGGGTGTAAAACTGGGTGAAAAAACAACAGCTACTCCACCAGAAAGGGAAGTATTATGCCCAAGAAAAGTTACTCCCCTCCACTCTTTAGCCCACTCAGCAGCATTACTTGAATCACTATGGGTTTCTTGCAGAAAAACAACGTCAACCCTTTTCTGTTTAACTAACTCAAACAGTTTAGCCCTCTTCTCACAGTCCCTTCCACCATTAATATTTAAAGTAGCGATTTTAAAACCACTCATTAAAAGGTAAAAAGGGTAAAAAACGCTGAATAAAAAGGCCAAACCAACCAGAGAAAGGTTAAAACATTTAAAAATCATCATCATTAAGAGCTTTAAGATTGGTCAGTATCTTCTTTAAACGAAAGACCTCCAGCCGAGTAAAAGCCCCCTCCCTCTTTAAAAGCTTCACATCATGTACAAATTGTATAGTATCTGGAAAATGGTCCTCCACCCGAACACCCCACTGCCCTTTAGTGACCCGCAGGAACCTCTTTACTTCTTTAGCAGTGTATACTACAGGTGTTCTCTCATCTTGAGAGCACACTGACCAGCCCGAGTCAGACGTATAGCCTTCCAACTCTTGGCTAACTTCCGACTCCACCTCCTCCACCTCTTTTTTAGCCTGTTTTGCCCCCTTTTCATTTGCCTTACATTTTCTTTTATTAGTTGGAACTTTAAAAACAGCTTCATCCTCCATTAAAACCTCAGCCTCAAGCTCAAGCCCAGAACAGCTGGCCTGTACTTTAGCCTCCAGCTGCTGAGCCTCACCTGGTTCCCCCACAGCCTGCACCTCCACAACCTGCACCTCCACAGCCTGTTCCTCCACAGCCTGCTCCTCCACAGCCTGCACCTCCCCAACCTGCTCCTCCACAGCCTGCTCCTCCACAGCCTGCTCCTCCACAGCCTGCACCTCCACAGCCTGCACCTCCACAGCCTGCACCTCCCCAACCTGCTCCTCCAAAACCTCCCCCACCACAGCTTGTTCCTCCACAGCCTGCTCCTCCATGACCTGCTCCTCCACAGCAGGCTCAGCTGGGGAATGCTCACCCTCAGCCACCCTCCGCTCACCAGCCATTGCAGTATCAGACCCAACCCCGACCTGCTCACACTCTCCGGGCACCGCCTCGGCGGCCGGCACCTTCACAGCAGGCCTAGCAACAGCCGCAGGGGGAACGACCACCGCGGGCTCAGCCGTGTCCGGCCCCGGCGCCTCAGCGCCCCCAGCCCCTCCAGAATTAACCTTCTCAGGGCAGGCTCGGACGAGATGTCCAGTCTGACCACACCTGAAACACTTCATCTCAGTGTCGGACGAAGCATAAATGGTGTAATCAAACCCCTCCACCCTCAGCTTTAAAACCAGGTCTAACTCATCAGCTCCATCCTTTAAAACCATAAAAACCTGCCTTCTAAAAGACACCAGATGTTTGATCAGTGGAGATTTACAGCCCAAGTTTAACTTCTTTATTTCAGAACAAACTCTCCCAAAGCGGGAGAGCTCCTGCCTGATCAGTTCATCTTTAATAAAAGGGGGAACATTGGACAGGATGATCTTTTTAGATGGGGAACTCAGAGGCAACACATGTGTGAATAAACCATTTACAGTTACACCACTCTGAACCAGAGCCAGCGCTTGATCAACCGTTTTCACAAATAAAACAATCGCGTTGTTCATACGCGAGGCGGAGACGATGTTCCCGTGGCCAACAGCGGAGCCCACGGAAAGACACACGTCTTCTATACTCGCGCGGGACACGATCCGCACCCCATGCCGGCGCGTTAAGCTCTCGCACAGCCGAGAGTCACCCGGAGCCGCCATGCTCACACTGAACACACACACACACAAACACACACACAGCGGACTCCCCGCGGGGCAGCGCCCCGCGCGCACACACACACTCACTCTCTCACACTAGCACTCAAACACACTCACACACTAACTAAACGCTTCAAAAACAAAACTGAAACCAACAAACTCACAGAAAAGTTTGGCTAAACGCCAGCTGCTCCTCACACCGCACTCCCAGACCGTCTCTCACTCGCGCATGCGCACGGAGAGAGAGAGAGAGAGAGAGAGAGAGAGACCTATAGGAGGCAGTGAGTCACTGGTAAATCCTGCGGTTGATGATTCAGTTCTGTTCAGATGCTCCTCAGAGATTACTCAGATTCTACTGTATATTTTGATAAAAAAAAATTATATATATATATATATATATATATATATATATATATATATATATATATATATATATATACTAAGCTGACATATAGAGTCCTACTTTAATGGTCTTTAGGTGGGTCATCAGCCGTGCACAGTGCAGCTTGATTTATGGTGTCTTTGCTATCGTAACGAAGGGAAAAGTGCACTTTCCGCGCCTCGAAACGCTCAAAAGTCATGTACTAATTCTCTTAATTAATGATGGGTGTGGTTAATTTTGGGCATAACATGAAGTAAACCAATCAGAGCGTCTCTTGCTCATCATTCTCTTTAAGAGTAGATCAGGTGAGCTCTGTCTTTGGTGGATTGCTATTGTAACGGTGCAGCTACCTGGACGTGTCCAACAAACTCTTCTCAGCAGAGGAAACTGAGCTGCTGGTTGACGCTGTGAAGGAGCTCCAGCAGCTCATTTATGGGAACAGCAATGTTATTTTATTTACTATTCTGTTTATTGTTGATGTAAAAGTTGTTTGTGTTCATGTTTGTGTAACAAGCGGTGGAGTATGAGATAGCGATGTGTAACAACCTGTGTTGCTGAGATAGCGATGAACGTCTGACTTTTGGCTCCTGTCTAGGTTGTATTCAGTAAGTGGAGCTCCTGTGTTTTCTGTTACCAAGATAAAGATAGCAATATGCCAGAAAAATCTGCATACTAAAAGGATAACAGCATCCTGGAAAATGAACTAGAGTATACACTTTTCCTCAAATGTAATGCGTTTATTTTACTGCTTAGGGATGCTTTGTTAGATTCATAAAATTAAGAAAGTTATAGAAAAGTTATATATTATAAAAATTACAGTAATGCATTAAATTTGTATTTATTTATTGAATGAATTTTGTATTTTGGAGTGCAATACAGTGAATGTAATTTAGATCTGAAACGGTTAAAAACCTGATCAATCTGAGCACAATCCACTGTGTTTAATTGGGTGATGGTTGATTTATACAGGATTTTTCCAATAGAGTCCAGTAGAGAAGTGGGCGGAGCTTCTGGTCATGGTGAACATAAGGCTTGTGTTGTGTACAGTAGTAAAGTTGTAGCAAAGCTCGTTAGCTAACTCGCCGCTAATGTTAGTTAGCTCTCATCTTAACTTAGTTCTCCCCTGCTAATGTTAGCTAGCTCCTCGCTACTGATAGCTAACTTGCTGCTAATGTTAGTTAGCTCTCATCCTAACTAAGTTCACTTCCCGCTAATGTTGGCTAGCTTTCCGCTAATGTTAGCTAACTCTCTGCTAATGTTAGCTTTCTCTCTGCTTAACTTAGTTCTCTCCCTCGCTAATGTTAGCTTGCTTGCTGCTAATGTAAGCTAGCTCTCCACTTAACTTAGTTCTGTTGCCACTAATGTTAGCAAGCTTGCCGCTAATGTTAGCTAACATGCCGCTAATGTTAGCTATCTCTCCTCCTAACTTAGTTTTCTCCCTGCTAATGTAATCTAGCTCTCCGCTACTGTTAGCTAACTCGTCGCTAATGTTAGTTAGCTCTTATCTTACCTTAGTTCTCTGCCCACTAATGTTAGCTAGGTCTTCGCCACTGTTAGCTCGCTCCTCACCAATGTTAGCTAGCTCTCTGCTTAACTTAGTTCTCTCACTGCTAATGTTAGCAAGCTGGCCGGTATTGTACGCAAGCACTCCGCTTAACTTAGTTTTCTTGCCACTAATGTTAGCTAACATGCCGCTAATGTTAGCTGTCTCTCCTCCTAACTTAGTTTTCTCCGTGCTAATGTAATCTATCTCCCGCTTCTGTTAGCTTACTCATCGCTAATGTTAGTTAGCTCTCATCTTACCTTAGTTCTCTGCCCGCTAATGTTAGCTAGCTCCTCGCTACTGTTAGCTAGCTCCTTGCTACTGTTAGCTATCTCCTCGCTAATGTAATCTAGCTCCCTGCTCGTTAGCTAACTCGCCGCTAATGTTAGCTAGCACTCATCCTAACTTAGTTCACTCCCCGCTAATGTTGGTTAGCTCTCATCTTAACTTAGTTCTCCCCTGCTATGTTAGCTAGCTCCTCGCTACTGATAGCTAACTCGACGCTAATGTTTGTTAGCTTTCATCCTAACTTAGTTCACTCCCCACTAATGTTAGCTAACTCTCTGCTAATGTTAGCTTTCTCTCCGCTTAACTTAGTTCTCTTCCCGCTGTTGTTGGCTAGCTTGCGGCTAATGTTAGCTAACTCTCCGCTAATGTTAGCTGTCTCTCCGCTTAACTTTGTTCGCTCCCCACTAATGTAAGTTAGCCCGCTGCTAATGTTAGCTATCTCTCCTCTTAACTTAGTTCTCTCCCTACTAATGTTACCTATCTCTACCAGGTAAAATAGTTAGCTTGTCGCTAAAGTTAGAGTTTGTTTTCCCACTGCCATTAATTGCACACAGCAAGTACCTACAGCAAGTTTACCTGAAATTTAAGACAATTTAAGACCTTAATTACCCAGATTTTAACCCTGATAAAGTAACTCTGTACTGCAGAGCTTGTTGGTGAGTAAAGGTCAGTAAAGGTGAGTAAAGTGTGATTCTGTTCTTGTCGTAGTTTGAAGGACACGCTGTCTCTTCTTCTTTCTTTTTAAAGTGTTTGAAAGTGTTTGAGGGTTTGGGTGAATCAGCCGCTGGTTGAACACATGATGAAGATTCACGTGTCTCTGAGCTCCTCGTACTGCTTATCACCATTATCACTATAAAATTATATATATATGAAGAGTCTGCTCACGTTTCTGAGAGCGGCTGGTCTCCTCTGTGTGTTATTATTCTGTAAGTAGGTTAGTCTGGGTAGTGAGATAAAGAGTGACCTCATCATTTACAGGTTCTCAGTAGAGAATAGAGAATATGCTGATGAGTCGATAATAAGGCCAGTCTGCTTTAATAAAAAAGGGTATTATTAAAATAATCACAGATTTCCAAATATTAGCCTGTTATTGCACTTCCAGCTCAGAACAGGTAATAATATCATCATTTTAATGCAGTAATTAAGCTGAAAGTGCATTTCAGGACATGTTGATCAACAAACTCTGAAGAAAAAAAGACCTGGATAAACGCAAAGAAAACTAGAAAATGTTTGTTTAGTTTGACTTTTATTAGATACAGAAAGTATGAACTCATGATATTTATGATATTTGAAGTTGTGTTTAAGCATCAATATGTTGAAAAATAAAAAAAATAAAAATATAAAAAAAAAAAAATAGAAAAAAAAAATAATAAAATAATATTGATTTGTGGTTGTATTATATTGTGGATGCCCAATGAAAATCAATGCAAAATCTGATTTTTTGCCGATTTTTTAGTTTACTATATAATTTGAAAACACAAACTCTAATAATGTTTCAAACTTTCATAAATAATTGCAAAATAGAAATTCTCCAAAACTACCTAAAAAACTCTTTTTATATTGACTTATATTGAAAGTTAAGAAGGTTTTATCTCTCTCCTGTAATAAAGTAACTGTTTTGGAGATACATCTTTTAATAAATGCATAGAAAACTAGAAAATGTTTTGTATATTTGTTTTGTATATATACAGCATATACACCAAATATTATGTTTATTTTTACTTTTATTTAATTATAGAACTCATATATTTTTAATACATTAAAAAACATGTAATTAATCCACATTTAAATCCATTTCTGCAACACATTCCAAATGGCTTTGCAATATATGCAGCATGTGGTTTAGCATCATCTTGTTGAAAAATATAAACAATTTACATTAATAGATGACCAGACAAACTATTTCCATACAGTATAATCTTTTTTTGCTGGTTTATGGGTGTATTATATTGTGGGTATCCAATGAAAATCAATGACAAATCTCACTTTTTGTTGGCTTTCAGTTTACTACATAGTTTGAACACACAAACTGTCTCTAATAATGTGTCAAACTTTCTTAAAGAATAGACCAATAGAAATTCTCCAAAATTACCTATTTTAGAAATACTAGTTTTTCATTGGACAGCAATAATATGCTTTACAGTAACTCAAATTAGTTGAATTTGAGTTTAAGTTTAATTTGGTTTTATTCAAAATCAAATTAACTTCATTGATTTTTAAGATCAGACAAATTAAATCAGTTCAAAAGTCCTCATTTATTGTAAAAAGGCAGATGCTTGGCTAAAATACTATATTATGTGGTGAAATTCAAGTAGATCCAAATGGCTCCATTACACTAATACCTGTGCACAGATGTTCCTAATAAAGTGCTTAAAATAATAAATTATACATAATTAAACTCAATAAACAATAATTTGGCTATACTAGTACAAAATGTTAAAACTTTCCCTAATAATGTTTCAAACGTTCTGTAAGAATGGACCAATAGATTCTCCAAAATTACCTTTTTTTACTTCCATTGAAAGTTAGGAAAGTTTAGGAAAGATGGCGGCGCGCAGTAGGGCAGCGGCTTCTCACGCTCCTAACGAACACACTATTTTGAGCTGTTTTTACGTCGGTTCTGAACCCAACTTTACGAGCCCTGTGCTGTGAGTTACAGCACAACCGAACTTCTGAGGATTAAGGACAGTTTGGTCAGTAAAACAGCAACTATGGACAATAATATCCGAGCTACGCTGGGCGAGCTGGAGGAATACACATCTGCTGTTCTCGTGTACATCAGCAAGTGTGTGGAGGATGTCACTACTACCAAGACTGTGACTTGCTACCCGAACCAGAAGCCCTGGCTGAACGCAGAGGTGCGTTCCCTGCTGAAAGCCAGAGATGCTGCCTTCAGATCTGGAGACTCGGATGAACTCAGGAGGGCTAGAAGAGAGCTGACTGCTGGAGTTAAGAGGGCAAAAGCTGCATATGCTCAGAAAATCCAGGGACACTTTTCCTCCCAGGATCCACAGAGCATGTGGAGGGGCATCAAGTGCATCACGGACTACAAATCTAACGTTGCACAAAGCTCCAAAGACCCATCCCTACCTGAGGCTCTCAACACGTTCTACGCCCGCTTTGAGAACCCTGACACACCCCCCAGCACCAGACTCCCACACTCACCAGGAGAGGAGCCCCTCAGCGTGACACCAGCAGAAGTAAGGAGCACGCTGAGGAGGATTAACCCCCGGAAAGCTGCCGGCCCGGACAACATCCCCGGACGGGTGCTAAGAGACTGCGCAGACCAGCTCTCGGACGTCCTGGCCGACATTTTCAACGCGTCCCTCATCCAGGCAGCTGTCCCCACTTGCCTGAAGACCGCCACCATCATCCCGGTCCCCAAGAGCTCCACAGTGACAGGTCTGAATGACTACCGGCCAGTAGCCCTCACTCCGATAGTCACAAAGTGCTTTGAAAGACTGGTTCAGACCCACATCAAAGCCACCATCAACATCACTGTGGATCCACACCAGTACACATACAGGAAGAACCGATCCACAGAGGATGCCATCTCCTCCGTGGTCCACACTGCCCTCACCCACCTGGAGCAGAAGGATTCCTACGTCCGTATGCTCTTTGTGGACTTCACATCTGCTTTCAACACCATGATTCCACAGACCCTGATAAATAAACTCTCCTCACTAGGACTGAGCTCTTCCCTGTGCAGCTGGGTCCTAGACTTCCTGACCAACAGGCCACAGTCTGTGAGGATTCACAACATCTCAAGTCAAGTCAAGTCAAGTAGTTTTATTGTCAATGCTGCATATGTACAGGACATACATAGAATTGAAATTACGTTACTCTCCTTCCCAATTTTACAGCAAGTACAGATAATGGATAATAAAGAAAAATAAAGAAAAAGGGGAGACACTATGTGTACAATACAGCAGCAGGGACACAGACATACATGAGACAGAACAAGGTGCAGTAGTGGTGGGGGTGAAATAGATATATAAATAGAAATAAAAAGAAATAAATATATAATCTAAATCTAAATGAGTGGGAGACACTATATGTACAATACAACAAAAACACAATAGACATTTGTGAGACAGAAGATAATAGTGCAATATTAATGGTGATTAAGATCAAGTGACAATATAAATAGAACCCGTATAACAGTAGTGCAATGTTGTATCTAGCTTAAGGCTGGTAAAGTTCTTAAAGTTCCCAGTTCTTGGGGAATTAAAGTGTGTATGACAGTGCAGCGTAACAGTAGTGCAGGTATTGGGTGTGTAGTGCAGGTCCTTTTACAAAAGTTACAGTACTTTGTGTGTTCTAGTGCAGAGTTACAGTACTGTGTTGGTGGGAGGATGTGGGGTCAGGATGATGAGAGTGTGTGTGCTGTGGGCAGGATTGGGATGGGGGGTAGTGGGGTAGTGCGGGAAGAGAGTTCAGCATCCTCACAGCCTGATGGATGGGGCTGTCTCGCAGTCTGCTGGTCCTAGACCCGAGACTCCGCAGTCTTCTCCCTGATGGCAGCAGGCTGAAGAAGCTGTGTAGTGGGTGGGAGGGATCTCCTGCCAGACGGAGGGCTTTCCGCGTGAGGCGGGAGCTGTACAGGTCCTGAAGGGAGGGGAGAGAGGTGCCAACGATCTTCTCAGCTGCTCTCACGATGCGCTGGAGGGTCCTGCGGCAGGATGCTGTGCAGGCCCCGTACCACACGGTGAAACAGCTGGTCAGGATGCTCTCGATGGCCCCTCTGTAGAAAGTGGTCATGATGGGGGTGGGGGCTCCAGCTCTTCTCAGCTTGCGGAGAAAGTAGAGACGCTGGTTTGCCTTCCTGGCCAGTGATGCTGAGTTGGTGCTCCAGGAGAGGTCCTCTGTGACGTGCACACCCAGGAACTTGGTGCTGCTCACCCTCTCCACAGCAGTTCCGTTGATGGACAGAGGAGCGTGCAGTGTGTGAGTTCTCCTGAAGTCCACAACAATCTCCTTAGTCTTCTCTGTGTTCAGAGAGAGATTGTTGTGTTTGCACCAGGAGGCCAGGCGGCTCACCTCGCTCCTGTAGTGTGACTCATCGTTGTTGCTGATGAGACCCACCACCGTCGTGTCATCCGCAAACTTGACGAAGAGGTTGGAGGTGTGTTCTGGTGTGCAGTCGTGGGTCAGCAGAGTGAACAGGAGGGGGCTCAGTACACATCCTTGGGGAGCCCCTGTGTTCAGTGTGGTGATGCTGGATGTGTTGCTGCCAACCCGCACTGCCTGTGGTCTACCAGTCAGGAAGTCCAACAGCCAGTTGCACAGGGAAGTGCTCAGCCCCAGACTGTCCAGTTTGTGTATGAGCTGTTGGGGGATGATTGTGTTGAATGCTGAACTGAAGTCAACAAACAGCATTCTGACGTAGGTGTCTTTCTTGTCCAGGTGTGTGAGGGCTGAGTGGAGAACAGTGGAGATGGCATCATCGGTCGAGCGATTTGACCGATATGCAAACTGGTAGGGGTCCAGGGAGGGGGGGAGCGAAGACTTGATATGGTGCATGACTAGTCGTTCGAAGCACTTCATGAGGATGGGGGTGAGTGCAACCGGACGATAGTCGTTGAGACAGGATGGCGATGCCTTCTTAGGGACAGGGATGATGGTGGTGGCTTTGAAGCATGTGGGAACCACCGCCTGACTCAGAGAGGTGTTGTAGATGTCCGTATAAACCTCTGCGAGTTCCCAGGCACAGTCCTTCAGCACACGACCAGGAATGTTGTCAGGTCCAGGAGATTTTCGAGCATTGATCCTGCTGAATGCTCTCCTCACACTGTCTTGGGAGAGCGTTAGCACCTGGTCACCAGGAGGAGGGATGGATTTCTGGGCGGGTGTGTTGTTGAGTGGCTCGAACCTTGCGAAGAACCCATTCAGGTCGTTCAGCAGAGATGTGTCGCTGTTGCAGGTCTGTGGATGGGGTTTGTAGCCTGTGATAGACTGAATCCCTTGCCACAGGTTCCGTGTGTCTCTGCTGTCGCTGAAGCGTTGGGATATCTTCTTGGAGTACTGCCTCTTAGCTTTCCTGATGCCGCGGGACAGGTTGGCCCTGGCTGTCCTCAGGCCTGCCTGGTCTCCAGCTGTGAAGGCTGCATTTCTAGCCTTCAGGAGCTTGTGGACCTCTCCTGTCAGCCATGGCTTCTGATTAGCCCGAACAGTGATGGTCTTGAGGTCGGTTACATCATCAATGCACTTGGTGATGTAGGCAGAGACAGTTTCTGTGTACTCCTGAATGTCCGTGGAGTTGTTGTGGGTGGCAGCCTCTCTAAACATGTTCCAGTCTGTTGTGCTGAAACAGTCCTGAAGTGCCTCTGAGGAACCCTCTGGCCACACTCGTACCTGCTTCAGAACTGGTTTGGAGACTTTAACCAGTGGTCTGTAAGCTGGCATTAGCATAATGGTGAGGTGGTCAGACGCTCCGAGGTGGGGGAGGGGGGAGGCTCTGTAAGCCCCTCTTTTTGTAGTAAAGACCTGGTCCAAAGTGTTGTTTCCCCTGGTTGGAAAGTCTATGTGTTTAAAAAGTCCAGAAAACACACTCTTTGGGTCTGCATGGTTGAAATCTCCAGCCAGAATGAGAAAAGCATCTGGGTGTGCTGTCTGCTGCTCACTGATGTACTGGTACAGTTCATTCAGTGCTTCACTCCTCACGCTGTTGTTGGAGGTCGGAGGGATGTAAACAGCAGCGATCAGCACGGCGGAGAAATCTCTCGGTAGATAGAACGGACGGCATTTGATAATCATCAGTTCCACTACCGGTGAGCAGTGTTTACAGACCACAACAACGTTCCGACACCAAGCATCGCTGATGTAAACACAGAGTCCGCCGCCGCGGCTCTTACCTCCGTCAGTTAGCGCGCGGTCCGCCCGATAGCATGTTAGCCTCTCCAGCTGAACGGCATGGTCCGGGACGCTGTTGTTGAGCCAAGTTTCCGTGAAAATATAAACACAACAGTCTCTCACGGTCTTCTGAGTTGACTGAAGTAAGCGGATGTAGTCCAGTTTATTGTCCAACGATCTTACATTCGCCAAAAGCATGGTGGGGATAGCTGGCTTGTGTGGGCTAGCTGCTAGCCTCGCTCGGATACCTCCCCGCTTACCGCGCTTCTGCCGTCTCTCCCGCCGCCTGTGGCGCTTCCATTGTGGGCGAGCTGCAGCGGTGGGGGTCGGTGGGGGTGCGGGTGTCCGGAGCACGCCGCAGGCTCGCAGCTCTTCTCGGAGATCGCGGTTTAAATCCAAAAGTGAGTTTCTACCGGCTTCCAGCAGAAACTCACGGCTGTAGGTGCGTTTCAGGACGTGAACGCACGACAAAGACGTACAAAAACAGGACAAAAAACACGAAATCGCTGTATCCTCGGGAGAGCGAGAAGCCGCAGCATGTGCACGCGCCGCCATCTTAGTTTCAGCTAGCTCCTCACCCTCCATAATCCTCAGCACTGGCTCCCCTCAGGGCTGTGTGCTGAGCCCCCTCCTGTTCACACTGCTCACCTCTCCATCCAGGCTGTCATATTGTGAAGTTTGCAGACGACACGGCAGTGGTTGGATGCATCACGAACAGAGATGAGTCCAGCTACAGGCAGGAGGTGGAACACCTGGAGGATTGGTGCAGAGAAAACAACCTCTGCATCAATGTAAAGAAGACGAAGGAGATGATTGTGGACTTTAGAAGGGGCCAGCATGCCCACCTCCCCCTGCACATTGGAGGATCTGCAGTGGAAGTGGTTGACAGCTACAGGTACTTGGGTGTGCACCTGACCAGCAACCTCACCTGGAGCAACAACACTTCCACTCTGGTCAGGAAGGCACATCAGCGGCTCTACTTCCTCAGGAGGCTGAGACGAGCTGGACTCGGGAGCGCAGTCCTCACCTCCTTCTACAGATGTGTGGTGGAGAGCGTTGTGTGCTCCAGCATCAATGTGTGGCATGGTAGCTGCTCTGCTGCAGACAGGAAAGCACTGCAGAGGGTGGTGAAGGCTGCACAGAGGATTGTAGGAGTTAGCTTCCCCAGCACCACAGACATTTACACCTCCAGATGCAGGAAGAGGGCCACCTGCATCAGGAAGGATCCCACCCACCCAGCACACGCACTTTTTGTCCCACTCCCCTCAGGCCGGAGGCTGCGGAGCATTAAGTGCAAAACAACCAGACTGAGAAACAGCTTCATTCCGGAAGCTGTAAGACTCTTAAACTCCACTTAACAACACACTGCACTGACACCAAGGACAAATTACTGTTTACTGTTTACCAACATGGTCACTTTACTTGCACTGAGACACTTTATCTCCACTGCTCTAATTCACATTATCATGCTGCTATAGCACACTTGCACTCTGGACTTCATGTTGCTGAACCTTTCTACTCTCTATTTATTTTTTTTATTCTTTGGGATATTTATCTATCTATTTTGTATATTCTATTTCTTTTATTGTATTCTTTTTTATCTATATATCTATTAATAACAGCTCTTTGGGTGTAAAACTGGATCGTGAGATCACAATTTCGTTCCACCTCATGTACCACATGTGATGCGAATGGCAATAAAATCTCCTTGAATCCTTGAATCCTTTTAACTTCCTCCTGTAAAGTTAACCTGTTTTAGCAATACTTGTTTTTTCCTTAGACAGCAATAAAATGCTTAAACTTGAATTAGAGGAACCTGTAATTTAAGTTGAATTTGATTTTGTTTAGCACTAGAGATTATGAGTGATCACAAGCCATCAAACCAAACTGAACTGCTTAAAATTTTGCACCAGGAGTAAAGCAGCATAAAGTTATCCAAAAGCAGTGTGTAAGACTGGTGGAGGAGAACATGATGCCAAGATGCATGAAAAAAAACTGTGATTAAAAACCAGGGTTATTCCACCAAATATTGATTATTTCTGAACTCTTAAAACTTTATGAATATGAACTTGTTTTCTTTGCATTATTTGAGGTCTGAAAGCTCTGCATCTTTTTTGTAATTTCAGACATTTCTCATTTTCTGTAAATAAATGCTCTAAATTACTAAAATATTTTTATTTGTAATTTGGGAGAAATGTTGTCTGTAGTTTATAGAATAAAACAACAATGTTCATTTTACTCAAACACAAACCTATAAATAGCAAAATCAGAGAAACTTTTAGAGGTCTCTTCATTTTTTCCAGAGCTGTAGGTTGTGAAATTCAAGTGGAACCATATTGCACCATTACACCAATACCTGAGCTCAGGTGTTCTTTAGTTATAAAGTGCTTAAAATTAAAACTATAAAAAGCACCAACTTTTGCAGTCATTAGAATCATCATCCTCACACTATTTTATTGACGATATAAGAGAAAATGTATTGACCTCCCGGCACCCAGGCTAAAACATTATTCCTGGCTCTTCGGAAGGCATATCTTGCCACTACTGCCACGGCTAACCCTGCCACTGTGGCTCCAGCAGCCGCTGCCACTCCACCTGCCACCACACCCTCCACTCCCAATTCTCTGACTGCCACAATGGCAGCATAAGTCCCAACCCGGTAGAGACTCCAGGCCACCAGGGCGGCGATAACGAGGCCTGAGAAAGTGAAAAGTGAACTTAACAACCGTTTTATGACCACAGATTTCCCGAGAACCCCAATCGCCACCGAATCAGCCACCAGCAGCTGGAGGACCACCATGGTTAGAGCTCCCAGAATTCCTGCCGCCTCCACAGCCGCTGTATCTACCGGCGTTTCCTCCGGCTCTGAGACCTCGCCCACCAGACAGATGGACGTGGTGATCCTCTTATACAGCCATAGTCCTCCTTCGCACGATTCCACGACCATCGTTCCAGCCAGAAAAGCTCAATCTCTCATATCCTGGTCCTCAAAACTTCCCCGAAAAATCCTCCTAAACGTTTGATTGATGTTGAGGCAACCTTAGAAGTTCGCTATTGTTTCCTTCTGCTCATCTTCTTCTTCATCCCAACAGATTCCACCAGACCTGTAACCAGATCCACACCCTCTGTTCTTTAATCCAATAATTACAGTATGAAATGTAATAGGTTTCTCACTGTGAAAATAACAAAAAATAAGAATAGTTAGTACTACTGGGTCGATCGATATATCGTCAAAAAAAATAAGTTTTTATAATTTTAAGACCATTTAAATACTGTATTTTTTTGCAATAGTAGGAGCAATGATTATAAGTAGCACCATCAACAAACGTCTATTTTCTGGTCTATTTTCATACATAAGGTGTACTGTTTTATAAGGCGCATTTTAAGTGGCACTAGTAAGGAACATTGGTGTCGCCATGATTTTACTTCTAAATCAGCAGGTGTAAAAGAAGTGTAGAAGTGTAAAGCTAAACTTAGTAAACAAAACTATAATTCTTAGTAAAAAAAATAAACATTTTTTAGTCAAACGAGTGCTGGATGTGAATATACACAGATTTCTCTCCGGAAAACTGTTTATTCAGGTGAGTAAAGCACTTCTGCTTATTTGCAGTAAGTTTAGATTTGCAGATTTCTCCAGCATTAAGGCTTGAGCATTAGCATTAGCGGCTAACCGACAATGCTACACTGAGGAGCATGGAGTGTTTCAGTAAACCAGGGCGATACTAGCTAGCGGCTCGTCCCTAATAGCTTGTTTTAACATGGTAAACATGCAGGCTATAGGTCAATAATACTCATCTCTGAATGGTCAAATGACTAGCATGGTTAGCAAGTAATGCTAATGCTGCTCTAGCAGTGGTAGCCATGGTTAGCAGCAGGCTACAGGCTGATAATACTCATCTCTGAATGGCCAAATAACTAGCGCTTAGCGGGCAATGCTAATTCTGTTGGAGACCTAAACTGAAACGCCTGTATAACTCTGTACTTCAGCGCAGGGGCTTTACTGCTCCTTAATACCTGACTGATAGAATTTATATACATTTTTATATTAGTTTTGGAAAATAAAAGAATATTAAGTGCGCCTTATAGTGCAGAAAATACAGTACCACTAATATAAAAATAATACAATAGCATAACAAATCAGTTATACCCTTTAAATATGGAGCAAAAATTACATAAGTATACATGAATAAATGCACATATAAATCTGTAAATAAATAAATAAACAAGGAGTAGCAGTTATTGAAGCATTGGTCTGGTACTGCATGAATGGCTAAAGTACTGTTCACTGTTATATACATGAACAAACATAAAAATAAACACAACATAGACAATATCACCATTATCACATATTATTTAGGTCATGCCCATTTATTGTACAATAAATCGATAATGTAGTCTAAGTGCCACAGCCTAACTTTGTCTAATATGCTGCTAAAAATACAAGAAAATATAATGAAATACAAAAACAATTCTGTTAACAAGTCTAAATATGTATTGTTTCTCATTTTGAAATGATTGTATTAATATTATAAGATTTAATTACTCACTTTTACCTAACATTCCCTAATGATAAAACTGTCCTAAATAATGTGTCAAACTTACTTGATGAAAAGAAACTCTATCCAATAAATTTGACTCTTACTAGAATAAGATTTATGTAGCATTAGATGATCCAGGTTGTTAAGTTGTTGAAATATTGAAGTTAGTTGTGAAATTGAAGTTGATCCTAATTGCAACATTACACAAATACCTGTGCACCTTTGTTTCTTTTAAGATATTTTTCCTTTTTTGTGGCTTCTTTTAAGATCTCTTTTTAGTGAGCCTTTGTTTCTTTTGAGATTTTTTTTCTTTTTTTTGTGACACCTTGTAAGATCTCTTTTTTTTGTTTTGTTTCTAATCTCTTTTCTTCTTTACCCACTGTTGCCGGTCACCCCTCCAGAAATGTGTGAGGGTGAACTGGGCTGGGGTTTTTAAGCAGTGTTCACAGCTGAGCCTGATTTGCACTAATTACTGCTGGGGATTCTGGGACTTGGAGTTTTTTGCCCCAGATCCACCAGCTCTTCCACTGCAGTGTCCAGACCCTCTGGTGGTGGTTGGCGGCACATGCCGCTTTCTTACAGCTGTTAATTAGATTATTGATGCGTCTTGTTTTGCGTGACTGGAAGTAAAACCTGAAACCAGACTGGCTGGTTTGGGTGGATTCTTGATGAAACAGTTTGATCAGTGAGTTTATGAACCACTCCCTACATATTAATCTGTAAGAATAGAGTAGTTTAAGTAGAGTAGAGTAGGTTAAGTGTATATTTTCGATGTTTTTATTGTTCATATATATTGTATATTTCATAAGTGTCATGGCATTGTGCAGAACTGCTGGTCCAAATCAGATTTTTTAGCATATCTAGATTGTATTAATGTAATTGATGTTTGGTCTAGACAGGCAAACAATTAAATACACATTAAATCAAATGACGCAGTGAATTTTCTATAAGCTTAAAAACAAAAACAGGTTTCTAGCAGCCTGTATAACCTGTTCTAAAACACAAAGAAAAACATGAAATTCTTCCCTAATTGTCTCATATAGTAATATTGTCTCTTATATCTTCATTTATGTTTTATAATGATGTAAATATAGCAATTGTTATGTGTTTTGTATCTTCATCAGAATTTAGAAATAGAAATGCTTTTATTTAACTTTCATTCAACTATAAGCAGCTTCTCTCCTCCTCCCGTATCCAGCACTGAATCCAAAGACTCCAAATTCACAATTTTTTAAATGCAATTTAAAGTTTATACTTTAAATGCTCTAACTTTAACACAAACTGCTCTTTCGGTTTATTTTCCATAAACATGCATATAATTAAGCATCATCATCATCATACATTATAAAATAAACTCATAAACAGATATGATTTACAGTTTCTAACAATACTTTCACTTTCAGTTCTTAACTTGGGCACTCTTCAATATAATCAGTTCTGTACTGCCACCTACTGGTTATTAAATAATGCATTTTATGCATTGCATACAGGTGCATCTCAAAAGATTTAAATATCATTCAAAAGTTACTTTATTTTAGTAATTCTGTTCAGAATGTAAAACTCATATATTATATAGATGTATTAAACACAGAGTGATCTATTTTAAGCGTTTATTTATTTTATTGTTGATGATTATGAAGCTTACAGCCAATGAAATCCCAAAAATCAGTGTCTCAGAAAATTAGAATATTATATATTAAGACCAATTGGTAATTTCTGCAGTGTGGGCAGTGTGCCAAGTCCTGCTGGAAAATGAAATCTGCATCTCCATAAAAGTAGTCAGTAGCAGAGGGAAGCATGAAGTGCTGTAAGATTTTGTGGGAAAACGCCAAACATTAAACACAACCATGATTAATGAAGACAGTTACATGCCTTTTGTGTGTACTTTTCCCGTCGTTACGATAGCAAAGACCTTAATCAAGCTGCATGGTGCACTGTTTACTGCTCGCCTATAGTTCATTAAAATAGGGTCTTTTATCTCAATATTAATGATGTTACTCAGGTAATGAACAGGAAAGGTGGTGATGTGACCTATTACTAAACACAGCTTTGTATATTTTACCACATATAATGCAATAATGAAAAGCAAGACACATCTATACACATGTAATTAAGAGCAGGGATATCCATGAGGGGTTAAAAGTGTGTTTAATGAAGGTAAATGTAAAAAACAACCAAACAAAAAAAGAACCATCATGTTCTCTCTAAAAAAATAATGTACAGCATATGCAAATTAGTTTGATTATGGTTAGATTATAATGTAAATGTATCCTGTTAAATTTGCATTTGTATAGTGAGTAACACCCTGCAGTGAACTTACTTTAAAACACAACAATAAAGTAAAAATGTAAAATATATAATATTACATAACAATATTACATACAGTAAATAAAACAAGTGACTGGCTACCACTGCATTTGTGTCATCACAGCCAAATATATTTACAACCTATTTTAATTAGTAAATATTTAACAATGACTGTATGCAGAGCTGCAGCATACTGTATAAGTAAATGACAAGAAGAGCAGTTGTTACTTGTTTACTGAACATTAGTTAACATTATTAATGAAGTGTTGTATGATTTATTGTTAATCTCAACAAATAAGATTACTTCTTATCTTAGTTAATGTGAAAATAATACAGCTTTCCGATCGGACTTACGTTTTTCGCGAAAACTTCGTAAGTACGTGTTTTTTGCGCATTGAAAATGAATGGGCAGAACTTTGCACGCCCGTGGACGTCACAATTTTTGAGATACGAAGATGAAACCAATTGTGGACCTGTAGAACTTATTGAGTTCTTTCCGAAAATATGCGTTACGAAAAGTTACGACGTACGGATTTTGTACTATCATCGTGCGAATTAATGAATGGGGCCCATTGAAGGACAGGTAGCTAGAACTCCAGTACTGTGTGTAATGGAGCAGCTATGGGATAAAACAGCATTAGGTCAAAAGTTTGGATACCCCGGTCCCCCAGTACTGTGTGTAATGGAGCTATCGGTCAAAAGTTTGGACACCCCAGCCCCCCAGTACTGTGTACCCCGGCCAGCACTGCAATCACACTCGCAGTTTCTGCAGGAACTGCATTCTAGTTAATGCTGTAGTTCTGTGTTTAATTAACGTTACCTAAGCATTGTTAATGTATTAGCTCACGTCTTATTCACGGTAACTAATGCATTCATTCATGTTAGTTAGTCAACACTTAATGCACCTTACAGATCTTTCTTTATAATATTAATTCTTTCTTCATTTGTCTATTTCCCGCCCCATGCCCATTCTAATGCTCTCATTGCAAATGCTCCTAAAGCTCCAGCTACTCCAGCATGTTTCTTTCTCTGAACCTCACTGTACATTTCTCTGGTGTAAATCTTGTTTCCATCATTATTCTTCATCACATGGTTGATCTTCTTCAGCAGCTCTGTGACCTGGGTCTTATCATCCTCATTTTCATTCTCAAACACATGATAACCAGCCATACTGCCCACTACCTTTTTCAGCTCTGGAACTAAATCTAAGTGTTGCTCTATACTTCTCTCCTGTAACACGTTTCCATGAGTGAACAACACAATGGTGTGTTTTTGGATCTCCTCTCCAAATTTCTCCACAATCCACTTCACTGTGTTCATATCCACCTCTGTGAATCTCACATCCAGCCTCATCACCAGCAGAAACACATGAACTCCAAGATGCGCCAGATCAATTGCTTTTTTAAAATGTTCTTTCATTATATCTTTAGGCGTGACTCCAACGAACATTCCCGGAGTATCAATCACCCCAACCATTCTTCCATTAACAGGCCTGGAAACTCTCATACTTTCACTGGTTACATGCTGAAAGGTAGAGTTCACACGAAATGTCTTTTCATTAAGGATGGTGTTTCCTGATGAGCTCTTTCCTGATCCAGTCTTACCCAACAGCACCATCCTCACATCAGAATCAGAATCTGTAAAAATGTCATTAATTAAAATTTTTACCTTGTGTTAATACAAATTAAGTTTACACTACCTTGCTTCTGAAAATCTCATTCTAGAAGCTTGTGTTAAACTTGCACAGTTCTTTTTTTAAAACATACCTGTTCTGTCCGGTGACGGATCCTCAGACACTGTGATTAATGTACAAGAACAAATGTCAGCAAATAAAAATGAAAGTAATCAAAAAGAAAAATAACTATGTAGTAACCATGTGAATACAAACGTACTGTCAGGAGGCTCAGTAAGACTGTTTCTCCGTTTTATCTGTATGAAAAGAAATATTTATTATATTATTTAAAACATAAGGGTTACAATTTTATAAGTGATGTAGCAGCACAGAAGCATACAAGTATGTTCACTAGCTGATCTATAGACTTAACATAATTAATTTATTTTTATATGTGAAATTACAGTGCTTTTCTTTACTTTTGGACTGTTTAGAGAATCCTCATTAATAGATGCTTATCTAATGAATCACTGATCATGAAAAATTGATTTTGTAGCGAGCACAGGGGGTGGGTCTGTTATCCTGCGTGTGCTGCTGCTGTATGCCTGTGGTGTGCCTGTCTCTGTGTGCCCACCTCTGCGTGCCTGTGTGTGAGTGGATGTCAGGTGTGGGGCCTCCCTCTTAGGTGGGGTTATGCAGAGTGGGGGGCACCACTCTGAATCTACCATCCGGTAGATTCTTAGCCAGTTTAGTGACCTTAGGGCTGTTCTCACTGTATGCTGCCTTGGGTTTAACTCTCCTTGCTCTTGTAAGGGCATTAAGTGAGCAGTACCCTGTTAAATAAAAAGAGCTTTTGATTTACCTCGTCTCCCGAGTCAATGGCTTCCTCGTGAATGCTACAATATTATAGACCATCTCAACCCCAGATGAGATTAGGATTAGTATTAGTACTAGGGTTAAAGTTAGGATTAGAACCAGGGTTAAGATTAGGATTAGGACCAGGGTTAAAGTTAGGATTAAGATTACGTTAAAAACGTCTGATCAATAAAATCAGAATGCAACGTTTTGCAGATCTCATAGACTCATATTTTATACACATTAGAACATAGAACACATCAAACATTGACTTGACACATGATTTAGCGTTTCTGGTGTTGTAAGGTCCTGGCCCTGTTTCCTGTCTGTCCTCGTGCCTGTGTTGTCCCACGTGACCCGTGCCCCTGTGTTCTGCCTGTGTTTTTCCACTCACCTGTGTTCTTCTGTAACTCCGCCCCTTCGTCCCAGGTGTTTCATGTTTCCTGTGTGTGTGCACCTCTATTTAAGGTCCGTGTTTCATTTCCCCGGTGTCGATCCTTGTACGTTTAACGTCTGTCAGTGTTCCATGTTTTCCAGAGTTTCCCCAGTCCTGTTTTCAGTTTATTCCTTGTATGTTTTGTATTTGTTTTCTTTAATAAATCCCGTTTGTTTGCATTTGCGTCCGCCTCCTCGTCCTCCCTGCACCCGCACCCTGACAGAAGGATCGACCTAAAATGGACGCAGCAAACCGTTGGACCGGCTCCAGGTTGGCGATTCGCCACGCTCCATGCGGGACCCTGGCGTTGGAATCCCCGAGGCCTAAAGGACGCCACAGGCCTCGGGGTAGACGTTCTAAGGGGTCCCGCCAGCCGAAGGAGGATCCCTTTTCCGGGGAGGATTTGCTTGGGGGGGCGCTGCTGGTGTGTGCGGGGAGCCTCGGGACTCGTCTCAGGTTGGGTGAAACCTACGAGTACCCGAGGCTCGTGGAGCGGAAGCCGTGGGACTTCCTCGGTTGCGCTCCCAGCAGCTCCGAGGAAGAAGAGAAGGTCTACCCCGCACCAGCCCGTACTCCATGGCCGTATTCCTTGGCGGCTGAGAAGCCGCACTCCGTGAAGCCAGCGGATGGGACGCCACGCTCTGTGACTCCCGTGGCTCATCCGCTCCCCGAGACTTCATCGGTGGCCGCGCCGCTCCCCGAGACAGCGGCGGCGGCAGCGCCGCTCTCTGAAGCGCCAGCTAAGCTAGCTAGCCTGCTAGGTCCACCACGCTCTCCAGCCCGGCCGGCTTCCAGCTCTCCAGCCCGGCCGGCTTCCAGCTCTCCAGCCCGGCCGGCTTCCAGCTCTCCAGCGAGGCCGGCTTCCAGCACTCCAGCTCGGCAGGCTTCCAGCTCACCAGCCCGGCCGGCTTCCAGATCTTCGACTCCGGAAGCAAGCTCCGGTCCGGTTTTTACAGCCACGCCCACTGCTCCAGTCCTGGTGTTAGGGGCAGCCGCACTCTCAGCTCCTGCTACAGCGGCTCTCACCGCTCCTGGATCAGCGCTGCCCGCGGCTCTCGCCGCCTCTGGATCAGCGCTGCCCGCGGCTCTCTCCGCCTCTGGATCAGCGCTGCCTGCGGCACTCGCCGCCTCTGGATCAGCGCTGCCCGCGGCTCTCGCCGCGTCTGTACCAGCGCTGCCCGCGGCTCCCGCCGCCTTTGTACCAGCGCTGCCCGCGGCTTCCGCCGCCTCTGACTCTGTGCCCGCGGCCCCGGCCGCCTCTGACTCTGAGCCCGCGGCTCCGGCCGCCTCTGACCCAGTTCCCGCGGCCCCGGCCGCCTCTGACCCAGTTCCCGCGGCCCCGGCCGCCTCTGACCCAGTTCCCGCGGCCCCGGCCGCCTCTGACCCAGTTCCCGCGGCCCCGGCCGTCTCTGACCCCGTGCCAGCTCCCAGAACTATGTTTGGGGCCAGGCCCCGTGTTTCCAGGCCTGCTTCGAGGCCTCCTGACTGTGCCTCTAGTACTGTGCCCAGGCTGACCCCACAGACTTTAGCCAGTCCTGGGCATCCCCAAGTTTTTGTCCCCCTGTCTCTCCCTGTCCTGGTCCCTGTATCTGTGTTCGTTCATATTCCTGTCCCCCTTGGTTTTTCTGTGCCTGTCCCTGTCACTGTCTATGTGTCAGTCCCGGTGAATGTTTTCAACCCTGTGCCCTTGTCTAGTGTTCAGTCCAGTTTCCAGTCTCCGTTTGTGCCTAGTGTCCTGTCCAATGTCCAGACCCCTGTCCAGTCTACGTCTCCGTCCACTGTCCAGCCCTCGGTCCAGTCTCCTGTCCTGTCTCCACTTACGTCTCCTGTCCTGTCTCCGTTTACGTCCCCTGTCCAGTCCCAGTTTGTCCAGTCTCCGCCCTATGTCCAGTCTCCGTTTACGTCCCCAGTTCAGTCCCAGTCTCGGTCTGTGTCCAGTGTCATGCCCCAGTCTCCTGTCCTGTCCAGTGTCCAGTCCCCAGTACAGCCCTATGTCCAGTCTCTGTCACCTGTCCAGTCTCCGTCTCCCTTTGTGTCCCCTGTCCAGTCCCTGTTCCAGTGTCCGTCCCTGTCTCCTGTCCAGTCTACCGTCCAGTTTCCGTTCCCTGCCCAGCCCCACGTCCAGTCTCCGTTCCCGGTCCTGCCCCCGTTTCGTGTCCGGTCTCCTGTCCAGTTCCCTGTCCGGTCTCCGTCCTAGTTCTGTCTTGTCTTGTTCCTTGTTTTCCGCCCTCTCCTGGCCTGCTCCTGGGGTTTCGTTTTTTTCGCGCCCCGGGAGTTGCGCGTTAAGGGGGGGGTTATGTAAGGTCCTGGCCCTGTTTCCTGTCTGTCCTCGTGCCTGTGTTGTCCCACGTGACCCGTGCCCCTGTGTTCTGCCTGTGTTTTTCCACTCACCTGTGTTCTTCTGTAACTCCGCCCCTTCGTCCCAGGTGTTTCATGTTTCCTGTGTGTGTGCACCTCTATTTAAGGTCCGTGTTTCATTTCCCCGGTGTCGATCCTTGTACGTTTAACGTCTGTCAGTGTTCCATGTTTTCCAGAGTTTCCCCAGTCCTGTTTTCAGTTTATTCCTTGTATGTTTTGTATTTGTTTTCTTTAATAAATCCCGTTTGTTTGCATTTGCGTCCGCCTCCTCGTCCTCCCTGCACCCGCACCCTGACAGGTGTGGACAACTGGCTTATTCTCTGCCTGATTTAGATTCAATTTAAGTGCTCGAAGATCACCAGCATCCAATACCGACTGTCGGTAACTCTCCTTATGTTACTCTTCTTCATAGTTTTCCCAGTTTGTTTCTCATAAGAATACACATAGCGGAGTAAAGTTAGTTTGATATTCGATATTCAGCGGAGATTCGCCTTTCGGCCGTTCTCTTGCTCACACGCAATGTCCTAAACTCTCCCAAATTACATTTTCCAAACCACAGAAGAACAGAGAACAAACTACAAACGTCAGATTTTCTGAAAACACCCAACCTTTCTGTTTCTCCGAGAATATTTACTGAAAATGGCAGGAATCGCTGCAGCGGGCGCTGAAGCTGTTAAGGGACCGTCTGCAAAGTACGGACCCTGATTAAAAACACACCTGATAAACATACTACAATTTTTAGTTTTGAAAAATATGTCTTAGTACAGTACAGTAGCAATTTTTATTATTAAAAAAATTATAAAAAATCACCCGAGTCATATTTTTCAAAACTAAAAGTTGTAGTATGTTTATCAGGTGTGTCTCTAAAGACTACAAGTGATTTTATTTCTATATTTCATATTAGTGCATTACTGTAGCAATTTTTATTATTAAAAAAATTAATATAAAATCAACCAAGTCATATTTTTCAAAACCAAAAGTTGTAGTTTGTTCATCAGGTGTGTCTCTGAGGACTACAAGTGATTTTATATCAATATTTCATATGGGCGTGTTACAGTAGCACTTTTAAACATTAAAAAATTAATAAAAAATCAATCGAATCATATTTTTCAAAACTAAAAGTTGTAGTTGGAGTATGTTTATCAGGTGTGTCTCTAAAGACTACAAGTGATTTTATATCAATATTTCATATTATATCTATATTTTATATGGGCGTGTTACAGTAGAAATGTATTGCATTAAACGGCGCTGTGAATGTTTACGTTTTTAATCAGGGTCCGTACTTTGCAGACGGTCCCTTAACAGCTTCAGCGCCCGCTGCAGCGATTCCTGCCATTTTCAGTAAATATCCTCGGAGAAACAGAAAGGTTGGGGTGTTTTCAGAAAATCTGACGTTTGTAGTTTGTTCTCTGTTCTTCTGTGGTTTGGAAAATGTAATTTGGGAGAGTTTAGGACATTGCCTGTGAGCAAGAGAACGGCCGAAAGGCGAATCTCCGCTGAATATCGAATATCAAACTAACTTTACTCCGCTATTATTTGGCATAAATCAAATTATGATTGAAGTACATGTGAGTGCGTGTGTTCTTTTCTGACAGTTTCTGACACTTTCACTTTCGATTCAAGTACACATCCACATAAACACTCATTTACTGCCGCCTACTGGTTATAATATTAATAGTGTACCATAACTAGTGACTTTGGGCTGATGTTATGTGATGTGATACACTCATATTAAAGATCTCACACATACTTTGGGAATTGACACACTGCTCATTTACTGATACTAATAGGTTCATACTTCTTTATCTGTTCCAGAGAATCAGCAATAGGTGTAACCTGAAGTGAAGTAGATGAATGCAATTACTAGGAGGGATGTTCACAAATACCACATTTATCCATAAATACTCGGTTTTACCCTTCATTCTGGACTGGCATAATATAGAATGCGAAGCTTTTAAAGATTTACTGTCTTCATTATAGAGCTTAATCTGTTGTAGTAGTAGTAATAATAATAATATTTATAATAATAATAATAATAATAATAATAATAATAATAATAATAATAATAATAAATCAATTTAAAAATGAAAGATTCAACAAAATAGATAATATGAATGCAATTAAAACAAACTACATATTTAACTAGGTAAGCTACAGTAAAATTTAATACTACAAATAGAGTAGAATAGGATACAAAAAAAATGTAAAAATCTTCCTTGAGGATGGTTTGATTTACTTGGAATTCTCTATTTTACCACAGGATGAATTTAAGGAGACTTTATTGGAATGAAATTGTAATCTCATGGTCCAGTTTCACCCAAAACAGCAACTGTTATTGAAGATAATATGTATAATAAAATAAAATTAAATATAAATTAAGGATAAAATAGATAAAAAGATAAATATTACAGCAGCATGCAGGAGTGGAATGAATAGTAGTAACATGATAAAGTGATAAGGAGTCTCAGTGCAGTAAGTATTTGAATAATTAACTAATTCTAATACTAATTCTTTCTCTACAGTGTTTTGTAAGAGGAAACATGGCTCAAACATTCATCAAATGTACACTTTAATGTGAAACATTTCTGTAGAAATCCCATTTATTTATATGAGATGATGCGCATGCACATTTCCGGCCAGTTTTTGTGCCCTTTGTGCCACTTTGTAAATAAGGGCACATGTCTGGGAGCCACTGCTTTAGAGAGCTGTTGATCCAGTTTAGTGGCCTTTCTTTTGTTTAAGGCAGATAAGGTTATCTCATTCACATGACACTCTATCTCTTTGATCAGACTGGCAGGTTTGGTAGAGCAACAGACAGTTCAGTCAGTAAAGCTATTAGCCCTTACTTACACCCCAGCCCAACAGCTTATAATAGACTGTTTTATACCTGCCTTTTTGTGCAGAACTCTGGCTATGAATTGCTTGCATGAAGGTTAACTAATTTCACCATTCCAAGTTTAGATAATTACCACAGATAATATTTGCATTTAATGCAAAGTCATTGTTATTTTTTGTGTCTACCTGTTTTTTTTTTCTTTCTTTTTATTTTTCTTTCTTTTTATTCTTTTATTTTTGCAGAAACTAAAGTAAGTTATTAATAGTGAAAAAAAATCTGATGAACAATTGCAAAATTAACAGCATGTTCCTTTACTGTCAGAAGCAAAAAAAAAAAAAAGAAGCAAAAAAAAGTTCATAAAGTAGATTCAGTATACTATAATATGGATTGAAAATAACAAAAATAAAAATGTGTTTTAATTTAGGGAGTGTAGTGGAAAAACTGCAGTGGCTGCTTAGGAATGACAGTCATTTTAAAAATCTTAAACATGCCTGTGTACTGTGATCTTACTGATACTGGATGCAGCTTTAGTTTTAGTTTCATGTGTAGAGAAGTTAACAATAGAGTGGAGATGTTAATCTGGCCACTGTCGTTTACCGCTGTCTCTTTGCTGTGTAGATGCGTGAAGATGAGGAAGAAGACACCGCAGACATTGCCTTAAGTGTAATACAATTAGTTACTACAAAAGACTAAGACAATATCTTCAAGGCTTCCTAGGTCAGCCTTGGAGAGAGATGTTTTCGCGATTCAATGTTCCTGCTCTCCAGCTAAATGACACAAATCTCATAAAATGTTGCAGTTTTTATTATATAATTACATATTTCCTGATCAAAATATTGAATAATGCTATTAACATTTCTGTAGGGCTTACTGTTTTTTTTTTTCCACAATATTTAAAACCTATAAAATCTTCACGTCCTCTTTTATTTTATCTTACGGATCCACTTATTAGTCTTTCAGTAAACATGACCTTTTTAGTTAGTTCTTTAGATGTTCACCTTTCCTGGAAAGTTACCAAAACCACAGTACACAATGTTTGACAGTAACATTATCTTGTTAAATAGCGGGTAACCATTCGTATGAACTGGTATTTCTTGACAAACAGCCATTTCTAGAACACAGGAATTAGATTAGTCTAGATTACAGGAAAAAAAAAAAACTATTTTGTGCATATGCCCAAACACGTAAGCACACTTTGTTTATGTTTACGCATGCTAAGCCAAAAAAATAACTGCAGGTTATTTTACATCAACATATACATAAATATATCAGCATATCATTTTTTTCTAAAGTTTTAATGAGCAGATACGTCGGGTCATAAAAATAAGTGTAAAATCTTACTCAAACACCCAAGACAAGTTGAATGACTTCTTTGAGGTTTTATGCTTTTTATAGATTGATCTGTCTGTGTATGTATCTGTCTGTCTCTTTTCTGTGTATGTATCTGTCTGTCTCTTTTTCTGTGTATGTATCTGTCTGTCTCTTTTTCTGTGTATGTATCTGTCTGTCTCTTTTCTGTGTATGTATCTGTCTGTCTCTTTTTCTGTGTATGTAAATATCTGTCTCTTTTTCTGTGTATGCATCTGTCTGTCTCTTTTTCTGTGTATGTAAATATCTGTCTCTTTTTCTGTGTATGTATCTGTCTGTCTCTTTTTCTGTGTATGTATCTGTCTGTCTCTTTTTCTGTGTATGTAAATATCTGTCTCTTTTTCTGTGTATGTATCTATCTGTCTCTTTTTCTGTGTATGTATCTGTTCGTCTCTTTTCTGTGTATGTATCTGTCTGTCTCTTTTTCTGTGTATGTATCTATCTGTCTCTTTTTCTGTGTATGTATCTATCTGTCTCTTTTTCTGTGTATGTATCTGTTCGTCTCTTTTCTGTGTATGTATCTGTCTGTCTCTTTTTCTGTGTATGTATCTGTCTGTCTCTTTTTCTGTGTATGTATCTGTCTGTCTCTTTTTCTGTGTATGTATCTGTCTGTCTCTTTTTCTGTGTATGTATCTGTCTGTCTCTTTTTCTGTGTATGTAAATATCTGTCTCTTTTTCTGTGTATGCATCTGTCTGTCTCTTTTTCTGTGTATGTATCTATCTGTCTCTTTTTCTGTATATGTATCTATCTGTCTCTTTTCTGTGTATGTATCTGTCTGTCTCTTTTCTGTGTATGTATCTATCTGTCTCTTTTTCTGTGTATGTATCTGTCTGTCTCTTTTTCTGTGTATGTATCTATCTGTCTCTTTTTCTGTGTATGTATCTGTTCGTCTCTTTTCTGTGTATGTATCAATCTGTCTCTTTTTCTGTGTATGTATCTGTCTGTCTCTTTTTCTGTGTATGTATCTGTCTGTCTCTTTTTCTGTGTATGTAAATATCTGTCTCTTTTTCTGTGTATGTATCTATCTGTCTCTTTTTCTGTGTATGTATCTGTCTGTCTCTTTTTCTGTGTATGTATCTGTCTGTCTCTTTTTCTGTGTATGTATCTGTCTGTCTCTTTTTCTGTGTATGTATCTGTCTGTCTCTTTTTCTGTGTATGTAAATATCTGTCTCTTTTTCTGTGTATGTATCTTTCCGTCTCTTTTTCTGTGTATGTATCTTTCCGTCTCTTTTTCTGTGTATGTATCTGTCTGTCTCTTTTTCTGTGTATGTATCTGTCTGTCTCTTTTTCTGTGTATGTATCTGTTCGTCTCTTTTCTGTGTATGTATCTGTCTGTCTCTTTTTCTGTGTATGTATCTGTCTGTCTCTTTTTCTGTGTATGTATCTGTCTGTCTCTTTTTCTGTGTATGTATCTGTCTGTCTCTTTTTCTGTGTATGTATCTATCTGTCTCTTTTTCTGTTTATGTATCTGTCTGTCTCTTTTTCTGTGTATGTATCTGTCTGTCTCTTTTTCTGTGTATGTAAATATCTGTCTCTTTTTCTGTGTATGTATCTGTCTGTCTCTTTTTCTGTGTATGTATCTGTCTGTCTCTTTTTCTGTGTATGTAAATATCTGTCTCTTTTTCTGTGTATGTATCTGTCTGTCTCTTTTTCTGTGTATGTATCTGTCTGTCTCTTTTTCTGTGTATGTATCTATCTCACGTTGTCTGTCTATGTATCTATCTGTCTCTTTTCTGTGTATGTAAATATCTGTCTCTTTGTCTGTGTATGTATCTGTCTGTCTCTTTTTCTGTGTATGTATCTGTCTGTCTCTTTTTCTGTGTATGTATCTGTCTGTCTCTTTTTCTGTGTATGTAAATATCTGTCTCTTTTTCTGTGTATGTATCTGTCTGTCTCTTTTTCTGTGTATGTATCTATCTGTCTCTTTTTCTGTTTATGTATCTGTCTGTCTCTTTTTCTGTGTATGTATCTGTCTGTCTCTTTTTCTGTTTATGTATCTGTCTGTCTCTTTTTCTGTGTATGTATCTGTCTGTCTCTTTTTCTGTGTATGTAAATATCTGTCTCTTTTTCTGTGTATGTATCTGTCTGTCTCTTTTTCTGTGTATGTATCTGTCTGTCTCTTTTTCTGTGTATGTATCTATCTCACGTTGTCTGTCTATGTATCTATCTGTCTCTTTTCTGTGTATGTAAATATCTGTCTCTTTTTCTGTGTATGTATCTGTCTGTCTCTTTTTCTGTGTATGTATCTGTCTGTCTCTTTTTCTGTGTATGTATCTATCTGTCTCTTTTTCTGTGTATGTATCTATCTGTCTCTTTTCTGTGTATGTATCTATCTGTCTCTTTTCTGTGTATGTAAATATCTGTCTCTTTTCTGTGTATGTAAATATCTGTCGCTTTTCTGTGTATGTATCTGTCTGTCTCTTTTCTGTGTATATTTCTGTCTGTCTCTTTTCTGTGTATATTTCTGTCTGTCTCTTTTCTGTGTATGTAACTATCTGTCTCTTTTCTGTGTATGTAACTATCTGTCTCTTTTCTGTGTATGTAAATATCTGTCTCTTTTCTGTGTATGTAAATATCTGTCTCTTTTCTGTGTATGTAAATATCTGTCTCTTTTCTGTGTATGTATCTGTCTGTCTCTTTTCTGTGTATGTAAATATCTGTCTCTTTTCTGTGTATATATCTGTCTGTCTCTTTTCTGTGTATGTAAATATCTGTCTCATTTCTGTGTATGTAAATATCTGTCTCTTTTCTGTGTATGTATCTATCTGTCTCTTTTTCTGTGTATGTATCTGTCTGTCTCTTTTTCTGTGTATGTATCTATCTGTCTCTTTTTCTGTGTATGTATCTGTCTGTCACTTTTTCTCTGTATGTATCTATCTCTCTTTTTCTGTGTATGTATCTATCTGTCTCTTTTTCTGTGTATGTATCTATCTGTCTCTTTTTCTGTGTGTATCTATCTGTCTCTTTTTCTGTGTATGTATCTATCTGTCTCTTTTTCTGTGTATGTATCTATCTGTCACTTTTTCTGTGTATGTATCTGTTCGTCTCTTTTTCTGTGTATGTATCTGTCTGTCTCTTTTCTGTGTATGTATCTATCTCTCTTTTTCTGTGTATGTATCTGTCTGTCTCTTTTTCTGTGTATGTATCTGTCTGTCTCTTTTTCTGTGTATGTATCTGTCTGTCTCTTTTTCTGTGTATGTATCTATCTGTCTCTTTTTCTGTGTATGTATCTGTCTGTCTCTTTTTCTGTGTATGTATCTGTCTGTCACTTTTTCTGTTTATGTATCTGTCTGTCTCTTTTTCTGTGTATGTATCTATCTGTCTCTTTTTCTGTGTATGTATCTATCTGTCTCTTTTTCTGTGTATGTATCTATCTTTCTCTTTTTCTGTGTATGTATCTATCTTTCTCTTTTTCTGTGTATGTATCTGTCTGTCTCTTTTTCTGTGTATGTATCTGTCTGTCTCTTTTTCTGTGTTTGTATCTATCTTTCTCTTTTTCTGTGTATGTATCTATCTTTCTCTTTTTCTGTGTATGTATCTATCTTTCTCTTTTTCTGTGTATGTATCTATCTTTCTCTTTTTCTGTGTATGTATCTATCTTTCTCTTTTTCTGTGTATGTATCTATCTTTCTTTTTTTCTGTGTATGTATCTGTCTGTCTCTTTTTCTGTGTATGTATCTGTCTGTCTCTTTTTCTGTGTATGTATCTGTCTGTCTCTTTTTCTGTGTATGTATCTGTCTGTCTCTTTTTCTGTGTATGTATCTATCTGTCTCTTTTTCTGTGTATGTATCTATCTTTCTCTTTTTCTGTGTATGTATCTATCTTTCTCTTTTTCTGTGTATGTATCTGTCTGTCTCTTTTTCTGTGTATGTATCTGTCTGTCTCTTTTTCTGTGTTTGTATCTATCTTTCTCTTTTTCTGTGTATGTATCTATCTTTCTCTTTTTCTGTGTATGTATCTATCTTTCTCTTTTTCTGTGTATGTATCTATCTTTCTCTTTTTCTGTGTATGTATCTATCTTTCTCTTTTTCTGTGTATGTATCTATCTTTCTTTTTTTCTGTGTATGTATCTGTCTGTCTCTTTTTCTGTGTATGTATCTGTCTGTCACTTTTTCTGTGTATGTATCTGTTCGTCTCTTTTTCTGTGTATACATCTGTCTGTCTCTTTTTCTGTGTATGTATCTGTCTGTCTCTTTTTCTGTGTATGTATCTGTCTGTCTCTTTTTCTGTGTATGTATCTATCTGTCTCTTTTTCTGTGTATGTATCTATCTGTCTCTTTTTCTGTGTATGTATCTATCTGTCTCTTTTTCTGTGTATGTATCTATCTGTCTCTTTTTCTGTGTATGTATCTATCTGTCACTTTTTCTGTGTATGTATCTGTTCGTCTCTTTTTCTGTGTATGTATCTGTCTGTCTCTTTTCTGTGTATGTATCTAACTGTCTCTTTTTCTGTGTATGTATCTGTCTGTCTCTTTTTCTGTGTATGTATCTGTCTGTCTCTTTTTCTGTGTATGTATCTGTCTGTCTCTTTTTCTGTGTATGTATCTATCTGTCTCTTTTTCTGTGTATGTATCTGTCTGTCTCTTTTTCTGTGTATGTATCTGTCTGTCACTTTTTCTGTTTATGTATCTGTCTGTCTCTTTTTCTGTGTATGTATCTATCTGTCTCTTTTTCTGTGTATGTATCTATCTGTCTCTTTTTCTGTGTATGTATCTATCTTTCTCTTTTTCTGTGTATGTATCTATCTTTCTCTTTTTCTGTGTATGTATCTGTCTGTCTCTTTTTCTGTGTATGTATCTGTCTGTCTCTTTTTCTGTGTTTGTATCTATCTTTCTCTTTTTCTGTGTATGTATCTATCTTTCTCTTTTTCTGTGTATGTATCTATCTTTCTCTTTTTCTGTGTATGTATCTATCTGTCTCTTTTTCTGTGTATGTATCTATCTTTCTCTTTTTCTGTGTATGTATCTATCTTTCTCTTTTTCTGTGTATGTATCTATCTTTCTCTTTTTCTGTGTATGTATCTGTCTGTCTCTTTTTCTGTGTATGTATCTGTCTGTCACTTTTTCTGTGTATGTATCTGTTCGTCTCTTTTTCTGTGTATACATCTGTCTGTCTCTTTTTCTGTGTATGTATCTGTCTGTCTCTTTTTCTGTGTATGTATCTGTCTGTCTCTTTTTCTGTGTATGTATCTGTCTGTCTCTTTTTCTGTGTATGTATCTATCTGTCTCTTTTTCTGTGTATGTATCTGCCTCTTTTTCTGTGTATGTATCTATCTGTCTCTTTTTCTGTGTATGTATCTGTCTGTCTCTTTTTCTGTGTATGTATCTGTCTGTCTCTTTTTCTGTGTATGTATCTTTCCGTCTCTTTTTCTGTGTATGTATCTATCTGTCTCTTTTTCTGTGTATGTATCTGTCTGTCACTTTTTCTGTGTATGTATCTATCTCTCTTTTTCTGTGTATGTATCTATCTGTCTCTTTTTCTGTGTATGTATCTATCTGTCTCTTTTTCTGTGTATGTATCTGTCTGTCACTTTTTCTGTGTATGTATCTATCTCTCTTTTTCTGTGTATGTATCTATCTGTCTCTTTTTCTGTGTATGTATCTATCTGTCACTTTTTCTGTGTATGTATCTGTTCGTCTCTTTTTCTGTGTATGTATCTGTCTGTCTCTTTTCTGTGTATGTATCTATCTGTCTCTTTTTCTGTGTATGTAAATATCTGTCTCTTTTTCTGTGTATGTATCTGTCTGTCTCTTTTTCTGTGTATGTATCTGTCTGTCTCTTTTTCTGTGTATGTATCTGTCTGTCTCTTTTTCTGTGCATGTATCTGTCTGTCTCTTTTTCTGTGTATGTATCTGTCTGTCTCTTTTTCTGTGTATGTATCTGTCTGTCTCTTTTTCTGTGCATGTATCTGTCTGTCTCTTTTTCTGTGTATGTATCTGTCTGTCTCTTTTTCTGTGTATGTATCTGTCTGTCTCTTTTTCTGTGTATGTATCTTTCCGTCTCTTTTTCTGTGTATGTATCTGTCTGTCTCTTTTTCTGTGTATGTATCTGTCTGTCTCTTTTTCTGTGTATGTATCTGTCTGTCTCTTTTTCTGTGCATGTATCTGTCTGTCTCTTTTTCTGTGTATGTATCTGTCTGTCTCTTTTTCTGTGTATGTATCTGTCTGTCTCTTTTTCTGTGTATGTATCTTTCCGTCTCTTTTTCTGTGTATGTATCTGTCTGTCTCTTTTTCTGTGACAACAAACACAAGTGGAATTTATTTAAGCAGAGTCTGAGAAAATTGGTTCCCCTATTGTTTAACAAAGCCATGTGACCAGTCTAAAAATAATGTATTTACTCCAAATATTGCTTGTAAAAAATATTTATTTATTTTTACAAGCAATTCAGACTTCATTTAAATGTTACCCTGTGTTTTCAGTGTGAAAGTGGTGCAGAGAGTTTTAAAGTTACTGTGTGAAATGGTAACAGAGATATAGATTATTAGTATAATTAATTAAAGTTTAACTCTGTTCTATGAATATTCTGCTGTAAACAACTGTATGTAAAAAAACTATAAAATACGACACATTATTGCTTCAAAAGTAAGAAGTACATGCATTAGAACCTTAAGTAAGCAGGGAACATTTTTCAAGGTGTAATTTTAGTAGCAAAATTGATATAAAATAATAATACTACAGACTAACTGCTGTGCCATGTAATGTAGTTTATTTATGTTAGCAATAAATATTTTAAACATTACACATGTATTTATCCAATTTAGTGACTGTGGTGAGACTAGAGAATCACAATAAACTATATTTACTGGAGTCTGAACAGAATAAAGTAGCTTTATATAAACGGTACGGCTAAATCCACTAGTTTAGCTGAACTCAGTCTATTGCAAGGAGCGGAAAATGGAGTGAAGTCTAGTAATTGTATGTTTATAAAGAGCATTTAAACATATTCTGACTGTTTTTTTTTTCACTTTAAAGTAGGTAATTAGGAGGACACTATTTTACAACAGAAGTAAAAAGTCGCTGACCCGAAGAAACAGAGAGAAACCAGCGCAAACGCCATTCCTCCAAATCAACAGCGCCCCCTCGCGGAGGCTTGTTTGTTTGTTGCCACATTTGTGAATTGAGTGGTGCATTTGTGTGTGGATCAGGTGCAAAATGCGAGAGGAAAGTCTCAAAACCCAAAACACGCGAGAGGAAATGAACAAAAAGCAAAGGTGATCCACAAATGCAGATGCACATTTTATAAATACATTTTGAGTTTGAGAATTTAGCTAAAAAAATGTGCAAGTACATGTAAAAGAAATGCATTCGCTTTCACATGTAAACTATGATTTATATATAAAAACTGGAAATGTGTTTTTATGAGTTTAACAGTATTTGTACAAATTGCAGGTCGTGAGACACGGACTGAAATGTATTTATTTGTGAACAGTGAAATGTATTGTAGTGTGATGTATATGTAACTTATGAATTAACATTTACACATTTGTCAGGAGTTTTGAGACTAATATCTCTCCATAGTTTTCCACTTGTAAATACAAATAGTACGAACAGTATATTTTTAGACACCACGTTTTTTTTTTATTGTATTTGAGTGGATTTAATCCTGTGATGTGTCATGTGATCGGGTGCCTGTGTGATGTCAGTGTGTGGTGCGTGCAGTTGGAGGACTGGGAATCCCCTGTTTAAGCTGAGTGTGGAAGAAACAAGAGCGCTTTCAGCACCAGACATGACAATTACAACTAAAGGGGAGTTTATTTATTTGTAAGGTAGCACAGGGGGAATCTCTACACACTGATGGTGAGTGTTAGTCAGAAACTTAGTCCTGTTTTTCCCCACATACTCTCTCTTTAATTCCTCACAGGCTGCTGAGAACCAGTGTGGACCGCCGGCCGTCGAGAGATGAAAGACACGGCCGCTGAAGCCGAGCCTCTACTTCCATCCTGCAATGCTGCGAGTGTTTTCCCTTTTTATCGTTTTTTTTTTGCTCCATTCATTTCTCTGTCCAAAGGACAATAAATACCCCTTCGGGGAAGTTTTCGTTCAAGCACTTGTATTCTCTGTGGTCCTTTCCTTTTCCTTTCCCACACTGGTGGAGAATGCGGGATACCCCGTGGAGCGGCCTGACCATGAGTGGACACCAAAATATAAAAAAATTAAAAAACTCTTAACCCTTACATTGCTGCTTCCGCACTAACCTGCCCTCTCTCTCTGGCCTCTCCCTCCCAGAACCATGTACCAGGTTCTGCAGCATCTGCTGGAGACCAGCCAGCACCAGCAGGATGTCACCCAGGAGCTCGCTCGGGGGCTGCGTGAATTGACCATAGACCTGGTGGCCTCCAGTCAAGCCGCCAAGGTCGCTGCCCTGCCGGATCCCCGTCGCAGTGCCCATCACCTCCTCACCAAGCTAAGTCTGGGGGATGATGTGGAAGCCTACTTGTACCTTTGAATGTGTGGCAGAAAGAGAGCTGTGGGATTGCGAGGAGTGGGCCACGATCATCGCCCCCTTCCTCACGGGGGAAGCCCAGTTGGCATACTACTCACTATCCCCGGACCAAGCCGTGGATTATGAGGCGCTGAAGAGCGAGATCCTGGCATGCCTCAGGCTGGGTCCAGCCGCGTCCGCTGCAAAGTTTCACTGCTGGGGTTTTCGGCCGCTCCAACCGCCGCGACCCCAGATGACCCAACCGCTTTGAGTCGTGAAAAGATGACTACAACCCGACCAGCTGAGTCCAGAGGCGGTGACGGAGAGGGTGACCATGGACAACTTCCTGAGCGCACTCCCGGGTGAGCTCTGAAAAGCCGTGGGATTAAGCAGCCCCACGTCAATCAAAGAGATGATCGATGCAACAGAGGCAGCAGAAAGCGCCAGACGACGTGAGCACCCACCCACGTTCGGACGACGCGAGCCAGCCCACGGGTCCCAGCCGGAACTCTGCAGCCTGGAGCACGACCCCACAAAATATCGCCCACGTGAGAACCGACCCCCAGAGCCTGCCCCAAGCCCTCGAGAGGAACCCATGCCGACAGAACCAGAACTAAACCCCCGCCGGCCCTCCACCACGAAAGCATGGCTTGTGGGATGCGGGCTCCATGAGAAGCGTCAAGGTCCCGCCCACTCACGACGCCTCCGACTCGACAGTCACGACATCGCAGCCGTGCTCGACTGAGAGAGCACCATTACCCTTGCCAGATCATTGGCCATCCCCTGGGTACAGCCCCGTAACGAGACTGTGGAGGTGTCGTGTGTCCACGGAGATGTGCGCCAAGTCCGCACGGCACACGTCCGGGTGGGAACTGGCAGCTCACCATCGGCCTGATGGCGGACCTGCCCGTACCCCTCCTGCTTGGGCGGGACCATCCTGATTTTGAGGAGGAGTTGCGGGGCTCTGCTCGAGGTGCCTCCCGTCAAATACCCAGGCGATGGTGGCGCCCCCGGCCCCAACCAGCCCTGGCTGCCAGCAGCCCCTCAGGCAGCGGTCAGAGTTCAGAAGGTGAGAGAGACTATCTGACTAATCCTGTTTTTTCTATTCATCAACAGACACTGACGGATGGGAGCTTCAGCCGAGAACAATGGGAGGATGAGCAGCTACGCCACGCCTGGGAGAACATACAGGAGGTAGATTGAGGACCCCGAGGAGCGACCCCGCCCACCTCGCCGTTCTTCATGCAGAAAAATCGCCTCAGCTCCTCCTGCCCCGCAGCCGGATCGATCCACGAAGGAAATAGTCGACCTGCTAGCTGACCAGCCCATGTAAACCCCCTCCCGCTCCGCTCATCCCTCTCCCAATCATCGAAAACCTGTTTCAACGCCTGGGTAAGGACATCGTAGGGCCGCTGCCGAAGTCCGCGCGGGGACATGAATACATCCTCATCACCGTGGACTATGCCACCCGGTTCCCCAATGGGGTCCCCCTGCGAAAAGCCACATCCAAGGCGGTTGCATGCGAGCTGGTGCTCCTCATGAGTCGCGTAGGTATCGCCAAGGAAATCCTCACTGACCAGGGAACCCCTTCTTTTCCAAGCTCATGAGCGACCTCTGCCGGATGCTGCAAGTAAAACACATCACTACCTCAGTCTGGCACCCACAAACGAACGATTTGGTGCAACGTTTCAATCAAACCCTGAAGAGAATCTTAAAGAGACTGACGAAGGAGGACCCACGCAACTGGGACCTCCTCCTCCCCCACGCGCTCTTCGCTGTATGGGAGGTTCCCCAGGCACTGGCCTGTCCCCCGCACCAAAACCGACGTCAAAGCTTTCCTCTGTCTTGCCGGCTATTACCGCCACTTCATGCCCCACTTCACATCCATCACCACGCCTCTCACGGATCTGATGAAGGTGGAGAAGGTGGTATGGAATGCCGAAGCCCAGTCTGCGTTCACCACATTAAAAAACAGGCTGACCTCTGAACCAGTGCTGAAAAACCCGGACTTTGAAAAAATATAAATATAAAACTCAGTTTAGTTAAATAAATGAAATGAGTGAGGGCCTGTAAAGTTAATCAATTATTGTCCAATATTTGGACAGGTTGAGGTTTTGGTGAGCTGTTTTACTGATTTGAAACTGAAACTGATATTATTCTATTTTTTTTTTGTTTGTTTTTATTTTATATAAATTATTTTTTATTCATTTTAAATAGTTGTATTATTTTATTGATCTAATTATTTTTTTCTTCATAAGATAAAAATTCTTTATGTTTTATGTGTCAATTTTTCCTTTTTTACGTGTTTATTTTATTCATAGTAAATGTCAGTTTTTATTTGTCATTTCTAACCCCCCCCCAACCTAATTATACAATTACATCTTTTACATTTCAGGGGGGGGGGGGGTTGGGTTATGTTGGGTCACCAAAGCTTACAATGGTAAAAATATGGGTCCCTAAAAAAAAAGGTTGGGAACCACTGCTCTAAAACGCGGGCTGTATTATGAAGCGTTACCAGCTGATTGATTTCATTTTTGTTTATAGTACTAAAACTCTTTTTTTCCCATTTTTTCCCCAATTTACACGGCCAATTACCCAACCCACTCATTAGTTACTCCCCCAATCACTAGTGATGCCCCAACACACCAGGAGGATGAAGACTAACACATGCTTCCTCCGATACATGTGAAGTCAGACTCCGCCTCTTTTCGAGCTGCTGCTTATGCAGCATTACAGAGTAGCCTCACAGCGCTAATGATCAGAGGAAACCACAGCGACTCGGTTCCGATACATCAGCTCACAGACGCCCTGTGATGCAGACATCACCGTAGGAGTGATGTGGGGAGAGAGCGCCATCTACCCACCCAGAGGGAGCAGGGCCAATTTTGCTCCCTCTGGGCGCTGGCAGCTTGATGGCAACACTAGCCTTTCAACACTTGACACCCTCATCAAAGGTGGCCATCTACAGGGTGATCAAGCCTGAGCCTGTCTCCAATGCCCAAATGAGAAGATTGCCTAGAAGTTTAAGTGGCATAGCCTATTGGACTCAAATGGGGAATAAGGAGCCTGGCCATGGATGCCTAGATCTTTTAACAGCCTGATAGTGGAAGTGGCCACAAAACCTCGGCATCCCACCTCCACCGGATAGATTTTTGAACTCCACCCTCTTTGTTGAGTGTCTGCTGCTGGTTCTGTGTAGCGCAGTTTCTTTCGCTCATAGGCCTCTTCTACTGTTTTCTCCCATGGGACTGTCAGTTCTATGATATAAACTGCTTTTAGAGAAGGGGAACAGAGTACCACGTCTGGTTTTAGGGTGGTAGCTGCAGTTTCTGGTGGAAAGATTAATTTCTGGCCAATATCGACAAGCATCCTCCAGTCCCGAGCCATTTTTAGGTGTCCAGTTTCTGGTTTGCTAGGGGGATGGATTAACTTTTTCTGTCCCTCTCGAATGAAAGTGGGTGCTATGATGGACTTGGTTGCTTTCAGGGACAAGGCATTGGTTGTGTTCCTCTTGCCCTCAATAACTTCTGCCAGACTCTTGAGGACCTGGTTGTGCCTCCAGGTGTAGCAACCTTGTGTGAGGCTGGTCTTACAAGCAGTCAGGATGTGTTTAAGAGTTGCTGGTGTTGAGCAGAGGGCACAAATTGGGTCCTCGCCATACCACTGATGGAAATTTTTTGGAGCTGGGAGCACATCAGAGGTTGCTCTGATGATAAAGCTGATGTTGCTTGTCTCCATTTCCCAAAGCTCCCTCCAACTTAACTTCCTCCTTTCAACACCTTCCCACCCCATCCATCGTCCCTACTTAGCAAGAAACACAGCCCTTGCACTTCTTTCTGCCTCCTCCTGACGGCACACCTCTTCTACCACCATTTTCCTCCTCTCTGATTTTTGCCGTAAGACCAAAACATCCTCTTCCCAGCTGGACAGGCCCCACAATGTTGCTGTGCCTCAGTGCTGACGTAGCATGCTGTACAGCGTCAGATGGTGTCCATTTCCATCCGGTTGATGGGACTGGAGTAGCATTGCTGATAGATAATGTCGCCCATTATTTCCATCTTTTTCTCAGCTGTACCCACTTGTTGCTCCAGGACTTTTGTGTCTGCCAGGTTGTTGGATTCTTTGATGAAGGAAGAATTTAAAGTACACAGTCATCATTTTCATTAAAATCAATATTTCTTACTCTGACAGTGTCTTCATGTCCTGTTTATTTGCTTTATTTCATATTCAGAAGTGTGTTTCCATTGAAAACAAAGAAAATTCTCTGTGTTCCCAAACATTTGAGCAGTACTTTATATAAATGAAATAGAAATAATAGAAATATAAATCAAAGTCACAAAGTCATCTCATCAATCCAACTCGTCAATCTGGTTAATCAAGAAAAAGCAGATATGTACACACTCTAACACATTCTAACAATCACCCTATCTTTCATCTGACTGGCTCCAAAGATCTGGCCAATGGCGTGTTTCATAGATGTGAACGTGGTCCAATCCCAAGCATTGTTTCATAATGCTGTGGTTGCTGCTCCACTCCCACTGTTCCTGCAACCTAATAAAAGCTGTAGAGATGAACTGCATCACTACAACCAAACAGCAGAGGAAAGGAGTGCTACAGTGACTTCAACTGGACTAAAGGTAAGACCAGTATTTTAAGTTTGGTGAATTAGTTATAATAGTTATAGTAGAAAGCATTTTTAAATAGCATAAACTCAATAACTGTCACCTTTAACAGATATTTTTTACATTAACTACAAAATGCCTTTATTTATATAATTAAGTACAATATATTATAATAACAATTATATTTAATTGTATTGTAAATTGTAAATCTGTATACTGTTAAAATGGAAAAGTTGATGAAACTCAAAATCTCAAGGCAGTTTTTGAATTTTGAGGCCAAATCAAACTTTTAAGTTTTGAAAAGAAAAAAAGACAGAAATCTTTAGTTCAGATAATTCACTTTTCATATGCATAAAACTTTACATATTAAATCTTACCAACTTAAAAATTCACTTTTTGTTGTTAGTTTAGGATCATTTAGGATCTATGAAATTAGTTTTGTAAGTTCTGGTGACTTTCCTTTAAGATCAACTGAAACATTTAACTTGAATCAATCACACGTTTAATACAAATCAAACTCTAATAATGAGCACAACACTATATTTTCTGTTAATTTAAGTTTACGCAACTGAGAATTTATGATTATTAGTTATGTGTCTTATTGTCAGTCATATAAGTATTGCAGTAATGCAGATATAACCTGCTAAACCCAGACAGCATATAGTTTACATACACTAAACCACACAAAACACGGTAACTTGCTCTTACAGCCTACAACACTGAGAGCAGACAGTTACTGTACAACACATACTGTATCTGTATATGAATCCCAAGAGAAGCAGCAGCCTGTGGGGAATGACTACACACTGATGGTGAGTGACCAACATCAGGTGAAAAACCCCTGCATAATTGCTCAGTAGACATGTTTTGAATGTCAAATAATTGAGTTTTATTGTCATTTGAGTGGGTGTTTGATTTCTGGTTTCCGGTTGAGAGAGAGAGAGAGAGAGAGAGAGAGAGAGAGAGAGAGTGTAAGTTTATATGACACTTTCTTAACTTAGTCTAGTTCAACAAGCCTATTCTCAAATTGTAATTCTGAGGATTCTTTGCTTGCACTCAGGAGCCAATAGCCTTACTAATAACTGTGTTTTTTTTTTTTTACGAAGAACAACAATAGGGGAAAAACAATTTTTTTTTGCAAAATACAACATTAGGAATTTTCATCACAAATAAAATAGGACATAATAAGACGTGATCAAAATGGAAAAACAATAAAAATGTCTTTAGAACATTAGAATTCGGTAGACAGTTCAGATCGCTGGCTCTGGGCTTTATTTTTTTAATTATTGATTTTTTACACTGTTCTTCCACAAAGATCTACATCTACATCTTTTGTCTTTTTTTTAGATGGCACATTCTCATTCTTTTAAGTTCTGTAAAGTAGGCTCTTCTGATCATCATGAAATCAACTGTACCTCATCTGGAACTGTACTGCAGGCTCTTCAAACACGTCCCGAATTCAATGATCTTGTGAATAACCAGACTTTCTTCATTGAAAGAAAAACAAGCTCCACTAATGGCCTCATCGCAGAGCACTTTCCCTGTCACTTAATCACAGAGGGAGAATTGCTTCAAATACACACATTAAAAATTAATCAGCAGGAGACAGATGTAGAGGATGATCAGGACAAAGGATCAGCTAGTGGTGAATTGATCACCTTTACTGTAGCATCAAAGGGGGGTAAAAACACAAGGACCAAACAAATCGTAAAAGATAAAATAATTGGGAGAGATTTTAACATGCTCTGTGTGCACGCATACAGTGACGACACCATCGCAGAAGCCTTGAAGAGAGACGGACGGTTTGCTGACATTGTATTTCAGAGTGGATGTAAACTTCAACATTGTGATGAAAAACACGAAATAAAGATCAGTGAAAAGGTCAGAGATCTTACAGGGCATTTTTATAAAATTTGCCTGCCCAGACCGAAATCAAGCAAAATGCCGGACTTTGAAGAAATTTATGAAATCTTGCGTTCCCAGTTTCCTGAATTTCCTAAAGAATGCCTAAAACTGAGCAAGGAGGACAAAAGCAAACAACCATTCTTAACAACACGTAAAAAGCAACTAGAGAATTTGGGAACTTCAGTCTGTACGGTCAAGATTGGAAAGTCGCAGGGAACAGGCTTTCTTCTGTTCGATAACTTCATCCTTACAAACACTCACGTCATTGAAAAAAGTTACGACATTGATTCTAAGACTCTCACAAGTGCAGCAACAGTTAATTTCAACATGGGAAGTGGAACATCTTTAGAATTTCCATTGTCCTCAGAGGTTTTTGCGGTTTTAAAGGGACGAGATGATGCTGGAAGATATGTTGACTTTGCTCTTCTAAAGCTGCAGGACAGTGAAGAAATAATAAGGAATGAAGACATTCCTAAACTGCCCAGACTTCTGAAAGAGTACACTTCAAATCAACCTGCTGGAGGAATCTGTATCATTGGTCACCCTGGATCTGACGAGAAAAGTATGGATGTGTCCAGCACAGTACCACACACCGAATCAGCTTCAAGAGCTTCTATTCAAGTTAGTTTTAGCGTTCTCCCTGAACACATGCAGTCCGGATGCATAATAGAAGGATTCAGCATCGAAACATACAGCACATATTTACTGAAAGGTTCCTCTGGATCTCCTGTCTTTGATGAAGACTGTAAACTGGTTGCGATGCACACTGGAGTATTTCTCACTGATGAAACACGGGAACATGCCATTGGGTTTGCAATTCCCCTCCAGTCCATCATTAAGAACATTATTAAACAGTTGGCTTCCAGAGAGTCTTTGGATGTGATGTTTAAGTTCATTGAGGCGGCTGCACAGAATCCCCATCTAGAAAAATATCTGCAGGAACTTGCTAAAGAAATGGATAAAAATATTGACAGAAACGCAGAAATGTTGGACAAAATCTGCCTTGAGACAAGAAATGGAATGCTGAATCTGTCCCAGAGGATCTATGAAGCACTCGATAAAAACAAGGAAAATGTTCAGCAGATACTACAGAAAATTGATGTAAGTAGACTTCTTGATTTCCTATAGCTTCAAAAAATGAATATGTTCATTTACATCTAAAATAATGCACATTATTTGTTGTATTTAGACCTATAGAACACGCCAAGAAGAGGAGTAAATGAACTGTGAAGATGAAGCTCTAAGATGTCTTTTCTGGAATTTCCATCTTGAAGTAATACTGGACGCATACATTCCTTTACACCAACTCATGCTTTTACACTGCTACAGAAAGAGCCTGAATATCATGAACTGAGAACATTCATCAGCCATCAGGATCATGCTCAGTTCACAGATACATTATTAACAATAATAATAACATATGAAGATTATGATTCACACGTTTTTCTTTATTTTATTTGTTTGTATAATCTCAATCAGGATTTTAGAGTAGATTTGTTGTTTTGAGCATTTAGTAGGGTTTTTGAAAATGATTAGCAACTCTTACGATGCATTTATTGCACTTATTATCTTTATTTTAGAGTCATTAACTTTTTAGAGAAATGTTATCAGCTGATTTTTTGTTGTTTATTGACTGTGTGTACTATTGTTGAAGTTGTTCTTTAACAAGAAGTTGTTAAATTGATTAAGGGATTTTTAGTTGGGAATTTAAGTGTTTTGGGTTGAACTTTTATGTAATGAAATTGAATCATGGATTGTAAAGTTAATTTTTTTCTAATGAATAAGTAATAATGCATTTTTCGCTTGTTTTTTTCTGTTATTTATTTCTTACTTTGTGTTTCTTAGAAATTAAGATTTACAGTTTTTTTTTTATTCTACTAATCAAATGAAGAGAACTAAACACTTAGTGCTGTATTTTAGAGATTTTTAGCAAGCTGTCAACCCAAACCAATCAGAGCGTCTCTTGCTCATCATTCTCTTTAAGAGTAGATCAGGTGAGCTCTGACTTTGGCGGATTGCTATTTTACCGCAATGTTTACCATGGCCACTAGATAGCATTGTTGTACAGTAGCTGCTGGTTGACGCTGTGAAGGAGCTCCAGCAGCTCATTTACGGGAACAGCAATGTTATTTTATTTACTATTCTGTTTATTGTTGGTGTAAAAGTTGGGTTTGTGCTGCTGTGTGTTAGATTATTCTACTGTATGAATTCCTGTAACTTCTGTAGGTTTTCTGTCTGATTAATTGACTACTGTGATTCATTAAAGCAAAGGGAGTAACTATATGATGTTTTATTCAAGAGAAAAATGTACTAAATGTAATTGAATGGAAAATGAGATCATCAAAAAGTGCAAAACTACCAACGGATGCAGATCATCTGTTCACATATTTTCCTTTTTTATTTGAATTTAAATACTCTTCATCACTGTATTGCATGAGGGTTTTTTTTGGGGTTTACGGGGTCAGCAATGACAAAAAAAAAAAAAAGCAAATTTGAGATATTATTGTAGAATCTGCTGGTGTTGATGTGTTCAATAAAATTCTTGTTATTTCAACAATTTCTTCCTACTGATGTCAGTTTTATTTATGTGATGTATTTATTATTATTACTTTCAGTGGTGCCCCTTAAATAAGAGTGTAGGAAAATAATCATATACATATCAAAACACTGTGATACTATGTTTTGTGATACTTATAATAATTATTTGGTGTCAGAAGTTCTTTACTTAGTTTAAACCATGGCCACTAGATAGCATTGTTGTACAGTGTTAGATCCCAGTGTTTTGATTGGATAGAAAGTAAATGTCTATTTTACTGAGATTTTATTCGTATGCTAATGTGTTTTTATACAATATATCACAATATAGACTCTTGTTGACATTATCACAGTACATTTAACTGCACCTCCTGTATCACTATATATATATATATATATATTGTATATCTATACCCATCCGTACTCTGAAAAGTCTGATTTCTAGTGAGTGGTATAATTACATAATATATATATATATATTTTTATGTATATAAACAGTTCACTTTACCTGATTATGATTTAAATAACATAATTAATAGGAGTTATTAGATAGTTAAGGAACACCTAAAAATTGTTCTCCTGGTTACGTTTTACTTGAGTAACAGGAATGAAAGTAACAGGATAGAATTAGCAAAAACATGAAAAATAGCTAAATAGAGGCTAAATACCAATAGCATGAGGACACTGAGCACATTCTAGTGATTTTCCCAAAATTTGTATTTAAAAAATAAACAAAGAAGATCATTTTTGCAGAATAAGAAGATTATACTGTTGAAAATGACTGTTACGTTTCTCGTTCATCATTTTAGTTACTGACCTCTAATTACTCACCTATGCCAAAATGAACAGAGAACATTTACCAGAAAGAGGGAGTGAAATATCAAACAGACACCACTAGGTGGACTCAGTGATTCATGATCCAGCAGCTCTGTGCTCACATATAAATATATAAAATCACAAAAAGGACAAAACACAGATTATTAGCTGGGGGAAGGGAGCACTTGATGAGATCTCAGATGACTGATTTCTGAAGGTTGATGTGATAATCCAACAACGAGCTGATAGGGAGAGCAGGGGTGGTTGGAATACTACTTGTGATTTTTCTAGGTTGTAATATAGATTTAAATTCAGTCACTCCACTGTTACAATCATCACAGTGTACAGGGACAATTATAACATGTCTAAAATACATAATTAATCAAATACATAAAATTACCAAGATTATTTATCATTCACGTTAGTAACCCATACCTCACACTGAGCAATAAGAGAAGAAAAGGAAAGGCTATAATGGGCCAAAGAGAAAAGACATTGGACACTGGAAGAATGGAGGAAGGTGTTGTGGACAAATGAGTCCAAGTTTGAGGTCGTTGGATCAAATAGAAGAACATTTGTGAGACGCAGGACCAATGCTTAATGTCATCTGTGAAGCATGTCAATGTCAATCCATCTCATCAATCCAACTCATCAATCCATCTCATCAATCCATCTCATCAATCCAACTCATCAATCCAACTCATCAATCCATCTCATCAATCCATCTCATCAATCCAACTTATCAATCCATCTCATCAATCCATCTCATCAATCCAACTCATCAACCCATCTCATCAACCCATCTCATCAATCCATCTCATCAATCCATCTCATCAATCCAACTCATCAACCCATCTCATCAACCCATCTCATCAATCCATCTCATCAACCCATCTCATCAATCCATCTCATCAATCCATCTCATCAATCCAACTCATCAACCCATCTCATCAATCCATCTCATCAATCCATCTCATCAATCCATCTCATCTATCTAATTCATCAATCCAACTCATCAATCCATCTCATCAATCCAACTCATCAATCCATCTCATCAACCCATCTCATCAATCCATCTCATCAATCCATCTCATCAATCCAACTCATCAACCCATCTCATCAATCCATCTCATCAATCCATCTCATCAATCCATCTCATCTATCTAATTCATCAATCCAACTCATCAATCCATCTCATCAATCCAACTCATCAATCCATCTCATCAATCCATCTCATCAATACATCTCATCAATCCATCTCATTAATACATCTCATCAATCCATCTCATCAATCCATCTCATCAATCCAACTCATCAATCCAACTCATCAATCCAACTCATCAATCCATCTCATCAATCCAACTCATCAATCCATCTCATCAATCCAACTCATCAATCCAACTCATCAATCCATCTCATCAATCCAACTCATCAATCCAACTCATCAATCCATCTCATCAATCTAATTCATCAATCCAACTCATCAATCCAACTCATCAATCCATCTCATCAATCCAACTCATCAATCCATCTCATCAATCCAACTCATCAATCCAACTCATCAATCCATCTCATCAATCCATCTCATCAATACATCTCATCAATCCAATTTATCCATCTGGCTGTAAAGATCTGGCCAATGGCGTGCTTCATAGATGTGAACGTGGTCCAATCCCAAGCATTGTTTTATAATCCTGTTGTTGCTGCTCCACTCCCACTGTCCCTGACAACCTAATAAAAGCTGTAGAGATGAACTGCATCACTACAACCAAACAGCAGAGGAAAGGAGTGCTACAATGACTTCAACTGGACTAAAGGTAAGACCAGTATTTTAAGTTTGGTGAATTCATTTTTCAGCTATAGTAGAAAGCATTTTAAATAGCATAAACTTAATAACTGTCACCGTTAACAGATATTTGTACGTTAACTACACAAAAAAAATCAAGTTGCCTTTATTTATATAATTAAGTACAATATATTATAATAACTATTATTTTTATTTGTATTGTAAATAGTGAATCTGTACACTGTTAAAATGGAAAAGTTGAGGAAACTCAAAATTTCAGGGCAGCTTACTGCACTAGATTTTTAATTCAGATAATTAAGTTTTCATATGCATAAAACTTTATATATTAAATCTTACCAACTTAAAAATTCACTTTGTGTTGTTAGTTGGCCTCATTTAGGATCTATGAAATGTGTTTTGTAAGTTCTGCTGACTTTCCTTTAAGATCAACTGAAACATTTAACTTGAAAAAAATTTAATTATTTTCTGTTAATTTAAATTTAAGCATCTGAGAAATTGATGACTATAAGTTATATGTCTTATTGCCAGTCATAAACGTACTGCAGTAATGCAGATATAACCTGCTAAACCCAGCCAGCATATAGTATATTGTAAACTAAACAACACAAAACACGGTAACTTGCTCTTATAGCCTACAACACTGAGAGCAGACAGTTACTGTACAACACATACTGTATCTGTATATGAATCCCAAGAGGAGCAGCAGCCTGTGGGGAGTGACTACACACTGATGGTGAGTGACCAACATCAGGTGAAAAACCCTGCATAATTGCTCAGTAGACCCCTTTGAACTAAAGAGTCGAACTGAGCATGTGCAAATGATTTAGTTTTACGAGAAACTTAATAATGTTAGTTGAGGCAGCTAGTTTGCTATAACCTAATGTGCAATTCAGTATTTCTTGTTTAGCTGAATTAAAAATAACCTTTAGGTGAACAATTTTAAGTTTAATATTTTTAGTATATCCTTTCATTACGAAAAATGTATTTATTAATCTTGTTGATTTGCTCATATAATATATTTTCTCAATCTTCTCAGCTTTAATGTCAGTTTTACTGAAGTTGTCTTAATAAAGTCAAACAATGTCAAAATTCAACTTTATTCAGTACTTTGGTCACACAGCTCTTATCTACTTAAAACTGGTGCCTGGTGGAGCTTCTCTACTTCTCCAGAGTGAGAATTCAGATGGATGAGAAAATTACGTTGCCAGAACAGAACAGACGTGTTTAATGGAATATATTTAGTCTGGGTTTGTCAGGAAAGTGTGTTGAAACAACACCTCCATTTTTTGTGTTACTACAACTCAATAAAACAATAAATTAAATAAAAATCTTGCCAAATTCATAAAACTTATTTTGTTTTAATCTTATAACAAGGTTTTTATCGGCTAAAGGCCATCAGAATTACTGTTTAGAGTGTAGAGAGAGAGAGTGAGAGAGAGAGAGAGAGAAAGAGAGAGAGAGAGAGAGAGTCAAGTTCAACAAGCTTATTCTCAAATAGTAATTCTGAGGTTTCTTTGCTTCCACTCAGGAGCCAATAGCGTTACTAATAGCTGCGTTTGTTTTATACAGAATGTAACACTTGTTATGCAGGCACCAGCATGACAGCAACCTCTTCTCTTTTTAATAATGATAACAACAGTAATAATAACAATAATAATAATAATAATAATAATAATAATAATAATAATAATAATAATCAAAATAATGGTGATTTTTTTTTTTTTTTGGAAAAATATAAAATCAGGAATTTTCATTCGGACTAAAATAGGGAACTTCAGCCCAGTGATTTTGGATTATAAGGTGTGTCTTTTTTAAACATTATAGTACGGTGATTTGGGATGCATCATGTTTAGCATTGTTGTGAAGAAATGTTGGTTTCTAAGCTACGAAAAGGTTGTTAAGCTTGTGGATCAAATTACAGAATGCTACAGAAGAGCTGTGCCCTGAAACAGAAGGAGCTCAGTTTCAGTGGCATGCTTTGGAAGGTAACCAAACCTTACCAGCCTTTATTAATATCCCAATTAATAAGACGTGATTAAAATGGAAAAACAATGAAAGCGTCTCTAGAAACAGAGACTTCAGTAGACCGTGGTTCAGAACGCTGGCTCTGGGCTCTACTTTTGGCTGTAGATTTTTCTTTACTTTTAACTATTTTTGTCTTTTTTCTTTTAAAGGGCACATCATCATTCTGTAAAGTTCTGTAAAGAAAAAAGGCTCTTCTAATACTCTTCTAAAGGCTCTTCTGGAACTGTACTGCAGTCTCTTCAAAAAAGTGCTGAATTCAATAATCTTGTGCATAAGCAGACTTTTGTCATTGAGAGAAAACAAAGCTCCACTGGTGGCATCATCGTAAAGCACTTTCCCTGTCGCTTAATCATGGCAGAAGAATCGCTTTGCGAACACACATCTCATATGAACCTGCAAGAGAGAGATGCTCAGGAGGACCCAGGATCAGCTAGTGGTGAATTGATCACCTTTACTGTAGCATCAAAGGGGGGTAAAAACACTAGAACCAAACAAATCGTAAAAGATAAAAGAATTTGGAAAGATTTCAACATGCTCTCTGTGAAGGCATACCGTGACGACACCATCGAACAAGCCTTGAAGAGAGACGGACGGTTTGCTGACATTGTGTTTCAGAGTGGATGTACACTTCAACATTGTGATGAAAAACACGAAATAAAGATCAGTGAAAATGTCCGAGCTCTTGAAGGACATTTTTATAAAATTTGCCTGCCCAGAAAGAACTCAAGCAAAATGCCGGACTTTGAAGAAATTTACAAGATCCTGCGTTCCCAGTTTCCTGAATTTCTTCAAGAATGCCTAAAACTGAGAAAGGAGGACTTTGAACAAAGAACAGGATCATTCACAACAATGTATCAAGAGAATCTAGTAAAAAAACTGGGAACTTCAGTCTGTACGGTCAATATTGAAAATTCGCAGGGCACAGGCTTTCTTCTGTTTGATAATTTCATCCTCACAAACGCTCACGTCATTGAAGAAAGTTACAACATCGATTCTAAGAAACTCACAAGTGCAGCTACAGTTAATTTCAACATGGGAAGTGGGAAATCTTTAGAATTTCTATTGTCCTCAGATGTTTTTGCATTTTTGAAGGGAGGAGATGATGATGGAAGACATGTTGACTTTGCTCTTCTAAAGGTGCAGGACAGTGAAGAAATAATGAAGAATGAAGACATTCCTAAACTGCCCAGACTTCTGAAAGAGTACACTTCAAATCAACCTGCTGGAGGAATTTGTATCATTGGTCACCCTGGGTCACAGGTGAAAAGCATGGATGTGTCCTGCATTGTTCCACACAAAGAAACCAGATCAGCTCCAGAAACCAAATCAGCTTCAGATTCTATTCTAGTTCATTTTAGCTTTGACCCTGATTACATTCAGTCTGAATACCAAATAAAAGGATGCAACATCAAAACACACAACACATATGTTATTCATGGCTCCTCTGGATCTCCTGTCTTTGATGAAAAGTGCAATCTTGTTGCGATGCACACTGGAGGATTTATCGCTGATGAAACACGGAAACATGCCATTGGGTTTGCCATTCCCCTCCAGTCCATCATAAAGAACATTATTAAACAGTTGGATTCCAGAGAGTCTTTGGATGCGATGTTTAGGTTCATTGAGGCGGCAGCACAGAATCGTGATCTAGAAGAATATCTGGAGGAATATTCTAAAGAACTGATGACAAAGCATTCTTACAGAAGCGCAGAACTGTTGGCCAGACTCCACTTTGAGTCAGACAGATATGGAATGTCCCTGATGATTCATGAAGAACTCAATAAAATCAAGAAACATATTGAGGAGATCCAGCAGGAAATTGATGTAAGTAAACTTTATGATTTTCTAGCTTCAAAATATGATTGATGATCAAAAACTGCACATCTAAAAATTAACTGTATTTGTTGTTTTAAGATCTACAGAAGAAAAGTAAATAAACAGTGAAGATGAAGCTCTAAGAAGTCTTTTCTGGGATTTCCATCTTGAAGTAATACTGGACGCATACATTCCTTTACACCAACTGATGCCTTTATACTGCTACAGAAAGAGCCTGAATATCATAATGAATAATAATGGCTGTGTGTAACACATGAAGATTATGATTCACACCTTTTTTCTTTATTATATTTCTCTGTATAATCTCAATCAGGATTTTAGAGATTTGTTGTTTTGAGCATTTTGTAGAGTTTTATGACTGGGGGGGGGGATAAGTTTTTTTCATTATTTGACATGCTCAGCATGGTAAACAGCTTTTACCGTTGACTCTTTAAGAAAAATGGTCACAATTCACCCGACCAAAGGGTTTAAAATAATCAGCAACTCTTATGATGCTTTACTTACTATCCTTATTTTAGAATCAATAACCTTTTTAATAAAATTTTAACTAGCTGAGTTTTTGTTGTTTATTGACTGTGTGTACTATTGTAGGAGCCCTAAGCATGTCAGTTTTATCATTATTGGAAATGTTATTCATTTTTGGAGCTGTTAATAAATTGATTAAGAGATTTTTAGCTGGGAATTTAAGTGTTTTGAGTTGAACTTTTTATGTAATGAAATTGAATCATGGATTGTTCTTTTTTTTCTAATGAATACGTAATAATGCATTTTCCCTTTTTCTTTACTGTTATTTAGTTCTTAATTTGTGTTTCTTAGAAATTAAGATTTACAGTTATTTTCTTTTTTTTTATTCTACTAATCAAATGAAGAGCACTTTTATAAAATGAGATTAGACTTTTAAACACTTAGTGCTGTATTTTAGAGATCTTTAGCAAGCTGTCAACCCAAACCAATCAGAGTATCTCTTGCTCGTCATTCTCTTTAAGAGTAGATCAGGTGAGCTCTGACTTTGGTGGATTGCTATTGTAACGGTGCAGCTACCTGGACGTGTCCAACAAACTCTTCTCAGCAGAGGAAACTGAGCTGCTGGTTGACGCTGTGAAGGAGCTCCAGCAGCTCATTTACGGGAACAGCAATGTTATTTTATTTACTATTCTGTTTATTGTTGATGTAAAAGTTGGGTTTGTGCTGCTGTGTGTTAGATTATTCTACTGTATGAATTCCTGTAACTTCTGTAGGTTTTCTGTCTGATTTATTGACTAATGTGATTCATTAAAGCAAGTGAGTAACTATATAATGTTTTATCCAAGAGAAAAATTACTAAATGTAATTAAATGGAAAATGAGATCATCAAAAAGTGCACACCTACCAACGGATGCAGATCATCTGTTCGCATATTTTCCTTTTTTATTTGAATTTAAATACTCTTCATCACTGTATTGCATGAGGGGTTTTTTTGGTTTACGGGGTCAGCAATGACAAAAAAAAAAAAAAGCAAATTTGAGATATTATTGTAGAATCTGCTGGTGTTGATGTGTTCAATAAAATTCTTGTTATTTCAACAATTTCTTCCTACTGATGTCAGTTTTATTTATGTGATGTATTTATTATTATTACTTTCAGTGGTGCCCCTTAAATAAGAGTGTAGGAAAATAATCATATACATATCAAAACACTGTGATACTATGTTTTGTGATACTTATAATAATTATTTGGTGTCAGAAGTTCTTTACTTAGTGTTAAGTTTAAACCATGGCCACTAGATAGCATTGTTGTACAGTGTTAGATCCCAGGGTTTTGATTGGATAGAAAGTAAATATCTATTTTACTGAGATTTTATTCGTATGCTAATGTGTTTTTATACAATATATCACAATATAGACTCTTGTTGACATTATCACAGTACATTTAACTGCACCTCCTGTATCACTATATATATATATATATATATTGTATATCTATACCCATCCGTACTCTGAAAAGTCTGATTTCTAGTGAGTGGTATAATTACATAATATATATATATATATATATATATATATATATATATATATATTTTTATGTATATAAACAGTTCACTTTACCTGATTATGATTTAAATAACATAATTAATAGGAGTTATTAGATAGTTAAGGAACACCTAAAAATTGTTCTCCTGGTTACGTTTTACTTGAGTAACAGGAATGAAAGTAACAGGATAGAATTAGCAAAAACATGAAAAATAGCTAAATAGAGGCTAAATACCAATAGCATGAGGACACTGAGCACATTCTAGTGATTTTCCCAAAATTTGTATTTAAAAAATAAACAAAGAAGATCATTTTTTGCAGAATAAGAAGATTATACTGTTGAAAATGACTGTTACGTTTCTCGTTCATCATTTTATTTACTGACCTCTAATTACTCACCTATGCCAAAATGAACAGAGAACATTTACCAGAAAGAGGGAGTGAAATATCAAACAGACACCACTAGGTGGACTCAGTGATTCATGATCCAGCAGCTCTGTGCTCACATATAAATATATAAAATCACAAAAAGGACAAAACACAGATTATTAGCTGGGGGAAGGGAGCACTTGATGAGATCTCAGATGACTGATTTCAGAAGGTTGATGTGATAATCCAACAACGAGCTGATAGGGAGAGCAGGGGTGGTTTGAATACTACTTGTGATTTTTCTAGGTTGTAATATAGATTTAAATTCAGTCACTCCACTGTTACAATCATCACAGTGTACAGGGACAATTATAACATGTCTAAAATACATAATTAATCAAATACATAAAATTACCAAGATTATTTATTATTCACGTTAGTAACCCATACCTCACACTGAGCAATAAGCAAAGAAAAGGAAAGGCTATAATGGGCCAAAGAGAAAAAACATTGGACACTGGAAGAATGGAGGAAGGTGTTGTGGACAAATGAGTCCAAGTTTGAGGTCGTTGGATCAAATAGAAGAACATTTGTGAGACGCAGGACCAATGCTTAATGTCATCTGTGAAGCATGTCAATGTCAATCCATCTCATCAATCCATCTCATCAATCCATCTCATCAATCTAATTCATCAATCCATCTCATCAATCCATCTCATCAATCCAATTCATCAATCTAATTCATCAATCCATCTCATCAATCTAATTCATCAATCCATCTCATCAATCCATCTCATCAATCCAATTCATCAATCCATCTCATCAATCCATCTCATCAATCCATCTCATCAATCCATCTCATCAATCCATCTCATCAATCCAATTCATCAATCCATCTCATCAATCCATCTCATCAATCCATCTCATCAATCCAACTCATCAATCCATCTCATCAATCCATCTCATCAATCCATCTCATCAATCCATCTCATCAATCCAATTCATCAATCCAATTCATCAATCCATCTCATCAATCCATCTCATCAATCCATCTCATCAACTTTGAACCTGCGTGAGCAGCGTGAGGACGCTGGCGCATTTTGGCTGCCGCTTCTCGCTGCTCTAACCTCCAACCTCCAACCTGTACCTCCTTTCCGCCAACAAACCTACCACCTACCTGGACTACCTGCCGTAAAACTTCCATCTGAGTCTAGGCTAAAGTTCCAGGAATCTCCTCTGTGATCTGTGCATGCTGGCTGGATTTCATCTTCATCTTTTCACCGCCGCTCGCCGAGGGTGGAGATCCGGGCGGACATCCATCTAACCCCGGTGCGGTTGGCCCTCGTTGGCTGGGACCGCTACCCTCGTTTTTGAGCTGGCTTGGCTAGACAACCACGCCGGCTAGCCGCTACCTCGCTCCTCATCATCCACCTCCTCCACATGGAACCTCACCGGTTTTTCCCCTTGTCCTCCGCGCTGCTGTTGCTGCTCTCCTTTCTTCAACAGTTAGACCTTCACCTACATCCAACACCACCACCCATCTTCAGGATCTGCCATTTCTCAGCACCGGCCATGGTTTTCCGTTACACACCAACCGAACTTCTCCGGCTCATTCCCACGCTGTCTCCTCCTGCCGAACTGCTAGAAAATCTGCGGAACTCTGCACTTTTACGCCGACCTCCCTATATGCATCGTGGATCTCGCCGAAAATTAATCTACACTCCAAGCACTGAGAACTCCATTCCAGCACTATGGACCGACCGCAGCTTACACACTGGCTTCCGCACTTCCTCCCTACGTCATCAAAACAACACACGTCATCAGAACTCCTCCTCTGCGAACCTTTTCAATCTCCGGACTATCCTAACTTCCTCCTCAACTGCTTCAAAACAAAAGCTCCTGAAAATCGCCCTCTTCAACACACGATCCCTTAACAATAAAAGTCTTATCTTAAATGAATTCATTACTGACAACAAACTTGACCTGTTCTGCCTAAATGAAACCTGGCAAAAACCACAGGACTATTTCTCACTAAATCAAACCACCCCTACAGGATACTCTTATCTTGACAACCCACGTACTGAGGGCAGGGGGGGTGGCATTGCTGCTATTTTTAATCAAAACCTTAAACCCCGTGCGCTGTCCCTCCCCTTAGCCCCATCATTCGAACATCTGGCTTTTAAACTTCCTGGACCTAAACCTCTCATTTGTGCTATTATTTACCGCCCCCCCCAAACCCAACCCATCTTTCATATCTGACCTCTCTGAGTTCATCACCGCACTTTTTTCAATTTCATCATCTATTCTGCTTCTTGGTGATTTTAACCTGCACATTGACTCCCCGGACTGTAAACATGCTATGGACTTCATGGACTTCCTAAATTGCTCCAGTTTCACTCAACACATAAATTTTCCCACCCATACTCGCGGACACATCTTAGACCCGGTCTGCTCTACTGGCGTCCATATCCATAACATTTCCAGCTCTGACCTTACCATATCCGACCACCTAGCCATTATATTTGACATTGACATTCCCACCCCCGAACCAAAACAAAATCGCACAATCAATTTTCGTAACTTCAAGTCCATCTGCCCAGTCGCTCTTTCTACCTGTATATCAAACTCTCTTTCCTGCTCCACCCTTCCTGAAAATCCAACCCTCACGGACCTTGTCAACACTTACAACAACATTCTGTCTACCTCCCTCAACACACTAGCTCCTTGGAAAACCAAAACAGTCACTTTTACCCACTCAGCCCCATGGTTCACCCCAGAACTTCATAAACTCAAGAAACAACTCCGACAGCTAGAACGATTATGCAAGAAAACTGGTCTCACTGTCCATACTCTCGCTTACAAAGATCACATGCAACATTACAAATTAGTCCTAAACAAAGCCCGCTCAACTCACTACTCTAACATTATTCACTCTGGTTCCTCAAATCCACGCTCCCTGTTCTCTACCATAAACAAGCTCTTTAAACCCCATGACAACACCTCATCATCAATCACTCCAGAGAAATTTGATACGCTTTTGACATTTTTCAATTCAAAAGTAGAAACCATCCACCACCTGCTTGCATCCTCCACCTCCACTACCCCACACCATGAGCCCACGCTTTTTTCTTCTCCATCTGACACTCGGCTATCAACTTTTTCACCCATAACCTCTGTCGACCTTTCCAAAATACTTTCCACTATGAAATCCTCTACTTCTCCCCTGGACCCCATGCCATCTCAGCTTATCAAAGACTGCCTCACCCCCCTTGCTCCACTCATTATTGACATTATAAACTCCTCCCTCACCTCTGGGATAGTCCCGTTACCTCTCAAACTTGCAGCCATCACTCCTCTCCTCAAAAAACCTGGTCTTGACCCCGAGGATCCGAACAACTACCGACCTATCTCGAACCTCACTTTTCTGTCAAAACTACTGGAAAGAGCCGTTGCAAATCAACTTAGGATCCACCTTCTCTCAAATAACCTGTATGAAACTTTCCAATCTGGTTTTCGCACCCACCACAGCACTAAAACGGCCCTACTCAAAGTTACGAATGATCTCCTGCTTTCCTCTGATTCTGGTTCTCTCACCATCCTCCGCCTCCTTGACCTCAGTGCTGCCTTCGATACGGTAAATCACTCCATTCTTCTAAACCGTCTAGAATCCATTGGCATCACCAACACCGCCCTCTCCTGGTTCAAATCCTATCTGTCTGACAGATTCCATTACATCACCATCAATCAACACAAATCCCACACTACCCCTGTTCTACACGGTGTTCCTCAAGGTTCAGTTTTGGGCCCCATTCTCTTCATTCTGTACATGCTTCCTCTTGGACATATCATCCGCCGCCATGGGCTAAAATTCCACTGTTACGCTGATGATATCCAGCTTTACATCACCACTAAAACCATCTCCCCTGCCATCCACTCCACCCTCACTTGCTGCCTCATGGATATCAAAGACTGGATGAACCATAATTTTCTCAAACTAAACAGTAATAAAACGGAGATTATTATCTTTGGTCCAAAATCCAGCCTCTCCACCTGTCAAAATTTCACTCTCTGTATTGACGGTCACTCTGTCACTCCTTCCCCACTTGTCAGAAACCTTGGAATCTATTTGGACCCTACACCTTCCTTCAAATCACACATCAACCACATAGTTAAAACATCCTTCTTTCACTTACGTAATATTGCACGCCTGCGACCCACTCTTCCCACTCCTGCTGCAGAGACATTAATTCATGCCTTTATCACCTCCAGACTCGACTACTGCAATAGCATCCTGTATGGTCTCCCCTCTACTGCTCTTCAAAAACTCCAATATGTCCAGAACTCTGCTGCTCGATTGCTCACCCGCTCCCCCATTAGACAGCACATTACCCCTGTCCTCCGTCAACTCCATTGGCTTCCCATAAAACAACGCATACATTTTAAGATCCTCCTCATCACCTATAAAGCCCTTAACAACCTCGCCCCCCCATACCTGTCTGATCTCCTTCACCGCCACTCCCCCGCCCGTCAACTCCGCTCTGCTGACGCTAACCTCCTCACCCAAACTACCTCCACCAAATACCGGACCCGTGGGGACAGGGCCTTTGCCGTCGCTGCCCCCACCCTATGGAACTCCCTCCCCCTTACCATTCGAAACTCTGAGTCCCTGCACTCCTTCAAACGCCATCTCAAAACCCACCTTTTTCAAGTTTGCATATGAACATTGACACATGTGCATATTGTACGTGTGTATGTGAAATTTTCTGTAAAGCGGCTTTGAGTACCAAGAAAAGCGCTATATAAAATTGATTTATTATTATTATTATTATTATTATTATTATTATTATTATTATTATTATTATTATTATCAATCCATCTCATCAATCCAACTCATCAATCCATCTCATCAATCCAACTCATCAATCCAACTCATCAATCCATCTCATCAATACAACTCATCAATCCATCTCATCAATACAACTCTTCAATACATCTCATCAATCCATCTCATCAATACAACTCATCAATACATCTCATCAATCCATCTCATCAATCCATCTCATCAATCTAATTCATCAACCCATCTCATCAATCCAACTCATCAATCCATCTCATCAATCCAACTCATCAATCCATCTCATCAATCCATCTCAACAATCCATCTCATCAATCTAATTCATCAACCCATCTCATCAATCCAACTCATCAATCCAACTCATCAATCCATCTCATCAATCCATCTCATCAATCCATCTCATCAATCCATCTCATCAATCCATCTCATCAATCCAACTCATCAATCCAACTCATCAATCCATCTCATCAATCCAACTCATCAATCCATCTCATTAATCCATCTCATCAATCCATCTCATCAATCCATCTCATCAATCTAATTCATCAATCCAACTCATCAATCCAACTCATCAATCCATCTCATCAATCCAACTCATCAATCCATCTCATCAATCCAACTCATCAATCCATCTCATTAATACATCTCATCAATCCATCTCATCAATCCATCTCATCAATCTAATTCATCAATCCATCTCATCAATCCAACTCATCAATCCATCTCATCAATACAACTCATCAATCCATCTCATCAATCCATCTCATCAATCCATCTCATCAATTTAATTCATCAATCCAACTCATCAATCCATCTCATCAATCCATCTCATCAATCCATCTCATCAATCTAATTCATCAATCCAACTCATCAATCCAACTCATCAATCCATCTCATCAATACAGCTCATCAATACATCTCATCAATCCATCTCATCAATCCATCTCATCAATCTAATTCATCAATCCATCTCATCAATCCATCTCATCAATCCAACTCATCAATCCAACTCATCAATCCATCTCATCAATCCATCTCATCAATCCATCTCATCAATACAACTCATCAATACATCTCATCAATACATCTCATCAATCCATCTCATCAATCTAATTCATCAATCCATCTCATCAATTCAACTCATCAATCCAACTCATCAATCCATCTCATCAATCCATCTCATCAATCCAACTCATCAATCCAACTCATCAATCCATCTCATCAATCCATCTCATCAATCCATCTCATCAATCCAACTCATCAATCCAATTCATCAATACATCTCATCAATCCAATTCATCAATCCATCTCATCAATACAACTCATCAATCCATCTCATCAATCCATCTCATCAATCTAATTCATCAATCCATCTCATCAATCCATCTCATCAATCCAACTCATCAATCCATCTCATCAATCCATCTCATCAATCCATCTCATCAATACATCTCATCAATCCAACTCATCAATCCATCTCATCAATCCATCTCATCAATCCATCTCATCAATCCAACTCATCAATCCATCTCATCAATCCATCTCATCAATCCATCTCATCAATACATCTCATCAATCCAACTCATCAATCCATCTCATCAATCCATCTCATCAATCCAACTCATCAATCCATCTCATCAATCCATCTCATCAATCCATCTCATCAATCCATCTCATCAATACAACTCATCAATACATCTCATCAATACATCTCATCAATCCATCTCATCAATCTAATTCATCAATCCATCTCATCAATTCAACTCATCAATCCAACTCATCAATCCATCTCATCAATCCATCTCATCAATCCATCTCATCAATCCATCTCATCAATCCAACTCATCAATCCATCTCATCAATCCATCTCATCAATCCATCTCATCAATCCAACTCATCAATCCATCTCATCAATCCATCTCATCAATCCAACTCATCAATCCAACTCATCAATCCATCTCATCAATCCATCTCATCAATCCAACTCATCAATCCAACTCATCAATCCATCTCATCAATCCAACTCATCAATCCAACTCGTCAATCCAACTCATCAATCCAACTCGTCAATCCAACTTGTCATTCAAGAAAAAGCAGATATGGACGCACCCTGCTAACAATCACCTCATCTTTCCTCTGACTGGCTGTAAAGATCTGGCCAATGCCGTGCTTCATAGATGTGAACGTGGTCCAATCCCAAGCATTGTTTTATAATCCTGTTGTTGCTGCTCCACTCCCACTGTCCCTGACAACCTAATAAAAGCTTGTTGTAGAGATGAACTGCATCACTACAACCAAACAGCAGAGGAAAGGAGTGCTACAGTGACTTCAACTGGACTAAAGGTAAGATCAGTATTTTAAGTTTGGTGAATTCATTTTTCAGCTATAGTAGAAAGCATTTTAAATAGCATAAACTTAATAACTGTCACCGTTAACAGATATGTGTATGTTAACTACACAAAAAAATGAAGTTGCCTTTATTTATATAATTAAGTACAATATATTATAATAACTATTATTTTTATTTGTATTGTAAATAGTGAATCTGTACACTGTTAAAATGGAAAAGTTGAGGAAACTCAAAATTTCAGGGCAGCTTACTGCACTAGATTTTTAATTCAGATAATTAAGTTTTCATATGCATAAAACTTTACATATTAAATCTTACCAACTTAAAAATTCACTTTGTGTTGTTAGTTGGCCTCATTTAGGATCTATGAAATGTGTTTTGTAAGTTCTGCTGACTTTCCTTTAAGATCAACTGAAACATTTAACTTGAAAAAAATGTATTATTTTCTGTTAATTTAAATTTAAAGAATCTGAGAAATTGATGACTATTAGTTATATGTCTTATTGTCAGTCATAAACGTACTGCAGTAATGCAGATATAACCTGCTAAACCCAGCCAGCATATAGTATATTGTAAATTATCCAACAGTTAGTTCCGACCTCACAGTCTGATTGGTTGAGAAGTGTTGTAGCCGTGATGATATTTCGTGATAACATCACGGCCTTCTCACACTAAACCTGTATCACTCTGCCGCGTTGCCGAGTAACGGCGTATATACACAGTACAGTTTTAAACCATCGCCTCCACCGGCACCAACAGCAGCATTAGCTTAGCACAGGCTAGCGCTTAGCCACGGCACACTTGCCCACAGCCCGCAGCGCTGACTCGTGGAAAATCGCTCGGCTAGTGCCGTCTGACAGCCAGAACGGTAACTTAACCAGCCAGGCTAGGCTAAGCTAAGTTAACGCTGAGCTAAAGCAAGCTACGCTGACTGGGAATTTCAGAAGCGCGGATAGCTTGTCTCCGGTCACCTACCCACAGTCCAGCCACACCGGCAAGCTAACCAACACCACCCAGCAAAACAAACAGAAAAAAATGCGCAGCGTTCACCTGAAGACAACTCCACGGAGCAGGAGAGGAGAGTATTAGCGTTATTTCACGCTCCTAACATTACCATCTTCACTTATTCACAATTCTTGCACTTATAGCCTACAACACTGAGAGCAGGCAGTTACTGTACAACACATACTGTATATGAATCCCAAGCAGCAGACTGTGGGGAGAGACTACACACTGATGGTGATTGACCAACATCAGGTGAAAAACCCTGCATAATTGCTCAGTAGACCCCTTTTAACTAAAGAGTCAAACTGAGCATGTGCAAATGATTTAGTTTTACGAGAAACTTAATAATGTTAGTTGAGGCAGCTAGTTTGCTATAACCTAATGTGCAATTCAGTATTTCTTGTTTAGCTGACTTAAAAATAACCTTTAGGTGAACAATTTTAAGTTTAAAATTTTTAGTATATCCTTTCATTACCAAAAATGTATTTATTAATCTTGTTTATTTGCTCATATAATATATTTTCTCAATCTTCTCAGCTATAATGTCAGTTTTACTGAAGTTTTCTTAATAAAGTCAAACAATGTCAAAATTCAACAGTATGATCAACTTTATTCAGTACTTTGGTCACACAGCTCATATCTCACCTACTTAAAACTGGTGCCTGGTGGAAAATTAAGTTTTTAATACAGATAATTAAGTTGCAGAAACTGGATTTTGTAGTTTAGTGTTTAATGGAATATATTTAGTCTGGGTTTGTCAGGAAAGTGTGTTGAAACAACACCTCCTTTTTTTATGTCACTACAACTCAATAACACAATAAATAAAAAATAAAAAAAATAGTACCAGGTTCATAAAATTAATTTTTATCTTATAACAGGGTATTTATGTAAGTATTGGGTAAAGGCTATCAGAATTACTGTTTAGAGTGTAGAGAGAGAGAGAGAGAGAGAGAGAGAGAGAGAGAGGTGGGGGGAGTGTTTAAAGTGTAAGTTTATATGACACTTTCTTAACTTTAAAAAGTCTTTTCTCAAATATTAATTCTGAGGTTTCTCTGTTTCCCCTCAGGAGCCAATAGCGTTACTAATAGCTGTGTTTGTTTGGTTTTTTTACAAAAAACAGTTATAGAAAAAAAACAATTGTTTTTGCAAAATAGAACATTAATTAATAGAACAACTAAAATAGGACATAATAATACGTGATTAAAATGGAAAAACAATAAAAGAATCTCGGTAGGCTCTATATTTGGCTGTAGATTTTTTAAACTGTTCTTCCAAAATCTACATCTACATCGTTTTGTCTTTTTTCTTTTAGATGGAACATTCCCATTCTTTTAGGTTCTGTAAAAAAGGCTCTACTGATGATCATCTAATCAAGTGTACCTCATCTGGAACTGTACTACAGGCTCTTCAAACAAGTTCCAAATTCAATGATCTTGTGAATAACCAGACTTTCTTTATTGAAAGAGGAACAAGCTCCACTGGTGGCGTCATCGCAGAGCACTTTCCGTGTCGTTTACTCATGGAGGGAGAATTGCTTTACATACACACATCTGAAATGAACGAGCAGGAGAGAGATGTAGAGGATGCTCAGGAGGACCCAGGATCAGCTAGTGGTGAATTGATCACCTTTACTGTAGCATCAAAGGGGGGTAAAAACACAAGAACCAAACAAATTGTACGAGATAAAAAAATTTGGAATGATTTCAACATGCTCTGTGTGTACGCATACCGTGACGACACCATCGAAGAAGCCTTAAAGAGAGACGGACGGTTTGCTGACATTGTGTTTCAGAGTGAATGTACACTTCAACATTGTGATGAAAAACACGAACTAAATATCAGTGAAAAGGTCAGAGATCTTACAGGGCATTTTTATAAAATTTGCCTGCCCAGAAAGGACTCAAGCAAAATGCCGGACTTTGAAGAAATTTATGAAATCTTGCTGTCCAAGTTTCCTGAATTTCCAAAAGAATGCCTAAAACTGAGAAAGGAGGACTTTGCTCAAAGCACACGAGCATTCTCAACAATGTGTCAGGTGGAGAAATTAGTAAATCTGGGAACTTCAGTCTGTAAGGTTAAGATTGGAAATATGCAGGGAACAGGCTTTCTTCTGTTTGATAATTTCATCCTCACAAACGCTCACGTCATTGAAGAAAGTTACAACATTCAGTCTAAGAAACTCACAAGTGCAGCTACAGTTAATTTCAACATGGGAAGTGGAACATCTTTAGATAGAGAATTTCCATTGTGCTCAGATGTTTTTGCAGTGTGGAAGGGACGAGATGATGCTGGAAGAAATGTTGACTTTGCTCTTCTAAAGCTGCAGGACTGTGAAGAAATAATGAAGAATGAAGACATTCCTAAACTGCCCAGACTTCTGAAAGAGTACACTTCAAATCAACCAGCTGGAGGAATCTGTATCATTGGTCATCCTGGATCTGACGAGAAAAGAATGGATGTGTCCTGCATAGAACCACACACAGAAACCAAATCAGCTTCAGGAGATTCTGTTCAAGTTAGTTTTAGCTTTCTCCCTAAACACATGCAGTCCGGATGCAAAATAGATGGATTTAAGATCGAAACATACAGCACATATTTTCTTCACGGCTCCTCTGGATCTCCGGTCTTTGATAAAGACTGCAAAGTTGTTGCGATGCACACTGGAGGATTTTTCGCTGATGAAATACGGGAACATGCCATCGGGTTTTCCATTCCCCTCCACTCCATCATTAAGAACATTATTAAACAGTTGGCTTCCAGAGATCTTCCAGAGTCTTTGGATGCGATGTTAAAGTTCATTGAGTCGGCTGCACAGAATCCCTGTCTAGAAGAATATCTGAAGGAATTTGCTGAATCATTGATGAGAAATCCATCTGACGGAAACGCAGAAATGTTGGTCAAAATCTGCTTTGAGACAAAGAGAAATGGAATGCTGAAACTGTTCCAGACGATCCAGGAAGAACTCAATAAAAACAAGAAATATTTTGAGCAGATCCTACAGAAAACTGATGTAAGTAGACTTCTTGATTTTCTAGCTTCAAAATATGATTGATCATCAAAAAATGCACATGTTCATTTAGATCTAAAATAATGCACTTTATTTGTTGTATTAAGAGATACAGAGCACACCAAGAAGAGGAGTAAATGAACTGTGAAGATGAAGCTCTAAGAAGTCTTTTCTGGGATTTCCATCTTGAAGTAATACTGGACGCACACATTCCTTTACACCAACTGATGCTTTTATACATCTACAGAAAGAGCCTTATAATCATAATGGATAATAATGACTGTGTGTAACTCATGAAGATTATGATTCACACCTTTTTCTCTCTATGATCTCAATCAGGATTTTAGAGTAGATTTGTTGTTTTGAGCATTTTGTATAATTTTATGACTGGGGGGGGGGAAAGGTTTTTTTATTAGACATGCTCAGCATGGTAAACAGCTTTTACCGTTGACTCTTTAAGAAAAATGGTCACAATTCACCCGACCAAAGGGTTTAAAATGATTAGCAACTCTTATGATGCTTTACTTACTATCCTTATTTTAGAATCAATAACCTTTTTGATAAAAATGTTATTCATTTTTGGAGCTGTTAATAAATTGATTAAGGGATTTTTAGCTGGGAATTTAAGTGTTTTGAGTTGAACTTTTTATGTAATGAAATTGAATCATGGATTGTTCTTTTTTTTCTAATGAATACGTAATAATGCATTTTCCCTTTTTCTTTACTGTTATTTAGTTCTTACTTTGTGTTTCTTAGAAATTAATATTTACAGTTATTTTCTTTTTTTTATTCTACTAATCAAATGAAGAGCACTTTTATAAAATGAGATTAGACTTTTAAACACTTAGTGCTGTATTTTAGAGATCTTTAGCAAGCTGTCAACCCAAACCAATCAGAGCGTCTCTTGCTCATCGTTCTCTTTAAGAGTAGATCAGGTGAGCTCTGACTTTGGCGGATTGCTATTGTAACGGTGCAGCTACCTGGACGTGTTCAACAAACTCTTCTCAGCAGAGGAAACTGAGCTGCTGGTTGACGCTGTGAAGGAGCTCCAGCAGCTCATTTACGGGAACAGCAATGTTATTTTATTTACTATTCTGTTTATTGTTGATGTAAAAGTTGGGTTTGTGCTGCTGTGTGTTAGATTATTCTACTGTATGAATTACTGTAACTTCTGTAGGTTTTCTGTCTGATTTATTGACTAATGTGATTCATTAAAGCAAGTGAATAACTATATGATGTTTTATCCAAGAGATAAATTTACTAAATGTAATTAAATGGAAAATGAGATCATCAAAAAGTGCACACCTACCAAAGGATGCAGATCATCTGTTCGCATATTTTCTTTTTTTTATTTGAATTTAAATACTCTTCATCACTGTATTGCATGTGGGGTTTTTTTTGGTTTACGGGGTCAGCTATGGCAAAAAAAAAAGCAAATTTGAGATATTATTGTAGAATCTGCTGGTGTTGATGTGTTCAATAAAATTCTTGTTATTTCAACAATTTCTTCCTACTGATGTCAGTTTTATTTATGTGATGTATTTATTATTATTACTTTCAGTGGTGCCCCTTAAATAAGAGTGTAGGAAAATAATCATATACATATCAAAACACTGTGATACTATGTTTTGTGATACTTATAATAATTATTTGGTGTCAGAAGTTCTTTACTTAGTGTTAAGTTTAAACCATGGCCACTAGATAGCATTGTTGTACAGTGTTAGATCCCAGTGTTTTCATTGGATAGACAGTAAATGTCTATTTTACTGAGATTTTATTCGTATGCTAATGTGTTTTTATGCAATATATCACAATATACACTCTTGTTGACATTATCACAGTACATTTAACTGCACCTCCTGTATCACTATATATATATATATATATATTGTATATCTATACCCATCCGTACTCTGAAAAGTCTGATTTCTAGTGAGTGGTATAATTACATAATATATATATATATATTTTTTTTTTATGTACATAAACAGTTCACTTTACCTGATTATGATTTAAATAACATAATTAATAGGAGTTATTAGATAGTTAAGGAACACCTAAAAATTGTTCTCCTGGTTACGTTTTACTTGAGTAACAGGAATGAAAGTAACAGGATAGAATTAGCAAAAACATGAAAAATAGCTAAATAGAGGCTAAATACCAATAGCATGAGGACACTGAGCACATTCTAGTGATTTTCCCAAAATTTGTATTTAAAAAATAAACAAAGAAGATCATTTTTGCAGAATAAGAAGATTATACTGTTGAAAATGACTGTTACGTTTCTCGTTCATCATTTTAGTTACTGACCTCTAATTACTCACCTATGCCAAAATGAACAGAGAACATTTACCAGAAAGAGGGAGTGAAATATCAAACAGACACCACTAGGTGGACTCAGTGATTCATGATCCAGCAGCTCTGTGCTCACATATAAATATATAATATCACAAAAAGGACAAAACACAGATTATTAGCTGGGGGAAGGGAGCACTTGATGAGATCTCAGATGACTGATTTCAGAAGGTTGATGTGATAATCCAACAACGAGCTGATAGGGAGAGCAGGGGTGGTTTGAATACTACTTGTGATTTTTCTAGGTTGTAATATAGATTTAAATTCAGTCACTCCACTGTTACAATCATCACAGTGTACAGGGACAATTATAACATGTCTAAAATACATAATTAATCAAATACATAAAATGACCAAGATTATTTATCATTCACGTTAGTAACCCATACCTCACACTGAGCAATAAGAGAAGAAAAGGAAAGGCTATAATGGGCCAAAGAGAAAAAACATTGGACACTGGAAGAATGGAGGAAGCTGTTGTGGACAAATGAGTCCAAGTTTGAGGTCGTTGGATCAAATAGAAGAACATTTGTGAGACGCAAGACCAATGCTTAATGTCATCTGTGAAGCATGTCAATGTCAATCCATCTCATCAATCCAACTCATCAATCCATCTCATCAATCCATCTCATCAATCCAACTCATCAATCCAACTCATCAATCCATCTCATCAATCTAATTCATCAATCCATCTCATCAATCCATCTCATCAATCAAATTCATCAATCCATCTCATCAATCCATCTCATCAATCCATCTCATCAATCCATCTCATCAATCTAATTCATCAATCCATCTCATCAATCCAACTCATCAATCTAATTCATCAATCCATCTCATCAATCCATCTCATCAATCCATCTCATCAATCCATCTCATCAATCCATCTCATCCATCTAATTCATCAATCCAAAGATCCAAGGTCCAATCCTAAGCATTGTTTTATAATCCTGTTGTTGCTGCTTCACTCCCACTGTCCCTGCAACCTAATAAAAGCTGTAGAGATGAACTGCATCACTACAACCAAACAGCAGAGGAAAGGAGTGCTACAGTGACTTCAACTGGACTAAAGGCAAGACCAGTATTTTAATCCTCTAAAATAAATCTCACCTGTTCAGATGATTTCAGTATAATTGTACAGATTTAATGTAATGCACAGATTTAGAGAGAGAAAGACAGAAATCGATAAAGACTGAAAGGGATAGAAAGAGAGAGAGAGAGAGATAAAAAGAAAATGATAAAGACTGAAAGGGATAGAAAGAGAGAGAGAGATAAAAAAGAAAATGATAAAGACTGAAAGGGAGAGAGCGATAGAAAGAGAGAGAGAGAGATAAAGAGAAAATGAAAAAGACTGAAAGGGAGAGAGCGATAGAAAGAGAGAGAGAGAGATAAAAAGAAAATGAAAAAGACTGAAAGGGAGAGAGTGATAGAAAGAGAGAGAGAGATAAAGAGAAAATGAAAAAGACTGAAAGGGAGAGAGCGATCGAAAGAGAGAGAGATAGAAGTGAAGAGAAACGATAAACACTGAAAGGGAGAGAGCGATCGAAAGAGAGAGAGATAGAGGTGAAGAGAAATGATAAAGACTGAAAGGGAGAGAGTGATAGAAAGAGAGAGAGATAGAAAAAGAGAGAGATAGAGAGAGATAAAGAGAAAACGATAAAGACTGAAAGGGAGAGAACGAGAAGAGAAAGAGATAGAAATAGAGATGAAGAGCAAACGAAAAAGACTGAAATGGAGAGAGTGCTAGAGAGATAGAGAGAAAATAATAAAGACTAAAATGGAGAGAGCGATCGAAAGAGAGAGAGATAGAGGTGAAGAGAAAACGAAAAAGACTGAAATGGAGAGAGTGATAGAGAGATAGAGAGAAAATAATAAAGACTAAAAGGGAGAGAGCGACAGAGAGAGAGTGATAGAGAGAAAGACTCCCCAATAAACAACTGTTAATATTATTATACTTTATCATTATAACCATTATAAGTATTATTATTACCATTGTTATTACTATTGTTGTTTTTACTATTGTTATCATTATTGTTATTGTGATTAATTGATGTTTATGTTAACATTTTCATCATTGTTTTACTATATGTTCAATTTTGATATTTGTGTGCTTTGGCAACATTGTTTTTTTTTTACAGTCATGCTAATAAAGCCAATTTGAACTGAATTGAAAGAGAGATAGAGAGAGAGAGAGAGAGAGAGAGAGAGAGAGAGAGAGAGAGAGAGAAAATGATTAATACTGAAAGCGATAGTGATAGAGAGAGAGGGTGATAGAGAGAGAGCGAGTGATAGAGACAGAGATAGAAAAAATCATAAAGACTGATAGAGAGAGAGATTAATAGATTGAGATTTATGCATCTCTCTCTATATCAGTCTTTATTGCTCTCTCTCTCTATTTCTGTCTCTATCACTCCTCTCTCTTTTTCTCTCTCTCTCTCTCTGTATCTGTCTCTATCTAAATGAACAGACTGTGCTAACTATGCTAAAGCTGCTAGTCTTACAGTAATTTTGAGTCTATCTTCTGATTGGCTGAACTGAGCTGCTGATATTTTCCCAAAAATCTCCAGTGTATGAAAATGGCGGCAGCAGCAGCAGCAGAAGCAGCTCTAAGTTCCCCGGCCATCGAGTGCCCTGAAGAGATCCAGTCTGACAAAGAGAAAAAAAAAGAGCACAAAATGAAAGTATTGAGGGAGAATCCTGAGAAACTGTGGAGAGACTGCACTGTACGTAACAACAAGAGCACCACCACCGGCCTGCTGTTCTACACTGAAACCACTACAGCAGCCTGGAGCTCAGCTATAAGTACACACTTCCCCAACACCTCAAAACCGAGGATCAACCACGCTCAGCAGATATACATATACGAGGATGAAGAAATGAATCCTGAAAACAAGGTGACAGTGAATATATATCACACCGGTACAGTGATGGTGCAGGGCAATGTGCATGCACTGATAAGATTTGAACAAGCTTTCTCCCACCTCAAAGCCTTAGCTTCTGAACACCAGCAGCAAGAATCAGAGAGCCTGCAGAACCTCACTCCAGAACCTCTAAATCTCTAAAGAACCAAAGAAGTGTCCAGCCCATAGACTGTATATAACATAGACTGTGTATAGCTGGACAGAGCATCGTCTCTCAAAAGTGAATCCAGCACAGGTCGGGCGCCCCCTGCTGTTCGTTTGCAGAAAGCTGTGTAACTCCACCCATTACCATAGGTTTCAATGGCAAAACAGATCAACTTTCAATCACGTTTTTTTCTAATATACTGTAACTCTCCTTTATTTAAATGCAGCAGCTAGTGTAACCTCTGCTTATATCGTCAAATTTTTATATCCCCACAGAATTAGTATTTAAAAATGTTATTCAGCTCTATTCAAAAAAGGTGTGGTTATTACCAATAACAGACCGTCAGCTCTGCTCCACTCCGCTCTGCAGCCTGTGACCTCGAGGCAGCCCTCAGGGGCGGGGTTATTTAAATGAGTAGGCTGTCCCTCCACAGTTTTTCTCCCTCCTCTGGTCTCTACTGCGCTCTACAGACTCGGGTTTCAGGATCGCCAACATGGGGGAAGATTTTGGCTTCATTTTCATTGAATGACTGGGAACAGCGACACGGCGTCCATCTTTTTTTTACGGTCTCTGGTATATAAGTTTGAACAGTAGAGGTGAACTGGAGGCAGAACTGGCTCGGCAGAGTTCCCCCTCAATTACTCTTAGCATTTCACCGTCATTTTCACCAAACAAGGTAATTAACTTAGCTAACCTGAGTCGAATAACCTAGTTAACTTGTTATCTAGCGTTAAGTAGCTAACGCTCGGTTAAAAACCTAACCTAGATAATAAAAAAAACTATGAAAAAACTGCAGATAACGTTTTCCTGATGTTCTGTTACAACAGTTAACTGCTGAACAAGTCATTGCTTTACTTCAGAAATGTAATTTTTAACAGTAAAATCCAAAAGTGAGTTCCGTGTCTGAGCCACAGCGGCGGTGCACGTTCACGCTCTCAGTCGACCTGTCAATCACCACATCGCCACACCCCTTTAAATATCACGGAATAAGTCCTATAAAACGTATTAACTGTAAAGAAAACCACTGGGGGTTGTTAACACAGGAGAGGGGCTTGCAGAATGTACAGAACCCAACTTTCAAATAAAAATCCTGGATGTGTAATTTTAGATTAAAGATTCTCTGATTCTCTCATTCAGTTGAATGGAAATAGGCGGCGTTAAAATTGTACTGGAGCCACCAGAGGGCGTTAGAGACGTAGTGGATTCACTTTTCACCCCCTGTCTTGCTGTCCATACTTATATACAGTCTATGGTCCAGCCGGACATTACAGTACCTTTTACTAAAGACAATGACGAAAAAGTAACGTTAATCGGATTGCTGGATTGGAAATAGTGTGGTAACGTGTTAATTTAAATCAAATTTAAAAAATGATCAGATTACTGACATCAGTTACTGACATTACGGCTCACAGCCTACCAGCTCTACAAGCTCCCGAGAGACACCTAAAGCTCTGTCCAAAAAGGCGAAGAACCCCAAAAACGAGGAAACAATAGAGCAGCCGAGCACCAGATCACCTTCAGATCTAAACACTGATGCTGCAATTCTGATCCGTTCACATGGAAAATTCCTACAAGAGGAGGAGCTCTTCCCAGGTCTAAAAACATCATAAATATGGTGGCAGAGAATAAGAGACTCACAAAATACTGTCTGATCCCACCCTCAGTACCGCCAAGTACATCATCATCATCATCATCATCATCATCAGCATCCAGACTGGCACCTTTACAACCAGGTGCACCTGGACAAGCACACAGTGAGGACATTATCCAGGAACCTTAAAGCACCATCTAAAGGACCTCCCAGTTTTCACATTATTTTAGCTTCTAAAAATGTAAATGTCATTTAAAAATGGAAATGACATATTTAATTTACTTTAAAATCAAGAAATTTGAGTAAATTAATGGAAAAACCCAAGTCACTGCGGAAATTCCAGATAATAATTATATCTAGAGCTGTGCAGAGTGAACTGGGACCTGCTAAGTAACAAAATAGACAATAGTTTTGGGCAGTTTGGCCAAAAATCCACAATCACAGTATTTTTCAAGATTCTGACGGTTTCACAGTATATCACTGTATTTTTATTATTATTATTATTATTTTTTTTTTTTTTTGCATGACTGGGCTTTAATATAGGTTTGTGAGTTACTGTACTGTTAGGAGTACATATAGTTTAACACACTAAAGCTTTAAATTTCAGCTTTGATTAATATTGGGTTTACTTTGTCCCACAAAATATATAAAAACACAATATATGAAGAAATCAGACTTTTTTATCAGAAAAACAGCTAAAGAGTGTGAACAATAGACCTTAAAAAATAGATACGCTAACAAATTTAACACTTTAACATGGCTACCTAACCTGAACCTAAAATACTCAATGTTTAAGTATTAAAAGAGATAAATATTTCTCAAAATCTCTATTGTACAAGTTAGATATAAGTTTAATATAAATTTACTATATGTTATTCCTGAAGCCAATAGAGGAATTACAGTATTTAAATCAGCTACAATTCCCTTCTTTCTCCAGTAACAAACACATTCAAATCATACTTTAAGCTACAGTATTAACATATTTAAAGAACTGTAGTTACTGCTGTATTTTACTGGGATAAAAACACTCATACAGTAGAAACAGCAGCAGGAGCTGTTCAGATTTCTCTGCTGGGTGGAGCTCCACCAGCGTTTCACTCTCTTCTTTGATGGTGCTGTTTCCACACGGCGCTCCGCAGCGCCCTCTAGCGGTGTGGCGGTATGAGAGAAACACATACCGACCGGTTCACCCCGCAGAGTACACCGAATGAACCGGTATACCACCCAGCACTAACAGACAACAATAATATCTGTTCCTGACATTTTAGTCAAACCACACGCATAAAAGCATAACATTAACCTATCACATATCTAGGTGAGCTAGCCAGGCATCACCTATGTTAGCTAGCTAACGCTAACTAAGTAAATAACGAACTTTAGAAACTTCACAGTGAGCTATTCAAGACACCTGCTAGCTGATATACTTTAGAAAACAACTCAATTAATCTCCATAATCCAAATACCTAAACTGGTTTTAGTCTAGAAGCCAGCGAGCTCCGCTGTGTAATTAGCTTTATTACTAACTAGCACTGCTAATTAATGCTAGTGGAAACGGGTGAAGTAACTGCACTTACCCTGTTTACTTCCATAAGCACGGAGGCTCTTAAACACCGCTTGTTAACTTCTTTGCGTGCCCATGTTGTTGGAAAAAACAACACTTTTAAGATCCAGTCGTAGTGCTAGTCATGCACAACATGTGACTGTGTATAACACATGAACATTATGATTCACACTTTTTACTTTATGATATTTATCTATATAATCTCAATCTGGATTTTCGGGTAGATTTGTTGTTTTGTAGAAATTATTGTTTGGGGAAAAGGTTTTTTTATTTGACATGCTCAGCACTAAACAGCTCTTAAAGCTGGCTCTGTAAGAAAAATGGTGGGATACATTGTGATTCAAGAACAATTCACCCGACCAAAGGGTTTAAAAATGATTATCAACCTTTACGATTTATGCATTTATGCACTTATTATCTTTATTTTAGAATCATTAACTTTTAGAGAAATGTTCTCAGCTAAGTTTTTGTTGTTAACTGTGTACTATTGTTGAAGCCATAAGCATGTCAGTTTTATCATTATTGGAAATGTTATTCATTTTTGGAGCTGTTAATGAATTTATTAAGGGATTTTTTGTTGGGAATTTTAATGTTTTTTTTTTTAATTCAAAGTTTGTTTTTATCTAATGAATATGTGTTTTACCTTGTTCTTCTCTTTTATTATTTAGTTCTTATGTTGTGGTTGTTAGAAAGGAAGATTTACATTTATTTTCTTTTTTTAAATTCTACTAATCAAATGAAGAGCACACCACGTTGAAGAATTGCTGACTAAATTTTATAGAATGAATTTAGACTTTTAAAAAGTTAGAGCTCTATTTTAGCAATCAACCCAAACCAATCAGCGTGTCACTTCCCAGTTTTTAGAGAAAGATCTTAATGTACTGATCTCCAGATATGTCTGTATTTCTGTCTGATTTATTGACTACCATGATTCAGTAAAACAAGTGAATAACTATATGTCGTTCTATCCAAAAGAAATGTACTAAATGTAACTAAATGGAAAATGAGAACATCAAAAAGTGCACGCATGTACCAACGGATGCAGATCATCTGTTTATATACTTTTTTAAATTCATCACTTTATTGTATGCTCTTTTCGTTTTTTTGGCTTACGGGGACGAAAAAAAAGCAAATTTGGGATATTATTGTAGAATCTACTGGTTTTGATCTGTTAAATAAAATTTATTTTGTTTCAATAATGTCTTTTCTCTTGTAATAATCGCAGTACATTTAACTGCAACTTCTGTGTCACAATCTATATATATATATATATAGTATTAGCAGATCTGTACTCATCCCTACTCTAAAAAGTCTGATTTCCAGTAAGTGTTATAATTACATAATATATTTTTATTGATATTCACAGTACATATTAACAGAGTTCAATTGACTTGATTATGATTTAAATAACATAATTAATAGGAGTTATTGGAAAGTTATGGAACACCTAAAGATTGTACTCCTGGTTAAGTGCAAAGAGACTCCTGTTACTGGTACTCAGTCCTGTTACTGGTACTCAGTCCTGTTACTGGTACTCACTCCTGTTACATTTAATGTTTTGAGTGACAGGAACGAAAGTAACAGGAATGAGCTTTTAGCATAGAATTAGTAAAAACAGGAAAAATAGCTAAATAACGCTGCTAATCAATAATTTATTTAATAACAGGTAACAGGACTGAGTGTTGAGAATATACAGAAAATAAATAAATATACAAATATACAGAAAAACTAATGAGGGATCTTTCAGTAATTTCAGTCTTCTCATGATCTTCAGAAGAACCAGCTGATGTCACTTCCTGTTGTAGAATGACTCATTTGCCTTCAGTGTGCTTTAATGTATGTGTCCAGTAAAGGGTAGAAGTGAGTAAATGTATAATACATCAGTAGTTAAGATGTATCAGTGTGCTAATTACTTTAATACAGTTTGTGTTAGTGCATTAGTGTTCTTTAATGTAAATTCTAATATATATTCTTTGTTGATAAATAAAGTTTGGAGGCAGAAGAACTACAATTCCCATAATGCTGGACTACAATCCAAAATTGTGGCTCTTTGTCAACTAATGCTTCCTTCAAGTCATGTTGAAATATCGTATTTATGAGATGAGAACACATGAGCCCCACCACAAACTCATATTTATCAGAGAGAAACTGGAATTTTAAGATAAGCCCTGAGTTTCGTAAAAGTCTAGTATAATTCACGGTTCTGATGGGATAAAAACATCACTTAATGCTTAATCTTATTCGCTTTATTATTTTGGAGTAGGGCAAAATAAACCTCCTGTTTTTTATAATAAGAGACCAAAGTATAAACAAAATGATTTTCCAGGACTTGAAGGCAGCATAATGTAGCATTAGCAACAGTTAGCAGCTAAGTTGCTAAGCTAATGCTAAGCTAGGCTATGCTAATGGAAGGTACTATTGTCATGCATCAAGTAGTTCTGCTCTTTATGGTGAATACTGTTATATTAACATAGCTATGTGTTAATTATTACATTGTATTAAATATTGATTAATTTGATTATTTTCTTATCATTACAGACGCATACAAACGTTGAATACATTTACAGAAAGTGTTTTTGTATATATTTAAAAGACACTGAAACAGAAAAGTCAACAAATAAATCATATATCACATCTACATCAAATTATGTTTTTTTAAGGAGACACAAGTTTAGTGTTTTTCAGGACAGCAGATTTTTTATGAAACTTTTATTAGAATTATTAAATACACACAGCATAATTTAATATTTGGATATTTTGGTGTTTGCTGCAGAATACATTGGGGCTAATAGTCTGAGTGGAAGTTGTTTTGCTGACCTTCCCTTTAAATCAAATTAAGTTTTTAAAAATATATCGTATTAACTTCCATGCCACTTTGTAATTTGCAAACATTTCAAGCTTAAACTATTTATTCCTGTGAGAATAATGATCAGTAACACAGACACAGACAAAGCCAGAATATTTTTTTTTATGACAGCAAATTTGTTTATTTATTCACACAAACACAAGCAAACATATTCTAGCTGTGATTCTAAACAAGTGAAAACCTTTAATTCATATAACCAATATCAATATCAACAACTTGCACTAAAACATTTTCACAGCTAAGCACACCACATAAGCAGTTTATTGTAAATACATGAATTTTGAATATGCATAGGATTCAGTGTCTATAGATGCCTACATAGAAATTAAATACAATGAATCCTCCAGTACAATTCCAAACAAATACAGTAGATGCTTCAAAAAATATATAATTACTAGTAGACGGTAACGAATTAGCGCCCATTCCAACAGCAGCTTTTAATCCTTACTTTCCTCGTGTTTTGGGTGATGTGTATTTTTCAGGTTGGGTAGAATACCAAATGGGTGGTGCCAGTTTAACCAGTATAAAACTCAAATCCATATCAAATTTCAGCTTTCACCACAATTTTAATGCCAAATATCCTTAGTTAAGCTAATGAAATACATGTACAACAACCTGTTTTAATAAAAATCCAATATGCTTTTTGATATTTTTTATGTGTAATTTCTCTACTGGTGGAATGGGCACTAATGTGTAAAATGGGTAAATTAGGTCATTCTGTATCAAATTGCCTTTATGCAGCATAGAAAAACAAAAGCATGAAAAACCCATAACAACATTGTAGGTGTGTCAATGCACAGAGCTGCTAAGAAGCACATTTCCATTAGATTAGGACTCTAAAGAACATTCAGACTACACACTAATAAAAATAAGCACAGATTTGTACTTAAACGAGTACAAAGCTTGTCGCTAAGGCTGTACCTTTTTTGTATCCATGTTTTTTTGTAGATTATAAAGATTATCATCACCAGAACATCATCATCAACAGAATATGTGTCAAGAACTTGATGATCCAAAATCATCTGTTTTTTAAATGAAAAATGTATAGTGTATCCTGCAAAAACACACACAACGCTATTGGATGCTATCTTTCATCAGCTTTCTCGTCATTACATTTTAATTCATCACGTGTATATCTTGACTCTTTTACTGTTGTTAAAGTAGTAAATGTGAAGGGGAGATGTAGGAAAGCTTGGCTATTGTTCATTTTCAAAGTAGCCCAATAAAAAGATAGAAAATAAGTCTTACTTTAAAAATTAAAATACATCAGTTTACTGTAAAACTAATCATCTGAGTAACTAACTACTCATTAGGTTCTACTGCAGCATAAAACATTTTTAGTTTCCTGTTCACATTTCCCTTCCATATATTTAACATTATATGTAAAAACTTTTACATTTTTGACTACATACAGTGATCATTTAAGAGATCTAATCTATCTTTCACCATCGACATTAACACAGAACAACAAATCCAGAAATGTCATCTCAAATATGAATATTGTAAAAAAAGAAAAAAAGAAAAATCACATGACTGAAACTCTAAAATATAGGTATATAGCTCTATATCATCACCCAATTTGTAAAAGAAAGTGGGAAGCATTTTGCACAAAGTGAAACAATGGGTGATGTAGAAATATCACACATTCTTTCAGTTGTTTTTTTTACTTTCCTGTTTGGTGCTGTCTGATTTAAAATAATAGTATGTGCATGCTGCCCCAGCGCCTGCTACTGCTCCTACTGCCAATCCGACTCCTGTTGCTCCAGCTACCACTGCTAGAGCTTTTCCAGCTAATGCTGTACCTGCACCTCCAGTTAATCCTCCAGCAGCTCCTCCAGCAGCTCCACTTAACATTATGTTTTCCCTTTCCTGTATTTTTCTCTGAGCCTTTTCAAACATTTCTTTATCATACTTCTTGGCTGCATTCATTCTGATCAGATTATCTATCTTCTTCAGAAGCTCTGTGACCTGTGTCTGATCATTGCTTCTGTTCTGAAAAACATGGTATCCCCCTTTACACTGAACAACTAGCTTCTCGATTTGTTTCCCATGGCTCAGGTAGTCTTCTATTGATGTGTCTAATAATTCTCCACAAGTGAACAGGACCATGGTGTAGTTTGGAGCCTCTTCTCCAAAGTTCTTCTTGATCCACTGCACAGCTTCACTTTCCTCTTTTGTAAATCTGGAACCTATTCTGATAACTAGTAGGATTACATCCGCTCCACCACCACAAAGCCCAACAGAGCGTTTAATTTCAGCTTTCACTGCAGATTCTTTCATAGATGTATCACAGATCCCTGGAGTGTCAATCACAATGATTCTTCTTCCACTCAGATCTCTGTGGTCACTCTGACTCCTCCTCGTTACAGACTCAGAGCAGCATGAGGATATAAAGCTCTTCTTGTTCAGGATGGTGTTCCCTGTTGAGCTCTTTCCTGCTCCAGTTTTACCCACCAGAACAATCCTCAGTTCAGACTCTGCAGGAAGATTGTAATGTTTATTTAGCCTCCACTTACTCAATCTCTTAATTCATTATAGGTCAACATTGTAGAATATATTTTTAATTGCCATTTTAAGCAGTGATGAGAAATAAATCAATCATGTTTCACAGATTGATACATTTAACATACTTTTCTAAATGTCCATTAAGTTTAATAAGTTTAAAAGTAATCAAAAGGCAGGAAATTGTATTGATAAAAGAGCCTGCAAACTAACATGACAAAAAAAGGACTGACATGGTGCATTCTAACAGACTTATAAATGTTGAGAAACTCTATATTTACACTACCCTTAAACCGTGCATCATTCATTCTTTTGATATTCAATTTAGAATCCAAACACAGAAAATTAAAAAAACTATTCATTATTTAGTTTTTGAATATAATATATAAAAAAATAATAATAATGGCTTCTATTTTGCGTTTTATAAATAAAATACCAGTCACGTTAAATGCGTACTGCAGTTACATGTGGCTGCCTGTAGATGGCGGATTTTAACAGTGAAAAGCCGAAAAATGAAAAATCTCGTTTTTGGATTCTTAATTAAATATCAACAGAATGAATGATACACAAATTCCCCTCCTCCTCATGTAAAACTAGTTCCATCCGAGCAGGACTTTAGATTTTAGTTTATTAGTCATTATGTTAACTTACATTTATTTATACTTCATTTTTATTTTATTTTCTGAACTCCTTATACCCATTGTATTTAAAACCAATTAAAATTTGCCATGTTAGACTTAGGCCTCCACAAAAAATTCCAGTTGCTCAGCACTAAGCTTGTTATCAGTCCTGCTATAAACATATACTTAAAATTCTTTCCCTTGTAAATACGCTTCCACTTATTCTCCTCTTTTTTTTCTATTATTTGTGTATTTGTTTTCCTGCGCTCCTCTTCCTCCTCTTGAAGCTTTCTCTGAGCTTTCTGGTACATCTCGGTGGTGTAGTGCATTTCTCCATTGCTTTTAACTAAACTCTGAATTTTCTCCAGTAATTCTGTGACCTGAGTGCGACTTTCTTTCTCTTTGTTGTTGAAAATGTGCTGAATTCTGATTTTATTCACGTCTGGACAATGATTAAGAATCTCATCAGTTTCCTCTAGCAGATCCCCTCCAGTGAAGAGCAGCATGGTGAAGTTCAGAGCTTCTTCTCCAAAGTTCTTCTGAATCCACTCCACAGTGTTCCTCTCCTCTTCAGTGAATCTCCCCACTCTGATCACCAGCAGGAACACATGAGGACCAGGATCAGACAGAGAGAGGCATCTCTCTATTTCAGCTTTCAGCTCATCTTCAGAAAGTGATGTATGGAAGAGTCCTGGAGTGTCGATCACCGTGATGGTCATGTCCTCCACAGCGGCTTGGTGCTTCTCACATTTACTGGTCACAGACTCAGGGTAGATACTCTCCTTGAATAATCTTTTACCAAGGATGGTGTTTCCTGCTGCACTTTTTCCTGATCCAGTTTTACCCAGCAGTACAATCCTCAGATCCGGTACTATAAAGAAAGTGCAGTCCCATTCCTTCTTTAATAAATACATTTACTTAAATAAAAAGCTTAGGTTACAATATTGTGACTTTATATGTTTCTGTCAAACATTCTTTATCTTTTACGTATTCTATGTTATCTGTGGAAAGTGATTAAACCTATAATAAACCTATAATACAGCATGGCTGCTTTACCCACATCCACAGTGCTCCGTATTCTTTAGAGGAAAATGCAACTTAAATGATCTTAAATGATCAAATTCAAAGAATTTTACCTAGTTTTTACATTTCAAAATGTAATGGTAAGTAGTGTATTTATGTATAAATATTATTTTACTTACTTCTTGGATTCATTTTTTTTCTTTTTGCAGATTTCAGATAAAGGAGCAGTGAAGCAGTGGTGCCACTGAAACCTGTAACCCAAACCAAAAAATAAAACTCAAAAGGCTTTTCTTAGCATATATAATGTTGCTTAAAACTAAGGTTTTGCTTCTTATATCTTTTCTATTTTAAAAACTGTTATATGTTCTGATACGTGTTCCAGTACATTGTATGTGTTGCTCGAATCTAGTAATAGACTTTATTTTCTTTCTCTTCCTGAGCCAATAAGATTCTGTGTTCCGTTTCTATCAGCCCATCAGATTTGAGAGTGGGCGGGAGTTCAGTGTGATATTAACACTGAACATTTACCACTGCTATCAGTGTCATTTTTACTTTCTGTAGAGTGGGACCATATATACACCAAACAGTGTAAAAATGAACTCAATAGGTGTTGCTTTTATACTAATGAATAACACTAGCATGAATAAATGGTACACTGCACAGTGTGATATTAACACTGAACATTTAAAACACTGCTATCAGTGTCATTTTTACTTTCTGTAGTTTGGGACCATATATATGCTCTGAAGTAGTGTAAAATTAACACTTTAGGTGTTGATCCTGCACTGCTAATTTTACTGTGCACCTATATTTAATTAACAGACGGTCTATATATACAGTTTCAAGTTCTGTATGAATCTTAGAAGCATGTTTACACCAAATATATAGTAGTAAAATAATAAAAATAAGTCATAAAACACTGAAATACGATTTTGTGTTTTTACAACAGTGAAATCCCATCCATCTTCAGCATGATCCACAATAAAAAGTGATGTTTGAATGTTTGAATACTCACTGTGAAGTGCAGAGATGGCAGAACTGACTCCTGTGGTGCTGTGTTACAGTCAAAGGTTCGGGGCAGTCATAAAAACCAGTTTCCCTTCAATCATGTGACCCTTTATCTTAATGTACTCTGTTCGGCCCTACCCTTGTATCATGTGTCTTAGTTCATAATAGCCGTACATGTATATTAAGCGGTCATTGCATTTGTTATTTTTGGATTTGATTGTTTATAATAATAATAATAATAATAATAATAATAATAATAATAATCACATAATCGGATCAAATTAAATCATAATCATATAAACCATCATTATGAATTGTGAGTAATAGACAACTTAGTAACTGTCTAAATATGTCAGTGTGCTGTTTGTTATGGTACTTCATTACATTGGTGCATTTAAAAAATGCAACAGCATTTAGTCTCTTTTGTGTTTATACATGTTTATACAAAAAAATGGGCTATTGGGTTTAGGGTAATAATCAGGTAGGGAAGTGAATTATTGGGACTTATGTACGTATGTACCATCTTCTTGATAAAAGCGGAGATAATCCACTTAAACTTTACAAGTTATGTTTATTTTAGTTACGGTTATTTCAGGTAGTGAAAACATTTCATATTTCGGTCAACAACAAGAAATGAGGCACAGGCTTCTGTTATATTTGTAATTTAAATCATTATTAATATATGTAATTTATAATATTATTAAATAATAATATTAAAAGCCCTTTACAATGAACAATTTGGATTAATTCTTAAAACGAGATCTAACACGATTGTTTATACGCTTTTGACAATATTATTTATTTATAATTATATAGTGACTATTTATTGGAAAGAAAATGTTATCAAACCAAGATTTTGCAAGCCACATTCCCATGTTTCACTGTAAAGCCTTGTGGACTTTAAAGGATTGAATACTAGTTTGTTTTTCGTTGCCTCACAACTCCCAGCATGCTCCTGTTATGAACTACAATGACTTTGCTGAGAGTGTGACACTGTCACGCTCTTCCTCTCCAGTGTTCTGATTGGTTGATTACTTGATTACTCTCCTATATATATAGTTCCCCCAGTTCCTCTTGTTGTCCGCTGAGTATTACCTGGTTCTCCAGCTCTTATACAACGCGTGTTCCACCATTGCTTTCCTGTTTTCTAGTTCCTGACCTGTTTCTGTTATTAGATCACTCTTTAGTCCTCTAGCTAATATCTTTTGTTATCGACCTCCTGCTCTTTTTCCTGACTACTCTCTTAGCCTAGTCCTTCTTTGTTGTTTTTGTCTCCCTGTTGCTGAACCCCTGCCTGTCCCACTATGAGTTTGGTATGTCCTGTTTTACTGCTGCCCTGTTATGTTTATATTTGATTTACTTTGTAAATAAACTCTCTTTCTACATTCAGCATGTGCCTCCGCATTCCCTAGCTCCCATGTTTATTACAAAAATATTGTCGCTCATTTTTGTTAAAGCTTTTTGCTTGGGTTCAGCGCCTGGAGCGACCTGCTGCTAACAGCAAGAGAGAGAGAGAGAGAGGCTCGTTTCAGGTGCTTAAGTTTGGATTTTAGCATGGTTAGCTAACTCTCCTGCTGTCCTTCTTTCTCGCCCTTTTCCGCCCTCCCACGGCTGTTGGTAGTAGGTGGCCCATCGCGAATCCTGGAGATATCAGCCAATATCGTTCGCTGAGGGAGACGACCCTGACCCCGCCCCCAAACTGTCAAAACCAGCCCTTTCCAAACTCAAGCGCAAAAAACTCACTCGAGCAAAAACAACAGCTGCAGGATTCTGTGAACTGTGAATTCAAGAGGAAAAAGTGAAGCTTTTTTTCAGCGTGCACACAATTCTTTTTATTTGGTTATTACGCAAGAAGTAAATTTACACATGCTAAATATTAAAACACGCATTTTTTTTTCACCTGGTATTTTTGAGCCACAACTTTTGACATTGATGTGACGCCATATCCGATTATAATTGTGATACTTTGTACGATTATTTTTACTATTTGTGAAAATGTTATCAATTTGTAACACACACACACACACACACATATATATATATATATATATATATATATATATATTCACATACAGATCTTTTAATTTAATTAAGAAATCACTTCAGTTTCTCTGATTTTGCTATTTATAGGTTTATGTTTGTGTAAAATGAACATTGTTGTTTTATTCTATAAACTACAGACAACATTTCTCATAAATTATAAATAAATACGTATATTCTCATTTAGAGCATTTATTTACAGAAAATGAGAAATGCCTGAGAGCTTTCAGACCTCAAATAATGCAAAGAAGACAAGTTCATATTCATAAAGTTCATAAAGAGTTCAGAAATCCATATCTTGGCATCATGTTCTCCTCCACCAGTCTTACACACTGCTTTTGGATAACTTTATGCTGCTTTACTCCTGGTGCAAAAATTCAAGCAGTTCAGTTTGGTGGTTTGATGGCTTGTGATCATCCATCTTCCTCTTGATTATATATGATATATATATCTGGGAATTTAACTTTAATGATATTATAGCCAGTCTATCTACTGTGTGTCTGATATATTTCTTCTCAGTGAACACACCTTTCTGTAAAAGATGCCATTAACATGTCACCTTTGATCTGGCTGTAAAGATCTGGCCAATGATTGATTTCATAGATGTGAACGTGGTCCAATCCCATCGTTTTACATTATCTTGTGGTTCGTGCTCCACACCCACTGTCCCTGCCAACCTGGTAAAAGGTTGTTGATGGCACGGGTTGTGCAGCAGCTGCCAAACAGCAGACGTAAGATGAGTTAAACTTTGACTTTAATTAGATAGAGATAGAGATATAGAACACGAGAGATGGAGATAGAGAGAACACGAGGCTCAACGGACCATTCACTCCAAGTGGTGTAGGTTATCTGCGTACGCTACACTGTAGAGTGTGTGTTGACTTGACCTACAGACAATGGTTCAGATTCCTGGGTTTGGTTTCTGTTCCAATCAAGTAGACTGAAAACAATAGGTTCTGACATTAAAAGATAAATGAGACAAAATATCCACAATACAGTTTTTATTTTCAGGTATTTACATTTGGATCTGATACACAGTTAAAATGATTCAGTCTTAGCAAGTGAAATTATGTAGTTTCAAAGCAATAAATCTTATTTTTTGCTCTGATAAGAATTTTAATTCTTACGAAGCATTGTTAATGTAAGATTGTTTTAGGAATAATTATCTTTATTCAGTCTTACTTAGAAGTTTTACATTATTTTAAGTAAAAAAGTCAAGTCAAGTTATTCTGATAAATGTAAGCTAGAAAATAAAATATTTTTGCTTGATTTGAGTTTTCCTTCACTCATTTCGAGGCTTTGTCTTTTGCTTATTTTAAGAATACTTAATAAGGGAATTTTGCTTACCCCATTGGCAGATTTCTTTATTTAATTTAAGTATTTATGTCTCAATTTAAATAGATTTTATCTAGTTTTTGTCAATGGATTTTTTGCAATGCAGAAGCTTCTGTCTGAACTCACCCATTTTTATTCTTGGTAAATGTATTGGAACATCATGTGACAGTCAGATGTGTTTTATTGTCCAGGTGGGTCCTGATACACTAATTATTCAAAACAATAAACAGCGCTGAAAGTGTGAACGCTCAGTTTCAGATTTGGGTTTTATTTGTGCTGTGCATTTATAGTTAGAGGAGTAACCAGTAACATGAAAACCAGAGAGCCGTGATAGTCTATAGGTGAAATACAAGCAGCTGTAAAGCTGAGAGAAGATGGAAAATCAATCCAAGTTATTAGAGTTTAAATATTGGCCATAGCCAGAACACTCTTTTGGAATATACTGAAGAAGAAAGTCATCATTGGTGTACTAAGCAACAGATGTTGGAACAGGTAGATCAAGAAAAACCACAGCAGCTGATGACAGAAACAATGTAAGTGCTAATGTAAGATGAATAGAAGGCCGGGCTGGAATTAGCCAAGAAGTACAGAGACAAGCCTGATATATTCTGGGAAAAGTTTTACCAATGTGCTGGAAAGGCTTAAGTTTAGAGAAAGAAATGATCTGCTTATGACTTCAAAAAACCCGCTCTGTGAAACAGTGCAGGTTATGTCATGGTTTTGGCTTGCATTGTATATTGTTCTTCAAAACTAAAAATAAATTTATCAGGGTCTTAAAGTGAAAGATTTTAGGCTGGCCTAGGCAACCAGACTCCAGACAGTATGCATTTTACCTATTGTACCTAGGGAGTAACTCTCCAAAACAAACAGCATTTAAAAGAGGCTGGAAAAGAATCACAAAAGAAGAATGCAGAAGTTAAGTGATGTCAGTGGATCCCTGGCTTGATGCAGCAGATAAATATTAAGTCATATTCACTGCAATCTTTTTTTATGTTTATCTGTTTCAAAACTTTTGCTCACAAACAATGGTTGGGTTTGGACAGAAGGTGGTATCTTCTGGACTGTGTATTAAATCCAGATGTAAATAAAAATAAAAAGCTATAATGTTGGTCTTTTGTCTCATATTCATCTTTTAATGTCAAACCTAAATGTTTTCAGTCTCCAGTAGAAATAAATAGATTGGCCTCATTGTTCCATTGTTCTGGATTAGAGTGTATACAAACAATATATTTATCATATGTATTAAGCTGCGATTTACCTTTTCATGTTTTATTTTTTGTTTCTATTAGATGGCACATTCTCATTCTTTTAAGTTCTGTGAAAAAGACTGTACCTCATCTGGAACTGTACTACAGGCTCTTCAAACAAGTCGCCATTTCACAAAACTTGTGAATAACCAGACTTATCATTGAAAGAGAAAAAAGCTCTACTGGTGGCGTCATCGCAGATCACTTTCCCTGTCACTTAATCACAGAGGAAGAATTGCTTTGCATACACACATTTACAGAGGAGAAAGATCAAAAAGATGAAAGCACAAAAGTTAAGGATGAAGGAGCACAAGATGCTGAGGATGCTCAGAAGACAAAACCAGCTAGTGGTGAATTGATCACCTTTACTGTAGAATCAAAGGGGGGTAAAGACACAAAGACCAAACAAATTGTAAGAAATAAAATTTTGAAGAAATTTAAAACTCTCGGTGTGTACGCGTACAGTGAGGACACCATCAAAGAAGCCTTAAAGAGAGACGGACGGTTTGCTGACATTGTATTTGACGACAGATGTGAATTTCATCTTAATGACAAAACAACATTTGAGATCCGTCAAAATGTCAGAGCTCTTAAAGGGCATTCTTATGAAATTTGAGTTCTACAGTTGGTGACACTGAATCTGAAAGTAGAGAAGAGTCCACAATGACGAAATCAGGGAAGACCGACAATCAAGAAAAGAAGACACACAAGAAATCAAGCAACATGCCGGACTTTGGAGAAATTTATGGCATCTTGCGTTCCCAGTTTCCTGAATTAGTGAAGTGCATGGAAGCAAGAAAGTCCTCTAAACTCTCTAAAGAATACCTAAAACTGAGGAAGGAGGACTTTGCTCAAAGCACACGAGCATTCTCAACAATGTGTCAACTGGAGAAATTAGTAAATGTGGGAACTTCAGTCTGTACGGTCAAGACTGCAAATATGCAGGGAACAGGCTTTCTTCTGTTTGATAATTTCATCCTCACAAACGCTCACGTCATTGAAGAAACTCTCTCTCTTAAAAGTGAAGCTACAGTTAATTTCAACAAGGGAAGTGGAACATCTTTAGATAGAGAATTTCTATTGTGCACAGATGTTTTTGCGTTTTTAAAGGGACGAGATGATGCTGGAAGATATGTTGACTTTGCTCTTCTAAAGCTGCAGGACAGTGAAGAAATAATGAAGAATGAAGACATTCCTAATCTGCCTAGAATTCTGAAAGAGTACACTTCAAATCAACATGCTGGAGGAATTTGTATCATTGGTCACCCTGGATCTGACGTGAAAAGAATGGATGTGTCCTGCATTGTTCCACATAAAGCAACCGGATCAGCTCCAGGAGACTCAAGTATTCGAGTCAGTTTGAAATTCTCTCCTAATTACTCAGAGTTTGAAGTCATAGGAGAACATTCCTTCATCGCAACATACAACACCTGCTTTCTTCACGGCTCCTCTGGATCTCCTGTCTTTGATGAACCCTGCAAACTGGTTGCGATGCACACTGGAGGATTTTTAACTGATGGAAACAAAGAGCATATTATTGAGTTTGGAATTCCCCTCCACTCCATCATTCAGAACATTATTAAACAGTTGGCTTCCAGAGAGTCTTTGGATGTGATGTTTAAGTTCATTGAGGCGGCTGCACAGAATCCTCATCTAGAAGAATATCTGAAGGAATGTAAAGAATATCTGAAGGAATTTGCTGAAGCATTGATGAGAAATCAGTCTGACAGAAATGCAGAAATGTTGGCCAGAATCTACTTTGAGACAAACAGAAATGGAATGCTGAATCTGTTCCAGATGATCCAGGAAGAACTCGATAAAAACAAGGAAAATCCATATGTTCAGCAGATCCAGCAGAAAATTGATGTGAGTAGACTTTTTGATTTCTTAGCTTTAAAATAATATAGATCATCAAGAAATACATATGTTCATATTTATGCTGTGAGTTCATACTTATTTTTTATGATTAAAGTTGCTCAACAGATCCAGCGAAGTGGATGAATTGGATGAAGTGGATGCATGCAGTGTAGCCCAGTGAGGTCTGGGAGGTTTCCATCTTGAATTAATACTGGACTGCTGGGACGCATACATTACTTTAAACCAACTGATGCCTTTATACTGCTACAGAAAGAGCCTGAATATCATGAACTAAGAACATTCATGGAGATCTGTGAACATGCTCAGTTCACAGATACATTAATAATAATGACTGTGTATAAACATACAGTTGCAAGAAAAGTATGTGAACCCTTTGGGATTATACTTGGATTTCTGCATAAATTGGTCTTTAAATATGTTCTGATCTTTAATTAAATCACAACAATAGACAAACCCAGTCTGCTTAAACTAAAACCACACAAAACATTATGTTTCCATGGTTTTATTGAACACAACATGTTAACATTCTCAGTGAGAGGGGGAAATGACTTTTCTAAGAG